>NC_043754.1:21500430-21865430 GCF_902148845.1 Salarias fasciatus
CTGAGAAGGCTCCACTGGTAAGCTCTCTTCAGCTTTCTCTGAGGTTTTTGTGGTCCTGGTTGCTACTTGCTACAATAGAAGAAACATAAAATTAGAAAAATATCATCAAAAACAAAAATCAGGAGGCTTTAGTATCATAAAGTGAGTACGTACTCTTTGTAAACGAGAGGGGAAGTTGAAAACAGAAGGTATCACGCCTTTCCAGAGCCGCACTATCTGACCCGTCCGATCGAAATCCTCCGGCTTGAAGTGTTCACTGCAGAGCTTAGAAAACTCACTGGCTGTAAAATCCTTCCTTCTTACTGCAAGCTCCCACTTTCTCTTCAGTTTTTTGTCTCTGGGAAATCTTCCATATGGGAGAAAAGACAGATGAATAAAACATTACACACCAACATCTAAAAGAGTAAGTGAGGAGCTCCTCCTTGAAATTAAGGTTAAAAACATTAGACTCATTTATTCACTGAAGAACAAATGTATTGGAAGAGTATACATAACAGTTGTTAAATTATTATATTTGGATCTATAGATTGGTGGTGCTATTACATTAACACGTGTAACATATTTAAAACATTATGAAAGATGAAATATTTCTGTCCCACTGAAGCGAGACGTCTGGATCATCATTATCTTCGGCAATAAAGCGACCCAGCAGCTACAAACTGGTGTTTTGGTTTAACTGGTTTCCGTGTTAATTGGTGAACAACTTCCTTTCGCCTTCCTCGTTGCTGCAACTCACAGCAGTGTTCAACGTGCAACATAAAATCCATAGAACGCTGTTTATCTGCATTCACGATAAAGTGTTAAAGTGTTGTCTCTGTTCCGTCCGTTTGGTTTTTACCCCATGTCTAAAAGGTAACACACGGGACGCTAAAACAAGTCGGACATCAGTTAACAAGGAAACCACTTCCTTCACGACTGTCACTCAGACGCGAAACCAAAGATTACCACAAAGACAGAGAGGGAAAAAACACAATTTCAGCGTTAGGCGACTAAATCTCTTGTGTTCGACGTGCTGTAAACATCCTCGGTGTTGACAGTTGTAGCTAACCTCGTCCACTTTAGCGAAGCTACCTTTCAGCTAATGGCTACATAAAGTTAGCTACAACGACATGAACTGTCACACGTGCAAACAAAATATATTGTTAGATATTACTTGTGAAATGTGATGCCGCGTGTTGAGTTTTCGATGTTGCGGCGATTCCCACAACCGTAAGCTGAACAGTACTCGGGCATCCTCCTCCCTTGGGTTGCAGAGCTCCAGCTCGACTGAGACCCATCCAAGATGACGGAGACGCTTTGGCCGTTTCTCACACGCGCACGCGCACGTGCAACAGCGTAGACGCCACATTGGATCCGACGTGCCTACGCCATCTTGTGGAGGTGCTGGCTATAAAAGTGATAATAAATCAACTTTCATCAACACAAGCAGGTTGTTTCTATTAATGGCCATTTGATTTTCGATATTAATGTGTGCAAATCTGTTATGTAATCTAATGTAATCATGTTTTCTGGCTGCGCCACATTGTAATTTATTTTCTTTAAAAGAGCCACAGTGGAAACAAGCCCTTGGCTTTCCTGTGCTATCCTTTCAATAAGTTTGATTTTTATCTTATTTTCATTTCATCTTATTGTGTATTCAAGTCACGTAAATAATGCCATATCAATCAATCAACCAACCAATCAATCAATCAATCAGAAAGTCAGAAATTCATTCATTCATTCACGCTGATTAAGGTTTTCATGAAAAGAATTGATTGGGTTGGTTTCATTTCTTTAAAAAAAAATATCTAGACAATTAATTTTAATCGTGCCAGTAATACATTCTATATCTGGCTTCCAGACCTCCTTCCTCATAACCTTTCATCATTTTTCCTTTCCTAATGTAGTGTGTGCCCACGGAATTGCTCCATCCCAGAAGTCTCATTTTGAAAGAAAAAGACTTTACCGAGACATTTATTGATGGAGATGGTTTAAAGGGAATGTTTCTTCAATGGCAGGGAATAAGTTTAACTATCTTCATTGCACATTTCTTATTTATTATACCTTTAAATATGTTCTTCTCATAACAGTATATTGTGAGCTGACTTCCTGATATGGTTTGCGTTTCTTATTTTCCACCATAATTTATAAATAAATTCTTTAAAATCCTAAAATGAGTTTTCCTGGACTTTTTTATTTTTTATTTTTTATTTTTATTTTACAATCTGTCTCTCACAGTTGATTTTTTTCCATTTTAAATAGGAGAACATTTCACAATCAGTGACTGACTAAATACTCTTTTTGCCCCATTGTATGTAAAGGACAGGGTTCTAGAGCTAATTTAGGTTTAAGGGACACTCTCCCTCAAAGAAGCATGCTGTTAGCTAAGCCACCAAGTCAGTCAAATGTTAAAGATCTCAGTAAATGCCAAGTGGTAGTATTGGAAGGTTCCATTTCTACCACAGCTCCCAATGAAGTTTATAGTAAAACTACATAATGAAATTATTGAGCATGTTATATATCTGGAAAAGGTCAAATATCAGCCTGATTAAAAAGGCGTTTTAACCTTTTTTTTATACTAATTTTGACAATCTGCAGTACTCAGGTTCTTTGGCATGCGTTTCCACAGGCGATGGCCATGGTGGCTAAAGGTCACCTCACAGTTTTACTTCTTTTTTTGTGAAGCTGAAATTAAATTGTTTGAATTATTACATTTTAAATTAAACATCTAATAAGTCACGTTATTTCATCATCTTAGCAATATTCCTATATTTTGGATGTATTTACATAATAAAACTCTCGAATTTTCATTCTGTACCTGATTTTTGGTGCATTAAACTTAATTTGACATAAATACCTTGTGCTTGTGAAAAGAGTTATTTGCTTCTAATTATTCATAAGTATGCAGTGTCATAATTACCTCTCTAAATTTGCAAACCACAACGTTGAAAATTGGAATCGAGCAAGTTAATAAGAGCACTGTGCTCTGAATGAGCGAGCTGCCTCCAGCAAGATGGCTGCTAAGTACAGAGGTTCGGCCGGTAAGCACGGGTGATAAACCGTAGTGGGAAACTATAGAACTAAAATAATAATAATAATAATAATAATAATAATAATAATAATAATAATAATAATGATAATAATTTATTTAACTCTATGTGAGAGAGAAACGCCCTGTATCTATGCGTCGCCGATGTCATGGAAGGGTTTCAAGTGAAGCTCTGTAACCTTGTTGGGTTGTAGAGCTGTATTGAGACCCATCCAAGATGGCGACAACGCTCAACATAAGCACAAGGTTATGGGAAAAAGTCTAATAAGGAGCCCCTCTCACTACCAGGCGTGTTGCAGCTGGAAGATATCTAAAGCATGTAGGACACCGGCCCTCGAGAATCAGTGTTTGAGCCCAGACCAACATAAATTGAGATGACTTTCTGTCGAGATTTTTGTCGAGATTCTACAAATCAGCCACTCGGTGGCGCTAAAGTACATTGATCGTTCACATCAACCTTGACACGCTACTTTCGCACGAAGAAGAAACGCGGCCGTCTGATTGGTTATTGCTAGGGGACAGGGCAGCCGTTACCTCTACATCCTCAATTCAGGGCAAAAGGGAGCAGTCTGTCGTCTTTCCATCAACAAATGTAAAGATTTTACGTCGCTGCGGCTGCACCCCGGGGCGTTTCCACCTGTTTTGAAGCAGATAACCCGACGGAGAATGTGTTAAGATGTAGCCCGTGTCTGTGGTGCTCTGTTTAGTCAGGTGTGACACACGAAGTCTCCGGGGAGGTGAGTGCTAATGCCAGCAAGCTAGCAACCCTGACACGTTCACCTTAATTTGTTAATTTTCTTAATTAAAACACCATGGGCTGTTCCGTGCGCGTACGGCGTGACACACAGGCGTGTTTTGCCTGCAGTAGCTCCTGTCATGTCTGCTCTCGGCCTGGCGGCTTGTGTGTTTTGGCTGCTGATGCTGGGCCTCCTGTGTGCACAGCTTTAGATAAACATGCAGCAGATGAGCAGGTTTTACTGATGCACTGAACCCTAATATTTGTGTCATATTATGTTAAAAGGATGTTATATCCTCACATAGCGGATCGTAATGTTTTAACCAGAGCTGCAAACAGTGAAAACGGTAAATATTCTGGTTGTTTTGCTTTATTCTTTAAATATAAACCAGTTTGAAAAGTTCAGGACAATTTGTAAAATGTAAATGAAATGTAATGCAACATTTTGCAAACCTCGGAATCACAATTCAAACATTTGGATATTCAAAATAAAACATTTCATGAGAAATATTTTCTTATTTTGAATTGTTTGACTGGAACTCATTGCCTAAATTATCTTTTAAAATAGGTAGTTGTACTTGTAACTAACCTTTGATTACTATGGTATTGGTTGAGTAAATTGTAAAAAGACATATATTGTGAATTAATGTAAACACTGATTACTCCTTGCAAATATAAACATCCGTCATGTTTCCTTGTTCAGGTGTTAATTGGAGCTGGGAATAATGATTATCCTGTGTGGATTATTCAGTAGTTTTTTTTTATTATTGATCATAAATTGCTTTGAATCAGTGGAAACGGTTTTTGCAGAACAGAAATGCTGTTCTTACACTGCTGAATTCGTGTGACTCAGTAGTGCTGGATTCCAAAATATCGCTGTAATACTAACAGCACTTTTCTTTTCAGACCTGTTGTCTTGAATCGGCACCAAGATCAACGACTTCAAACTGGCTGAAATGGATGAACAAAGTGTTGAGGTGTGTATTGCACGGCACATTATATTAATGCAGTGTTTAATTCTTTTCATATATCTAGTAAACCTATAATTTAACACCTGCAGCAGCTGTGGATCAGCTACTTGCGTCTGTGAAACCTTTGAGAGACGTTGATTCATTTCGGTGTTAAACTTTTTTCTGTCCTACAGAGCATTGCCGAGGTGTTTCGCTGCTTCATCTGCATGGAGAAGCTGAGGGATGCTCGCCTCTGCCCACATTGCTCCAAACTCTGCTGCTTCAGCTGCATACGAGTACGTTTGCTGAACACTGGACTGCTGCCGGGACTACATCAGTGTCAGATATTATGTTGTCGCAATCATATGGCCGTAATGTGGATCATGCTGTGTTGAAACCTCTGAACAATGAGCCAAAATATTTGATATTGACTCACAACATTGTTGTCATACAGTGGCTATGAGGAAAAAACTACATCTGGCTTCAAAATCACATTCTTATCACAATTCCTGCATTTGAACTTTCTTAGGTATTTCTCAGTATTTGTTTGCTCTGGTTGTAATCAAACACTGTCTTGTTTGACAGCGGTGGTTGACGGAGCAGAGAGCCCAGTGTCCACACTGTCGGTAAGCCGCTACGCATCCATACTGTGTCACAACTCGGGTGAAATGTGACACAGAAACTTTCATGGAATATACAGCATTTGATGTCGGCTCAGCTCATTTCGACAGAGGGAGTGTAAAATACATTTAGATCGTCTTTGGTGCTTGCACTGTATTTTTTATAGTTACCAAGATTCTGTTTTTTCTCAATGTCTTAGAGCGCCACTCCAGCTGAGGGAGCTGGTGAACTGCCGCTGGGCGGAGGAGGTCACACAGCAACTGGACACCCTGCAGCTCTGCAGCCTCACCAAGCACGAGGACAACGACAAGGACAAGTGAGACGCTCCCCCAACTCCAACCTTGTTTCTAGCTCTCTGTCAGCAACAGGGAGCTCTTCACCATCATTCTGCTTCAGTTCAACCTGATTTCAGTCACAAATTACTTTATTTTAGAATTAACTTCAGGAAAAAATATATGCCTCCTTTTTTTTCCATTTTCTTTCATCGTGTTCAGTAGAAGAACTGTTACTTTTCAAAGTTTCACACAGCTGACAGGTTCGATAAAATGACCACTTCTACAAACTGAGAGTCTGTGAGGCCGTTGAGAGAACAGAGAAATTCAAGTCCTGTCTGATTCTGTCAACTTATCAAGATTTAAATAGTCAGAAATCATCAAGTTAAAAGATTTGTCATCTCTGTGCAACAGTTAAGACTGATCTGTGTTTAAAACCCAGAAAAATACATTTAGAACAGCAAAAATGCTGTAATGACTGTTGAAGGATTTTCGCAGGTGATTAAATCTGCCTTTTAGTACTTTATGCTTTAAGAAACATTTAAAAAAAATCATTATGGAGGGAGTAAATAAAACACTTAGTGGGCTACTTGCAGTGTATTTAAATTAAAAACAAGTTTTGATGATTGTTTTGAGAGTAGCTCGTGTGAGTGTATTTTTGATCACTCAATACTTACATAAAAAAATTGAGAGTCTGATGGAGTGAAGGTGAGATCTGGAGCCAGAAGGCTTAAAAAAAAGAAATATTTTCACACGTGACAAATAGAAACTCATAGTTCAAAACTGCTATTGAAAGAGTGCTATTAAACTGTCTTATGTCAGCAGAACCGGGGATAATAAAAACTTCTGTTTGCTGCCGTCCGGTTTCTCTGCTTCGCTTCATGCAGCCATGTTGTTTCACTGCAGATTTCACAGGCCGATTCAGCAGTTTGAGGCAGATCTCTAAACGACACTGGAGCTTTCTCTGTCTCTCTGATGGCTCGATGCTCTGTTGTCGGTTACTTTTTCTCCAGATGTGAGAACCACCATGAGAAGCTGAGTGTCTTCTGCTGGACCTGCAAGAAGTGCATCTGTCACCAGTGTGCTCTGTGGGGAGGGATGGTAACTGTTCATCTCTTATTTTTAGATTACAGTTCAAAATCACACTTTTAAAGTAATAGTAGGGCTGAATCCCACAGTAATTTTACTTACTGGTAATTTTGACACATGACTTTGTGATGCTATTGTTCGGCCAGTATTTTTATTTTACTCTCACTGAATCAGTGTTCAGATTAGAGTATCAGGAGTCTCCATGGTCTCTCTGTGACTTCCAGCATGGCGGCCACACCTTCAAGCCTCTGGTGGAGATTTACGAGCAGCATGTGACCAAGGTGAAGGAGGAGGTTGCCAAGCTCCGCCGGCGCCTCATGGAGCTCATCAGTCTGGTGCAAGAAGTGGTGAGAATATTTGGATATGTAAAAATAAAGAATCTGTTATGCTTTCCCTTTAGGCAGCCTCTGAGATGTACAGCTACAGTGAAAGGAATTAATTTAATGTAATCTGAGTAGATTTCCTGCCGTGCTTGCTGTCAGTGTGTGTTGGCTGTGCAGAAAAAAAAAATGCCAAGAAGACATATCAGGAGCTAATTTCTAAATGGAGACTTGTATTGATGTGTTTTGTCCACCGGATGGCGCTGTGTCACTGATTAACTGGTTGAAAGAGTGTTTTCTGTTTTGCCTCTGTCTGGTTCTGTGTGGATTCAGGAGCGGAACGTGGAGGCCGTGAGAGGAGCGAAGGACGAGCGCGTCAGAGAGATCCGCAACGCCGTGGAGATGATGATCGCCCGTCTGGACAACCAGCTGAAGAACAAACTCATCACTCTCATGGGTATGACTGCAGCGCGCCGGCAGCTGCTCCTCCCGAGTCTGTGAGGAGCTCAAAGCTCTCGTATCTCTGTGTGATAAGAGATTTGAGAGGCGCTGCTGCTGTTTTCTGTATCCCCCTTTCGAACACAGTGTTTTTCTCACGGCCGCGTAAGCTGCCCGATCACGTTTATTAGTACTTCATGACAGAAATCTGGTAAACTGCAATGCATTTTGGATAAATTCAGTCAGTTTGAGGTCAAAGCTGAAAACATTGACTTCTACATCAGTTTGTGGAGTCAGGAGTGAGGAACGGGTTCATTGCAGCCATTAGTCAAGATTTAAATGTAGTAGACACTTGTGTCACATGTTGACACTGAAGTGTCTGTTTATATAAGCTGTCCTCTTAGCAGGTTTGAAGAGTACAGCCGTTGCGTAGCCAGTGGACAGGACAGGGACCTGTGCGAGACGCCCGAGCTGACACTAAAACGTGTCTAAAGGTCGAGACCGTCAGCGAACAAAATATTCAGACTCCACGCTGAAAGCAGTGAGAGCCAGCTTTTATAGCCGCGGGTAATATGCATCTGAAATATTTATCTGGACTGAGTGGATACATGCACTCTGCTCACACACACACACACACACACATACACACACAGCCCGCAGCTCCACACACCCACTCGCACTCACCGGCTTCCATCAGGGCTGACATTCAGCACAAGCACGCTGAAAATAGCTCTGCGTTCCTTCCCACCAGGCCAGAAGACGTCCTTGACCCAGGAGACGGAGCTGCTGGAGTCTCTCCTGCAGGAGGTGGAGCATCAGGTCGGTCGGATGCAGCCCATGAAAGCGCCCATTCACTTTTGCCGCGCTGCGTATTGTTGCTGTGCAGTGTTAAAGTTCAGCCCGCTCAGACGGCCTCACATCATGAAATGCTTCACGCTGCGCCATGGATTCAACACGAACGGCTGGAATTCATTGTACTGTGCTGTTTGATTGCTTTGAATTATAAAGTAAATCTCCCTTTAACAATAAGGCCGTGCTGTAACTGTTCTATAAATGAACTCGACTGTGTTTCAGCGTTAAAACTGAAAGATCCAGCTCCAAAGTATTGCCATGCCTTTACCGTTCTCTTGTTTTGGTCCAGTAGTGAACATTAACCGCTCATGATATTTAAAACGGATCGGTGCGTCACTGACGGTCTCATCACCTGTTTGTGTGCCGAACAGCTTCACTCCTGCAGTAAGAGCGAGCTGATCTCCAAGAGCCCGGAGATCCTGCTCATGTTCCAGCAGGTGCACCGGAAGCCCATGCAGTCCTTCGTCACCACGCCCGTCCCGCCAGACTTCACCAGGTCAGCCGCACGGCCGCACATTCGCTGTTCGGCTCTTCTTTTAATCGTCCAAAATCGAGCAGACTTCCGGGCTTTAATCGGTGTTTTTCTCTGTGAACTTCCAGCGAGCTGGTGCCTGCCTACGACTCCAGCACCTTCGTTCTGGTCAACTTCAGGTAAACCTGCTCTTTATTCTCACTTTAACAGATGAAATCAACATCTGAGCCCGACATTGTAGCCTGTTGAGCGTGGACATGTAGTTATTACTAACTTTGGGCCTAAACCTGCTTCTACAGTCGCATTATAACTCTGTAGAGACTCTTGAACAATTAGTTTATAGAAAATGAGCAAATAGTTTTATAGAAGATAAAAACTGACCAGTGCAATATCCAAATGTGTGCACGTATTATTATTTCAATGGATGTAAGGAAAAGTTTCAATTTTCAACTTGAACCGCAGTTCTAATGTGGCTCTGGATGCCTGATCTGGACATTTGTATTATTAAAGCAGCCGTTTGGGTTATTTTGTGCCATGGTGTTTAGAAATAGGAGACGTTGACACCAGCAAGCTCCAGTGAGTCTGTCCTGATAGCTTTTTCCTCAGGAAGTGTAAACTTACTGAACCTGCGCTGGACCCAGCTGTGTCCTGACAGACAGCGTGTCGGACAGCCGCTCTCATATAAATGGAAAATAAAAAATTAACAGCTTGACGTGACGGTTTGCAGCACTCTGAGGCAGCGAGCCGACCCGGTCTACAGCCCTCCTCTGCAGATATCAGGCCTCTGCTGGAGACTCAAAGTCTACCCGGTGAGTTCATCCCTCCCAGACTCTCTTTATGGCCGTGATTGGCTTGGCTGCCGAGGATGCTGGGAAGTAAAGCGGAGCGTGTCTGTGTAATCCGTCTTCTCAGGACGGTAATGGAGTTGTGCGTGGAAACTATCTGTCCGTGTTCCTGGAACTCTCTGCCGGGCTTCCGGAAACCTCGAAGTGAGTCATTTCTTCACTGAAAGCCGCTTTCGAAACATCACCCTGCTCAGTGCGGAGTTGAGGAGGTAGTTTTGTTGTTCCAGACGCAGTGCTGGTGTCGATTGACCTTCATTCCCCCCTCGGTGTCCGCTGCAGGTATGAGTACCGTGTGGAGATGGTCCACCAGGCCTCCAGCGATCCCACCAAAAACATCATCCGGGAGTTTGCCTCCGACTTCGAGGTCGGGGAGTGCTGGGGCTACAACCGGTTCTTCAGACTGGACCTCCTGGCCAGCGAGGGCTACCTGAACATGCAGACGGACACGCTCGTGCTCCGGTGGGCTCACGTCGCTTCAGTGTTCCCCGATCAGCAGTGTTCGTCTGATTAAAGCTCTCTTCCTGGTTTTTTTCCTTGCTGTGCCGAACAGCTACCAGGTGCGCTCGCCCACCTTCTTCCAGAAGTGCAGGGATCAGTACTGGTACATCAGCCAGCTGGAGTCGGCCCAGAGCGGCTACATCCAACAGATCAACAACCTCAAAGAGGTGAGTGTCTGCCAGGCTTCGGCTCTCGGCACAAACGGAATGCCTCTGCTGACCTGAATGTGAACGCTGGGATGCTACTTGAATGTTTCTGCCTTCAGAGGTTGGCCATTGAGCTGTTTCGGCGCCAGACGTCACGCAGCTCGTCGCCTCCTGACCTGCGACCCGCCACGAGCACGACCACCTCTGAGCGAGACCCCCGCTCGGTGAAGAGTGACGACGACCTCCAGTCCACCCTGAGCAACACCAAGAAAGGCGAAGACGAAGAGAGGACCCAGCACGACGACTCCAACGTGAGGCTGCAGACCTTCCCCTGCTTCTCCTCGCGGCCGCCGGCCAGGAAAACACATCGACCTGTGTGTGTGTGTGTGTGTTTCCTTCAGGAGCTGTCGGACGGCGACCTGGAGGTGGACTGTCTGACGGAGGAGGAGGTGAACCCGCTGGACGGCAGCAGCACGTCGGGCAGCTCCACCGCCACCAGCAACACCGAGGAGAACGACATCGACGAGGAGACCATGTGAGGCCCCCCCCCCCCCCCCCCCCCCCCCCCACTCCGTCACGCCGTTCTCACCCAGATATATCAAAGATGGCGTTAAACCCCGGCGGCTATGTTTCCACAGGTCGGGGGAGAACGACGTCGACTTCATAGGAAACCTGGAGACGGAGGAGGGAGAACTTCCTGACGACCTGGCCGGAGCCACAGGTACAAACCACACACCCTGACGAAGCTATTTCCATCATTTACTGTTAAATTTAAAGTGATCATGCTGCAGTCCTTTTCTTCTTATTCATGTTTTCTGACTGCTATCTTGAGCGGACGGCTGTTTGCTGCCGTCTTGCTGTAACATGAGAAGGTCTGCCGTTAAAGAATCAGCATATCAATCTGCCTGCTTCCACCGGAGAGGATTTATTTTGGGTTGTGTTCAGAGTGACTCAGCAAGGCTGTACAGCTGCTCAATCCGGCCGTTAAAGAGGGAGAGATGTTAACGACTTTCCTCCCAGAGCTGAAGGTGACTGATCTGACGGTGCGAGGAGGCCACGGTCATTTAGAACCATGAAATATCCTCAAAAAGCCCCCGTTCTGTCTGGGCCGAGTGAGTTCAGAGCCCCGGCCTTCGTTTGCAGGGTCTGCTTGTGGAGCGATGGCGGCTCCTTCACTGCTTTTCACTGTGTCGGTGTTTAAAGGCATGAAGAGGATGAGTCATTGTTGGTGCCCTGAACCCATCGCAGCCGCCGATATAGAAACACTCTGCGTCCATACGTGCACACGTGTGTGTGGAGGTTGTGTTTAGGATGTCGGAGTCGTGCAGAGCCGCATGTTCCCATGATTTCTTCAGTGAACTGTTGAGGTCAATGTCGGCATGTTCCTGATCATGAGTTTATGTAACGCAGGTGGATCCAGCTCCAGCATCCGGTCGCTGCACCGCAGCGCGGCAGCGGCCGCCGCGGGCCGCGGAGGCGCCAGCGGCGGCGGCGCCGTGGGGCCGAGCGGCAGCAGCCTGCTGGAGATCGACCCGGTCATCCTGATCCAGCTGCTGGACCTGAAGGAGCGCAGCAGCGTGGAGTCTCTGTGGGCCCTGCAGCCCCGGCCCCCCGTGTCCCTGCTGCACAGCCAAGGTCTGCAAACACCGCCGGCTCGCTCACAACAAATCATTCCAGCTAAGCGGAGGATCAATTCTCGCTCACCGCCCCCTCCCCAAACGAGGCTGATGCAGTTTTAAGGCTGATCTACCGCGCCGCGCCGGACTAGTGCTGATTTACATTTCTCTGTGTGTTCAGTGATTCATGCTGACTCCAGTGTTTCCTGCTCCGGTCTCCGCAGCTCATTCTCACTCCAGGAAAGAGCGCGAGCGGCGGCCTCAGGTGGTGCGGCGGTCCGCTCCGGACTCGGGGGTCCTGATCCGCCTCAAGGCCCAGATGGCCGAGGTCCGCAGCAAGATGTCCGACGTCAAAAGCCAGGTGCTGGAGGCCCGGGGCCCCGGGGAGCCCCGGCCGGGCCCGTCGGGGGCCTTCGGCATGGAGGAGACGCCGTCTCACCACGGCGACTCCGAGGCGTCCGCCTGCCGTAAGACGGGCGAGCTGGACCTGGTGGGGAGAGCGGCCGCCTCTCGGTCCAGGCCCTGCCGGCCCGGTGAGGACCGGCGTCTCTCTGCTCCGTCAGCGTACAGCCCTCTGCTCATAACGCTCTTCAAGAATGTGTTTACGGCGCCTTCAGTTGCTTCTGTTTTCAGAACAGCCAGAGAGTCCCGGTGTGGCTTCATGGAAACGATCCGTCGGTTTGGTTTCGTTGCAGGACTTGTCCGAGTCCTGCAGGGAAACCGAACCGACGGATCGTTTTCATGAAGCCTATCCACCAAGACTTATCAGCCTCCAGAATCGGATTTATTTTTAGCTGCCGATGCATCCGAGGACAAATACTCTGACTATCAGTAGTGAAATGCGTTCTGCCGTCTCACTGTCTCATTTCATTAAGTGGCTCCTTTACACATTAGGAAGACATTACGGCTGCAGCAGCGTGATAACTGCTCAGTGAATTTCTCATTTCCAGTACAGTGGAAGAGGAGCTTTTTAAGGTGGAAGTCAGCTGTGAGCATGACTCCTGAATTATCTTTCTATATTTACTATTAACCTGAAACAGTGAGACAGAAAACTCTTCAGGGACTCCAGGTAATGAGGCTCTGTGGCCGTTCCTGAGCGAGAGCCGAGTTGTTTTCTGTTTTTAAGCTGCATATTGCATTAAGTTGATATTGTTGCTGTTGTGTTTGTGCGTGCAGCCAGGAAGTCCCTGTCGCCGGTCCTGGACAGCAGCGGCTCTCTGGTGGTGAAGAGGAGGAGTCTGGAGGAGATGGACAAAGACCTGCGAGGAGCCGAGGCGGCGACCGAGCTCGGCCTCGGTCCCAAAGAGGGGCCGGGAGCCGCAGAGGGTCAGCAGACCTCTGTCTCTCATGATTCACATCATTTGTGTGTGTGTGTGTGTGTGCGCGTGTGTGGGGTTTTGGTGGAGTTCTGCTGAGCTCACACACTTTGTGTGAGCTGCCTTCACTGCATGCTGATGCTGCAGCGCTAAAAATAAAACCGCTCAGAGCTTCAAGTTTTAAAAGTTGATTGAAAAGTGGATTCATCTCTGATTGGTTCCTGCCGTTTGATTTGATGGTGTGGAAGACCGAGCGGTGCTTTTGTCTCTGAGCTGCTCTCCCTGCTGTTCCTGCTCAGGAGTGCTGAAGGTGGACGGCCTGCAGGGCCCGCTCCTGTCCCTGGGCGTCTCCTCCTCGGCGGAGCAGCAGCTGTACGGCGCCTCGGGGTCCAGGGACGACATCTTCTCCCTGGGGGGGTCCGGCTACATGAGCGCCGGCAAGACGTGCGTCAGCAGGACGCTGGGGTACGAACCCAGAGGAGCTTCAGACACAGGAAGCAGCGGCTTCATCCCTCATTTCTCCCGTTTCCTCCCGATGCAGGGCGGCCATGTTGGACTGCGAGTCTGAAAGCTCAGGGAACTCCCATCAGTCCCTGCTGGAGGGGCCCTCGGCTCTGTCACAGTCAAACGGAGGTGGGATTTCAAGTAAATATCACAAATCTTCTGATTTCCTCTCGTTTCTGTTCAGGTTAAAATGTGGATGATAATCATCTAGAATGGAGGAATTGAGCCACAAGACGAGGTTTAGTGTTTCGTGTTGTTATCGACGTGTCAGAGCGCCGTCCGTCCAATCAGAGAAGACTTCCCCCTCGATGTTCGTCCACGTCTCCGTGTCTCGTTTGCTCTGCAGATCCACCGCCGTCCGTCCTGGTGGCGGCGACGAGCAGCGACAGCGACACGGAGGACGAGGCGCTGCAGAGCAGCAACTCCCGCTACGACAACCACACGCCTCCGTGCACAGGTAGGGCTCACACACACACACACACACACACACACACACACACACACACACACACACACACACACACACACACACACACACACACACACACACACACACGGCTGTTCCAGCAGCACTCCGTTAAGCAAAGAAGAAGGAAAAAGAAGCAAATTGTGCTTTAAATTTCCATGAAAGCCAACGCCTGTCCTCCTCCTCCTCCTCCTCCCCCCAGGAGAGCAGCTCCTGTCCGATGACGCCAGTCTGCCGGCCGACAGGTGATTCTCCACACAGTGACTCCATGAAGACGCCACACACACTTAGTCTGTACAGTAGAAGCTGCTTGTTATGCATGAAGTTATGGAATCTGTTTCCCGCCCGCCGACACATCGGCAGCGGTGAGCGCAGCAGCGTCGCGCTCTCATGTTGACGTTCTGTGTTCCTCTCGGAGATGTCAGCGCTTCTCAGGAAGTACTGAAAGGACGAGTGTTTGTGCAATAATCTCTTCACATATTTAAGGCATGAGAACTGTTGAAGTGTCGCTCACACCTGCAAGGACAATTATTTAATCCACCCTCAGCACTGGTCTGTATCTGTGTATGAATAACTTTTGTAAATCTGACCGCCGAGCCGCATACATGAACGACCTGTGTTCAGTGTTTTCTACCGTTTCCCTTCACTCGGTCCGGTGAGTCTGGGCTTCAGGCTCCACGCCCACTCAGCTTCCTTCAGCCTGCGTCTCCCAGCAGCAGCAGCAGCAGCAGCAGCGAGTCGCTTTATTCAGCGGCACGCCGATCTGTCAGCAGCTTGAAGTTCAGCTTTTTTTTTTTCCTCCCTTCCTTTCTGAGGTGAGCAGGTAATTTATGTAAATGTGTTCACTCCTAATAGCAGTCGGCTCCCAGTTGACATTTAAAAAGGGTGAACGATCAGCGACTCGCACGGGTTATGAAACTGGCGTCTGTGGGCTGAAGCCTGCCCGGCCAGGTGTTTTTAACCCCAACATCTGCGCAGACATCCGACCCCCTCCACCACCCACCCCCGATACAGGTCCTACGTACCGCAGACAATCCGCCAGCAGATCGGCGCCACTCGCCTGTCTGTCTGGATCTGAAGCATCAGCTGCTCTGAACTCTCCACAAACACTAAATACCTCAAACCTGCCGTTCATGAGCGAGGGACACTCCGATCTGCTTCTATAGCCTCAGTTCAGCCAGAGAAACACCGAATTCATCAGCTTCTCTTCCTTTATTAGCTAAAATATTGCCTTCAATTACTGAAATCTGACTGTTGATCCCAAGCTATTACCTTCATCCACAAAAGAAAACCTTGATTTATTCAAAAAGCACAAAGGTTTTCTGGTGATGGAGACGTCTAAAAGGTCAGGCTCTTTAGTTTTACTTTATGTCCCGTTGAAGTCTCACTGTTTCAGGAGCAGTGTTGTTTCTAAAAGGTTTTTTTTATGTTGCTCGAGTTAAAAAGGAGCTGCAGAGGCAGATATCCTCCTTTAAGTAGTGCTATTTATTTATTTTCTCACACTTTCCTTAAAGTCAGTGTAATTATATAACATGTTCCCCTGCACTTATTTTTTTTTTTTAAATAATCCTAACCCACACTGGTTAATCCGCTGCGGCGACACTCTTCACCTCTCTGGGAGAAAACACACACACAGGCGGCTCGTTTCTGGAAGTGGAGCCGTCTTGACCGACCTTTGTAAGACTGTTTGACCTTCAGCCGGTTCCGCTTCACCCCTGCCGTGGCCGGTTGACGTTGTAACCGCGTGTGTGTAGGCGGCGGCGTGCCTGATGTGCATGGCTTCCCTGGCTGGATTTCAACCCTCCATCAGTCCAGACCAGCTCATGGTGGGATTCTTCTTCTGAAAAAGCTGTTGTGTGTTTGTGTGTGTGTTTTTTTTTTTAATGTTTCCACAACGGACTTCACCTATTTTGATGTGTATCTTTCTTTTTTTGTGTAACAAATAAAATGTTTTCTGACAAGGGAAAAGCATTTCACCGTCTTCTGTCGGATTATTCAGGAAACGTTTTACCGCTGCAGTCTCGGCCCCTCCTGTGTTTCTGGAGGAAGAACAGTCACGTCCTGCTCCTGTTTGAGTTTCTCCTCAGAGCCCAAACTGCTGGAATGGAGAGAATAAAGCCAGATTAGGAGGGGGTGAAATGATGAGTCTTTTATAGAGAGAATGTGGAGGACTGGCTGCTCACTTTTGTAAAGCTGTTTATGTAACGGCAGACATGAAAGCCCTGTTATAGCATCACAGCTCCTCGCCGCGCTGTGGCCTCTGGCATCTCACTCCGCTACAACAAAACAATTTGTTCGGCTTTCTTCTTCCCCTCCGCCGCCGCCGAACACACACGACTTCCCGCTGACCGTCCTGCTGCCCGATTGTTTTCTCTCCGGGGGCCTCTCGCCCCCTCAGCCTCACCTTTCTGACTTCCACACAGATGGCTGTCTTTTAATTTTAGATGGGTGTAGGAATACGGCGGAGGGAAGCTTCAGTGACGTTTGAGCCCCGGGGTTTGGATTTAGTGCTTAATCAGACGCAGGAGTCAGAAAATCCCTGCTGCCTGCCGCTCAGGAGGCTGAGAGATGAATCTGGAGAGGAGTGAGATGATTAATGGAGCGAAACCAAGAATCAATCTTTGTTTTTGTGGGTTTTTTGGTGAAGTGTTGGTTACTGTGGCCTCCTGGGGGCTCCAGTAATTATTTGAGGGACTGAAGACAAAGAGACTAAAATGCATCTGAACCCAGAGGAGAGAGAAACTCGTTTGAAGATTTAGTTTTGCGTTTGAAGTGTTTTCCACCGCTGACACTGATCCTCTCACCTGGAGTGTGTGATGCGTCAGACCACCTTCATCCCATTCAAGGTTTCATTTTGACGCACTCGCTTCACCCAAGAGCATTCTGGGTAATTAAATGCAGCGAGCCGCGAAGAAGGAAAAACACGATCATCCGTGTGGGAGTGGAATTTAAAATCTGCACATCCTCGGCTTTAAATACACATATTTACCCTCAGTGAGGGATTCATTCATGTTAAATTGATTTAATGTTTAATCACGATCGGTGGAAACTGTGAACCGGTCACACAACCGTACAGAAATGGTTTGAAAAAAAGAGAATACCGCCTGTCAGTGCTACAGGAAGATGGTTTATAACTGAAATTCCCATACCAGCTTTTTTTCAATATGTAATTAAAAAAAAAAAAGTAATGAACAACCACTGGATCCCCTCCTGTAAACAGGAGCTTAGTGAAATCGTCACTGCGTCACGTTAAGTTTTCATCAACGGTGCTGTTGAGTAAAACTCCAGAGAAAAGAAAGAGCCTCAGCCGGAGACTTGGTCTAATCTTTATATACATCATTATTCACCAGTTACAGTACACATATTTATATACTACAGGAACACAGATAATACAGGTACTCAATGTGTCTTTTACTGTTTTTTTTTTTCTTTTTGTGGGTTTTTTTTTTTTCGTTACCTAACCTGCATGTTCAAGAAGAGCCAATCCTGGGGTTTGTCTTCCAGCCTGGAGGGGTCACGGACCCCCTCACTGGTCCGACCCCCCCCCTCCTCCCTCCCTTTGATCCGAGGAGTCCTGACTCGTCCTCAGCTGCACACACGCACGCACACACGCGCACACACTCACGCGCACTCACTCACACACACTCTGCTGAAGGATGCTGATACGCCTGAAATGTCCTGCCTCCTTTATCTCCGCTCCTCTTTGGGATGGAAAGTTTCACATTTGCCCCCCCCCCACCACCGCTGTAATGTTTGGCATGTGACCCTCGCGTTCCGCTCGAGGGGAAAGATAAAGGTGAAACTAACTCCGAGAGCTTCTTTTTAACAATCCTCATTCAAGTATGGCTGACAGAACGACCGTCCCGGTTGCATCCCCCAGCAGAAGACAAACCCGCAGAGAGCCTTTCGTCGCAGCGTCATTATTGCTTACAGAGAGAGAAAAAGCTTGGAGTGTACGTCGACACAGTGCAGATTCATGGAGGGCCCGACGAGCAGAGCCCGGCTCCTGCTCGCTGTCGTCATGAGGGGAGGGAAACCTTTTAGTGCAAGCAGAGCGTGAGCGAAGGGGGGGTGGGGGTGCAGGGTTTACCACGAGGAGTGATGGGCGAACGCTTTTTATTGCTCATACAGTGACGACGTCTGTGGATTTCTCTGCGCGGTGACTAACGGCGGAGAACTAACTGACGGGGTTTCAAGTGAAGGTTTGGGTGGGTTTCCTCCCCGCGGACCCCCCACCTCCTGCTGTGAAACCAGATCAGTGCGCAGGGGGGCCTGGACGGGGAAACCACGAGCTTCAGCGTTCCTAAACAACAACAACAACGCCACTCGCAGCTGGAACAGGAGATCTTGTTCATAATGACAAAGTGTGGGAGAACGGAGAAAATGACCACAGAGGAGAAGAGCGGCTGCCTCTCGACCAATCAGTCCTTCAAGTCTTCACTGTTCCTGTCTGATTTTTAGAGAAATTCAGTTTCACTATTCTCTTTCACTATTAATCTTGCTCTTTCCAAAAGACAAACTATTGAAGATTTAATTTTAATTTTTACTGCCAGGTTTAAGAATTTGTGAATTACAGTAAAGTTTTTCATTGGAAACTGAAGCGTCGTTCTCAGAGGACAAACCGTTTGGCCGTCACGCCTCCCGGGACACTTGAAATTCAGCTTCAAGTGTCCCAGAGAGAAACCCAAACGGCGTTCTCTCACCACCAAAGACTTTCAGAAATATTAGAATCAAGATATTCAGGTTCTCTTCAGTCTGATTCATACATCTGAAACAGACACGCGGAACGATGCGTTTTCGCTGGAATCACTGTGCAAACGGGGAATGAATGTTTTCACACTCTGACATGTAAATGCTGAAACAGGACAAGACGGTGTTCTGTGGTGTCAGATTCAGACTCATTCGCTCAAAAGGAACAGACAATTACAAAAAAAAAGGGGAAAGTATTCGTGGGAAAAACAGAAGACACGGAGGAATTCACAAAGTCTGTCATTATAACAAGATCCTGTTTCAGTTTGTGGTCATTTCTGATCCAAACCAGCACAGAGAGAGCGACGCTCTACATCGGCGTCATGTCTTCCTCTTCTCTAATCGACTAACTCGACTGGCAAGGCCTTTCTTCGTTTTGTTTTAAGGCTGATATCGTTTTTTTTCCAAAGCTGTTGCGGATTGGCAGGACAGATACTCGAGCCGGCGATTCTCGTCTTGGTGGGTGTCTCTAGGTGAGGGTGAGGAAGTGGGATGGGGCAGCGGCGAGGCCA
This sequence comes from Salarias fasciatus, assembly GCF_902148845.1. Lineage (NCBI taxonomy): Eukaryota > Metazoa > Chordata > Actinopteri > Blenniiformes > Blenniidae > Salarias > Salarias fasciatus. Next base: position 21,519,861 of record NC_043754.1, read on the forward strand.
CGACGGGACACTGAGGCTCTAAAGCCAGACGTTCTGACCGCTCCGACGGTTCAAAGTAAATATTGGATCCGGCCATCGGGCCTCGTGGAGCCTGGATTAAAACCACTGATTTACAAGACAGAATTAATATTATGTACACTCCTCCGGCACTCGCCCAACTCATAGTCCTCATAGTCGTCCGTTCCTTTGAGCACTGGATCGTCCACGTGTTGCCCGTCCTCTTCAGGCGGCCACGTCTCCACTAAGAGATCCGTCCGGTGTTGAGTTGAGAGTCTCTACAGTACATTCCTCAAAGCCTGACGCCCCAGAGAAAGACGATTCTCCCAACAACAACGATAAAGTAAAAGGATAAATAAGTTGAATGAAACACCGCTTCAGAGTCTCTGCGGACATTCTTCCACATGAGGTACATTCTGCTCCTTCCATCGTCCGTCCACAGGAGGCTGACGGGCGTCTGAACGGGGAGGGGGGCGCTGGGAACATGGCAGTGACTCACATTTGAAATTCTGGGGAACTGAAAGGTGGAGGCACACGACCTATTTAGAAATTCACTGCATCTAAGACCCCCCAAGAAATGGGTGAAGCAAAAAGCACAAAATGACGTGAATGACGGGCGCTGAATACCAGCTCAGAAATCTCACGAAAAGACAAAGAAAAGAGTGAATTAAACTCTGTTTGTGGCAACTGTTAAATGGGACAAGAGAACTTCTGGTCAAGGAGCAAAAACTGTCTGTAGTTCGAGAACTCAGCCTCACAGACGAGCAAATGAGGACAGAATCTCACGTTCAACCTGTCGCTCGTCAAAACGAGCCTGAAGACATTCTCGTAGAGCAAAACGCTCGTCTGGCTGTAGCTCTAACCTCACTCATTCAGTGTTCCGTTACTGCTCAGGGACCCTCGGAGACTTTTCAGGAACGATTTTAAAATCCGCTCCAGTCTGAACGCATCGTTCTATTTTAGTGTGAAATGAAAACGCGAGCGAGTAACCGGCGTAACGGTTCAGCCCCGTCTGGACTGGTTCCAGCGATACTGTTCACACTGGGGGGTTTGAAAATGGCGGGAGAGGCGTGGCTTTGGGGACGGGGTGTGTTTTAGTGCTTTAAAGCCGGTTGCTGTCAGATGTGTGAACTGGAATGTGTCCGTCTTGGGTTCTGGTCGTAGTTTCCACAGTTAGTTTACAGGAAGGTTAGATTAGATACAGCACGTTACATTTAAAGCAAATTCTTTTGCACAGATTAGACTCACCAAGATAACTGCATGTTATTAGTCTTAATAGGGATTATTATGAAGGTTTTTTTTAATGATATTGAGGAGGATTACATAGTTTATTTCTGGAAATGGACGGACAGTAAAGAGGAAGTGATGGACCGCTGTGTTAGATATGGCTTTTAACCTGCAGCCTCATAAAAAGTGCATAAGCTTTGAATTGAATTCATCCAAAACCTGATAATGCTGCATGTCTGACAGCAGAGGGGGGGTGGGGGGGCTCCTTAGCAGAATCTAGATCAGATCAGAGTCAGATCCAGTTATAAAACCTGTGTGGAGCAGCGTGTGTGTGTGTGTGTGTGTGTGTGTGTATGTGTGTGTGTCTGTGGGGAGGGATTACTGCCTCCCAGCCGCTGATGAACGGGATGTTCAGTTAACCACACAACTTTATTTACACACAGATCACTGTCCAATCTCTTCAAGGACTTTCAGGGCAGAATCTGAAAGCACTTTGACATCTGCCGACGAACGCCGTGTTCATCTCCCGGATGGATTTCACTAAAACGAGTTTTAATTTAAAGTCCTGAACGCCTCTCCAGCTGTTTACAGCCACCTTCACCCACACAGTTCGGGCTAATTGTATGGAGGAAAGTTGAATTTTCCTCTTTAACTCTTATATTTTCCTAAGATGTTCCTTCAAACAGACACGGCAGTGTCTCTCTCACACACACACACACACACACACACACACACATACACACACACACACACCCGCCCACTGGACTGAGTGTGTGAAGTAGGCCGGCCTCGGTAGCTCTCATGAAAGGCACGTGTTCTGCAGCTTTCACCTGTCCCGGCCTGACGTTAAATACTGACTAACCCCTGGTTTGGTGCCACTGCAACAACAATGTGGGCAACTATGACCAAAAAAAGAACCTTTTTCTACAGCCGTCCCCTCCCCGCTCCAAAATACCCTCGTCCCAGGAGTATATCCCCATCTGGAGCGCTGGACGACACGGAGCGTTTATTCAGGTAAGTGACTGCTAATCTTTTATAATCCAGTGCTAAGTGCTTTTATCTGTAGACAAACTGTGGCTGGATAATGGTGGGGTCATTGATTGTATGGAAGAGGGCAGGACAGCGTGTGCCTTCAGTCCCAGAAACCAGGAGGAACAATTATTTCAAACGTTATTCGTGGGATCGGCGGCCAGAGGGATTGGCCGAGGGGACGGGGGAGCAGACGGGGCCATTACAGCTTCACTTGATGCTCGGTCCCTTCGAACGCTGCCGACAGACGTCTCCGGACAAAAGAGGAGGCGTGTCACCGCGGCCTGCGTGCAAATCATGGCTGTGCAGCGAGCGACTAAAGGCGCTCAAACACTGCAGTTCCTCTCCGGAGACGCAAGGTCGTCTCTACTTCTGTTATGAAGCAGGAAGAGACCAAACTGGTTGGTTCAAACCTTTTCATGACGTCTGTCTGACGAGTTCAGCGCGACCGAGCATATGAAGGAGCGGCGTTCTGACCGGAGCGAAGGGCTGAACGACACACATGCAGGTCCAGGTGATTCTAGCAGTAGTTCTGAAACACTGCAGTGGACTCCTCTGGTCTTTTTGGTCTCTTCGGACGCTGCCTGTGACCGAGTCATGAGAATAACCTGCGCTTCCAGCTCCGTCTTCCCGCCGCTGGCGCTGGAGAGAGAGGACGCAGAGTTGCACTTTCCCTACAGCGGCATTAAGGAGCGGGGCGCTGTGTTTGGAGAGGTTTGGGCCGGGGACGGAGCGCCGCTCCTCCGACATGAGATCCAAGAATCACACAACGACTGCAGGAGCCACGACTACCGACTACCAAAGAAAAAAGGTGTTGAAGGCCAAGGCGGGCGGGCTGAGGGGCGGGGGGCGGGACGGGAGATGAGGGGGGTGGTTTGGTTTGGGCGGCCTCTTCAGAAGGCGCCGTCGTGGGGCAGTCGGGGCGCGGCGGCGGCGAAGTGGTGCCGCGCGCAGGCCAGCAGAAGGCCGGACGGCGACGGGCCCGGCGGCTCCCTGGACCGGCCCGGCCACCTCCGGACCCACCGGCGCCGGCCGTGGCCCAGCCGGTGGCTCTGCCAGGCGGCCCGGCCCAGCGGCGCGGCCGTCTGCGGCCACAGAGCGTCCGTCAGGCCGGAGGCGCCCAGCTCCTGGAGCAGGGCGCGGGGCCGGCGCCTCGGCGGGCGCGCCTCTCGGTAGCTGCGGGAGGCGGCAAAGACGTTGGGGCTAAAATCGAAGCAGGGCCGTCTGGAGGCGGGGGCCAGCGAGACGCGGCCCTCCAGCGACGGCCCCAGCAGGCTGAGGCTAGTTCTGTCCGTGAACGACTCTGCCCGGTCTTCGTAGTTGAGGTCTGCGGGGGCGGAGCACTGCTGCAGGGGCCAGCCGCCGCGGCCCTTCCCCCCGATGTCCGCAGTGCTGCCCCCCTCCCCGCCGTCACGCTCCACCCTGCCCGCCTCGTCTTCCTCCTCCTCCTCCTCCTCCTGCTCCTCCTCCTCCACCTCCGCCTCCTCCTCCTCCGCCTCTGCCGCCTCGCCCTCCATCGCGCCCGCCTCCTCCTCGTCCTCGGTGCTGGCGGGCGCGGGGCAGCGAGGGTCCCGCAGGAACACCACGATGACCGTGATGTTGTCGCTGGAGCCGGCGTCCCGGGCCGACGCCACCAGCTTGTGGGCCACCATGCTGGTGTCGCCGGCGTTCTCCTGGAGGTGGTCGCTCACCACCCGCACCGCCTCGTCGGGACTCACGGTGTCCCAGAAGCCGTCGCACGCCAGGATCAGGTAGTCCTCCGAGCCGTCCAGCGGGAAAATGTTGTGGTCTGCATCGCCGCAGATGTAGGGTTTGTACTCCGAGTCACCTGTCGGCAGGTGGAGGGGTCAGTGAAGACACACACACACACACACACAGAACAGTACACATCCACTGTGTGTGTGTGTGTGTGTGTGTGTGTGTGTGTGTGTGTGTGTGTGTGTGTGTGTGTGTGTGAGCTCTCACCGATTGCTCTGGAAACAGACAGGCTGCCGTTGACCCTCCATGTGCCGAACCAGATCACACAGCCTCCCAGAGCCTCGATCCTCTGCTTCTCGTCCTGCACACAGACACACACAGACACACAGACACACAGACACACACACACAGGGTTCCATTGAAATGTTACATGAATGATCTGAGCGGCGGGAAACTAAACGACTAAGGTTTGTTTGTAGAAGTGAAAATGAGAACCACAGGCTGCAGAACAATCCAGATGTGTTTGTCCAGACAGATGAGAGGCCGGATCAGGGGCCGCGGAGGAAAAAATATCTCTTTTGTTCATTTAGTTATTTTATAATTCCATTTGTAATATCATGATCATCATATCACTATCGCACAACAGAATGTTATTGTTCTTTTTAATTAATTGCTTTTTAATAAATTATAAGTAATACAATATGATTAAGTTTTTCTTCTCTGTCACTTAGTTTCACATCTTGTTCACCACATGTTTTCATCTTATTTAATTAACTTAATTTCAGTGCTGTCGGTTTTAATCGCATTAATTGCGATTAATTCATGGAGGGCTGTCAAAGATAAAAAAATTTTAATAACTTTATTTAAACAGGTTTTCAGTTATATAAACAAGTTAGCAAACAGACATACAAAATGGCAAAAAAAAAAACAAAAAAAAAAACATAATCCCATATACCTCTCCATAATCCTCCCCATACACCCTCCTGTGAGACCAAAAGTACACAAAGGGAAGAGAGAAAAAAAAAAGACCCACTGATATCTGGTGAAATTTCAGACTTGCAAGGCCACAATGATCTTGGAAGAGTGATAATGATGATCAATAAGGCATGGGCAGAGCATGGCATAATTTCAGAGAAGGGGTGACCAGCATCACTGTTAAAGCTGTCAGTGTCGAACTACAATCTCGGTGGACCGTTCAGACAGGTCAGCTAAGCCTGTCGCTTGGATGAAATAATCTAGTAAAAGTTTGACGTCTTCACAAACTCAATAAATGGAGACCACACTCTCACAAATTTGTCATCTGACCCATTTAATGTGTGCCTGATTTTTCTCTAGTTGGAGTAAAGACAGCACCTCCTGAATCCATCTCCTAAAGGGTGGACATTTGTCGGATTTCCAATTAATTAAGATCAGCCTGCGTGCTATAAGGCTACTGAATGCTATTGCTCTCTTTTGAGAGTTTGTAGTATGTGTTAACGTAGGTACGACTCCAAAGATGGCCGTTAATGGATTAGGATTGAGAGATGTATTGCATAGAGCTGACAGACAATGGAATACAGAGCACCAGAAATTTGTGAGGCGGGGGCAGGACCAGAACATATGACCTAGCGACACTAAGTTGGCACATCTGGGACAGATGGGCTGAATAGAAGGATATATTTTTGCTAGTCTATTGTTAGAGTAGTGAATTCTATTAAGGACCTTAAATTGTAGTAACCCATGCCTAACACATACAGAAGAGGAGTGTATGTTAGTAATGCATTGAGCCCAAACATTATCTGTAACTGCGGTACCGAGATCCCGTTCCCAAGCTTCTCGTGTTTTAGTTTGCAATGGAGGGTCGATGCTCTGTATTATTTTATAACTCCTAGAAATTAGACCCCTATTCCATGGATATAGGTTTAGCAAATTATGAGAAACATTTTTGTCCGTTGGCTTTGGGTGAGAGTGAAAAGATTTGGAAGCGAAACTGCGGACTTGGAGGTATCTGAAGAAATTAGATTTTTGGATATTGTGATCTTCTACAAGGAATTCAAAGGAATTTTCATCAAACAGATCATCAAAAAAGACCAATCCATGTCTGCGCCAGCCAGCAAAATTTGAGTCAGTTTGTGAGGGAGCAAAGAGGTGGTTATGGGATATAGGAAAAAGGCCACTCATCTGATCAAGGTTAAAGTGCTTGCAAAATTGTATCCAGATTTTGATGGAACTTCAAACAACAGGATTGGAAAAAAATCTTATTATTGGTGCACAATAAGAGAAACAAAAGAGATTGGTGATATCGATGTGTGTGATGAAAGTTCCATTGATGCCCAAGCGGGCCCATCATTGTCAGAAAATGTTGATATCCAGTATGCCAATTTGGAAATATTCGATGCCCAGTAATAGTAAAGAAAATTTGGGAGACCAAGCCCTCCTTCAGGTTTGGGTCTTTCAAGATAGGTTTTCTTCATTCGGGGTATTGAGTGGTTCCATATGAAAGTTGAAATACATTTATCTAATTTAACAAAGAAACATTTTGGGAGCCAAACAGGAACTGTCATAAAAAGATACAGGAATTTTGGTAACACTGTCATCTTGACGGCATTGATACGGCCAGCTAGTGAGATTGGAAGGCGTGACCACCTTTCTAGTTCTTTTTCTGTATGTTCTAATAAACTGTCGAAGTTTACTGCTCTGAGTGTTTTAAATGAGCTGGTTACATTCACACCGAGGTACTTAAATGACTGACGTTCAGTTTTAAATGGGAAGGAACTATAATTTGATGTTTTACTTATGTCATTAATAGGGAATAATAAACTTTTTGTTAAATTTAATTTATAGCCTGAAAAACTCCCAAATTTCTGTAATAAAACTAAAAGGTGGGGAATAGACTGAAACGGATCGGTGATAAAAAGAAGCAAATCATCCGCATAGAGCGCAACTTTAGGAATCATGTCTCCTCTCTGAATGCCCTTAATTCCCTCATCACCTCTCATCGCTATTGCAAGAGGTTCTATGGCTAAGTTAAACAAAAATGGTGACAAGCAACAGCCCTGACGTGTCCCTTTAAAAATAGGAAAATATGAAGATATTAAACCATTTGTTTTAACAGCCGAGGTTGGGTTGCTATAAAGAATTTTGATCCAATTACAAAATGTTTCACCAAATCCAAATCTCTTCATGACTGCGTGTAGGTATACCCACTCTATTCTATCAAAGGTTTTTTAAAGATTCATTTTTTTTTAAATCACGATTAATCACAGAATTAAGGTTAGCAGTTGGCTCGGAGACAAAACTCATTTTACTGTCATTGAGAAATTGTTTCATCCCTGTGCAGCACAGGTGCATTATGGGACATTGTTTTTGTACAGGTGCATTATGGGACATTTTTCCATTCCTGTGCAGTACTGGTGCATTATGGGGCATTGTTTTTGCATTATGAGGATTAGATTCTTCATTTAAAGCTTGAAAATGTTACAAATATCCTCTTGTAGCCATTTATGTGTTGGTGATTTTCTGTGTTGGTTACAAATTCACAAATTGAACAATTAATCGCGATTAAGTATGATCAGAGTTGTGATTAATTAGTTAAATTTTTTTAATCGATTGACAGCACTACTTAATTTCAAACGTTTGGCTCCAGTTCTGACACAGTAACCCATAATCTTTGAAACTTTGTTTCAGATGAATGTTCTATCTTAAATTATTTATCTGCTTTCAGATGCCTTCATTTCCATTCTTTTCTCTTCGTCTCGTCGTATTCGGACTCTTTCAGCTCCCTGTGAAGCGTTTTGAACAGAACCACCCTGAAGAAGCTCCATGAACTCAGTCCGATTTAATGGACTGAAATCCAACTGTATTTCCTCCTTCGCAGTTTTTTTAATGTATTAAAAACTGCTTCCATTCACAGATAACACACACATCTCTGCATTGACTTCAGTTCTTTCATTTCTATCAGAAAATAATTTCATCAAACTTAAATCTTTATACGTTTCAAATTACTGGTTTCATTCATCAAGGGGGAATAAAATATAAACTTGTTGTTTTATGGGGGGGTTTGTGCCAGAATTCTGTTTGGCTGCATCTTATAATTTACCGGAGTCTCGGCCTGTTGCCTGGCAACAGCTCAGCGCCAAAAATCTGTTTGGCACCAAACTCTTTGACGTTTCAACACTTCAGGTTTTTTTCTTAATTATTTATTTTTCTTAAACAAACCGACTATAGAGTGAGCAGCATTACATCACGCAGCTCTTATAGACTCCAGTTTCTTGTGTTTTCTGTTTTGATGACGATTTAGTTTTACCTGCCGTGTGTTTCGTGTGTCCACGGTTTGAGCTGTTCTAGATTTGACCTGTCACCCTGAACCTCGGGTCATGTTGCTTTTTTTCCTGCTCGTTTTAAGTTGTTTTAAGGATTTGGACTGGTGAGCGGCAGCCTCTGTGAAACGTGGCGAGCAGCCCTCCTGACCAACCTCACGGTCCGGCTTGTGCGGCTTCATCAGCTCCACCACCTGTCCTTTCCGGACCAGGATGACCTGGGAGTCTCCGAGCCAGGCCACGTGCAGCGTGCGGCCCCGCAGGAAGCACACCACGCCCGTCGTGCCACAGCGCAGGTTCTGAAACACACGCACACGCATCAGAATGTGAATGTTACACACACATTTCTGCGTCCCTCAGTGAGGATGGATGCGTTACCTCCCGTGAGGCCTTCTTCACGAAGCGCTCGTCGGTCAGCTTGAAGGCCCTGCGCAGCGCGTCCCCGGGGTCCTGGCTGAAGGACTCCTGTCGCACCAGGTTCACGTGGAGGTGATTGGCCGCGTAGATGGCCGCGTCCACCCCGCCGTGACCGTCGAACACGGCGAAGAAAGCCTGTTCCTCCTGATCCTGAGGGGCGGGGAGCAGAACGGACCGATTTATCGCTTCCGCTGGAACCCGCCGCCAGGTTCCGGTTCCGGTTCCGGTTCCGGTTCCTCTACCTGGATGTTGAAGAGTGTGTTGAAGTCGGGGATGATGACGTGCTTGTCCTCCATCTTGCGCCTCATGTTCTTGATGGCGTGGATGGACGTCTCGTAGTACGGCTGCGGGCGGCGGCGGAACGGCAGCTCCTTGAGCCAGAGGCAGCACAGGTCGAACAGTCTGTTGAACACCTGGCGGGCCAGCTTCACCGCCTCCATCTCTGTCACACACACACACACACACGCACGAGGTCAATCAGCCCCTGAAAACACACCCGGGGTCCCAGTGAACGGACAGGTGCTGGCTGGAGCGTCTCGCTGAGCGAGCGCTCGCCGTCCCTGTGAGAAATGACATCGTTTCAGAGGCCCACAGGCCAGCTCGGCTCTTCCGGAGAGGCAGACGTAGGAAACGGTTTGCTCTGAGCGGCGCTGAGGCTGAGTGGCGTCGGAGCGGGAGCGGGCTGCGTGACCCACAAAAAACTCGCTGCAGGTAAAAGCGTCCATCTCCTCTGTCGCTGCGAGGCGGGAGGAGACCGGCCGTGTCCTATTTAACTGGAATCACAGCAGCGCCGCCACTTTCCCACTGATAACAGTTTAAAAGCTGCCCCTCTCCGTCCTGCAGCTACTTTTAGTAGTTACCTGAAAGAACAGACTTGTTACCATTTCACTAAACTCCTGTTCTCTATGATTTTTTTTTTTTTTTCTTGATGTGAGCTCCGATGTCTCCGCCATCCTTATCCATTGGTTTTTGAGAAGCTGTTAAATTCTTCAGTCCCTCTGAAATGCAGCAGTAGTGTTTTATTCACGGCGGACAGGCCGTGGAAAGCGGACGCGCCGGGGTAAAAGAGGACATTTAGTCTGAGACAAACACGAGTTTACGCTTCCGAGAGCCGTCCGCTGTTTGTTCTTTGTCACAGAAGTCAGTGATCAATTCTTCATTTGGAGTCGGCACATCAAGCCGGAAGATGAGCGACTAAACTGCATCTGTGAGCCGCCTCCCCCCTCCCCCCTCCCCCCGTCCTGCTCCAAATGGAGATGCATTTGACAACACCTTGAAAACAGCTTAAGAAGAAGAAAAAAAAACCCCACCAGAGTGCAGCGAAGCGGCATCAGACCGGGCGCGATCGACTGTTACGCAACCGCAAAGTTTGCGAAGACGGTTTCAGCTTGAGTGGAAGTTCATCAGAATCAAAACACGGCGCGCTGCTCCGGCGGAGCGCGCCATGCTTTATTTAACACGTGTTTCGTGCCTGGATGAAGCTCGAGGAGGAGAGGAGAGTTTAATAAAACACAAGAACAACAAAACAGCCTCCCCGGGAGCCTCAGCGCGAGCCTCCCAGCTTTCACCTCCAGCTCCTCCGTCACCAGGAGGAGACGAGAGTGAATTTCACCGTCCGGGGCTTCGTGTTTCCTCGCGTCTTCCTTAAAACATGGCACTATTTTCAGAAGTATTAAAGATCAAGATGTTTTTATTAGAGAGCCGTCTCGAGTGTGTCGAGTCCTCGAGAAACTGAGAGGATCTTCATGTTTTTTTTTTTTTTTTCAGAGAAGCTTGGAGGAAGAGGTGTTTTTGATTAACAAATCCCACGGACGCATTAAAAGAAGCAGCGTGTGAGAGTAATTCATCTCTGAAAGTCTCCCTGAACTCACTTTTCTGTCAAGTCCCCACTTCAAAACTTTAAACACCTCTCAGAGAAACATGTTCAACACACCTACACCTTTGTCATAAATAGATTTTCAGCATAGCTCCTTCTCTGACCTCCAGACATTTCAAAACAAATATCGGAAATTTCTTATTTTTACAGTCTCTAAACTGACTTTAATGTCTAAAAAGAAGATTCAGTTACAGTTTAAAAAAAAAAAAAAAATCATTCAGGCATGATAAAGGTGCAGAAGAGTTTGCATGTTCTCCCTGGGCATGCATGGGTTTTCTACCAGAATCAAAAACATGCTTGTCTGCTCATATGTACACACTCAGCTCTGAGCGCCATTTACTAAAGGAGAGTTTTTTTGAATATAAATATCTGAGGCTGTTTGCTGTGATTTTATTTTTTCTGCAGATTTGGCTCCACCATTAAAACAATGAAAGCAGATGAAAGCCTGATGGTGCTCTGGCTGTCGATCTTTCCTGTGGTGGGTGTAGTATATCCTGGCACGCGGCTCCGGAGTCTAGTTTCTGCCCTCTAGTGGTCAAACACCACTTAATGCAGCTTTGCGGGGGAGAACTGGGACAAAGCCCTGGTGGTTACATGCCTGTGTATCTGTGTGGGATGAGAGAGACCTAATTTGTGTGAGAGAGCAGTCTCGTGGGCTCCCGGGAGTGGAGGGGGGGGATGAGGGGTGGACTCGGGACTCACGTGGTTGCGGGTCAGCTCCATCTTCCACGGCCTTAATGAGGATGTGGATGGAGAGGTCGGCCTGATGGACGCTGTCCGCCGTGGCCCGGGCCAGGGCGGCGGCCAGGGAGCAGGGGCAGTTACTGCGGAGAGGAAGACACGACACACTTATGAATGGGTCAGAGAGAGAAATCATCCAGCGGTAATCCCCAGTGGAGGTCAACAGAGTCGTCTATCCAGTTTATTTTTACTGGCGGCAGGATCTGGGTTTATTAGAAAAAGTGCTCAGGGATGGATGCTCTCCGCGAGAGCAGTGCCGAAGGGATGAAAATGTCAATATTTTCACAAAACCAAACAGTCAATGCAAAAAATGACTGCAATCTCAACATGAAGCCAATTTTAGTGATGCAAAAAAATACAGTGAAATGTCTGTAAAACCTCTCCTATCGCTGTTGAGGCATGGCTTTGAGGCTAATGCTAGTTAGCTAGCTTTCACAGCAGCATCACCAACATCTCAGCTGGGTCCCGCTATTGAGATGTGTCGCTGCTATGAACAGGTGTTTGGAAAAATTTTGTCGAGTTAGAAGTCCCGCAGCTTCATTTCAGCGGGTTTTTATTTTAGCACAAACACAGCATCTTTATTATTTCCGGAGCTGTAATGTCATCGGTGAGCACCAGAATCAAACTCCTAATTCCCAACTAGTTGTGTATTCTGATAGGATACGAGGAGCGGCTTCAGCGCAAACATCCCTGTGAGAAGAATACGTTACGTAAGCCGTTTAAACACTGCCTGGTGAACTTCTCAAACGAAGTCAGATTTGACTAAAAGCTGCAGATTTCACGGCAGCTGGAGGAAACCGGTGCCAGTTTCTCTCCCCTCGAGGAATGTTTAAAATTTTAGCACATGCACAATACATCAGCAGCTTGCATCACAACATCTGTCCAGATGTGTGTATGTAGGAGGAGGAGGAGGAGGAGGAGGAGGAGGAGGCGCTGCTCCTTCTTCTTCACCAGTTTAGCAGGAGCAGGAAGTGGAGGAGCAGCAGCAGAGGGGGTCGTTTGAAGGACTGAAGGCTCGCTGTACATGAGTCACCAAGACAACTAGGCCACCTCCAGATGCAGGTAACCATGGCAACCAGCGGCTGGATGCTCTCCGTCAATTTGAAAGTAACCCTGAACCGAGCTGACGTTAGCGTGGCGGCTCCTTAACGAGGGAAGGTCAGAGCCGGTTTCAGAGGAATGAACGTCAGATCGCCTCTTTAGATTTCTCTCTTTGTGAGATCCGACGGCAGCGGCGCCGCTCGTCACTCCTCAGAGAAGACCCGAGAGAACAGAGACGCAGGAGATCCAGCCAGAGCACTGAATCAGCTCTGATCCTTCCTATTCCGGCGATGCGGTGGACACTCTGGGGAGCCGGTGGGGGTCAAGGGTCATGCTCAGGGTGGCCGTCCTGTCTACACAATGTTTCAAAATGAAGCGCATCTCATCACGAGTGACAGCAGTGCAAATGAGGAGGACACAGCGTGGGACTGGGGAGGTCGCGGCGGTCAACAACCCGACCACACACACACACACACACACACACACACACGATTCCACTGCATTTAGACGCCACGTCTGTTGTTGCGGAGCTCGCTGCCTTCCCTCGGGGCGAAACATGCTCATCGCCGTGTTTACTTCCAACAAACTCTGATTCACTCTTCATATTTGCTCCCGCCTCTCTGCCGACACGCCGGAGAAAGTTTCGGAGGCGAAGTCGAGAAATGCGGCCGTCGCCGTGGCAACCGCAGAAACTACAAATACCTCCGCTGACGACCATCTCGCAGAAATATTTAAAGGCGTCAGAGACGTGGTTACTCATCTCCGGACGACGCGTGACGTCCTCCCTCCGCTCGGCGTTGCGTGCGGAGCGCGCCGACCTTTCTGAGGAGAGCTTTAAAGGTTTGGCGGTGCGTTCGTTAATTAGTGTAACAGTGATCTTTCCCCACAGCCCGAACCGAGAGCCTTAAACCAGACAGTAATTAATTTTTTTCCCTCCTGTTAATGTGAGAGCTGAGGCCGGCGTGCGTGGATTCCTCCTGGGAGTGTGTGTACGGCTCATTATTGTCCAGCCAGGGGAGCGGACCGACGCGAGGGCACCTTGGGACAACACGACTTTAAAAGAAACGCCATCAAGCTGTCCTGCTGAGTCTTAATCATCCATCTTTCAAGGTCAAAGGTCAGCCGGCTATGAGCTGAGGGCATGGGGACCGGGATTCCCGTGGCTGTCGGTGAGAGGGTTTAAATAACAACATTCACACGTCCACAAACGGAGCCACAGTCGACGGTGTGCTTGAATCCCGCCGAGTGTGTGAACACCCCCTGAAATCTCACATCGGTTATTACCAGAAGACAGAAAATGAGACTTTGCTGGGAGTTGATCAACCCGTGAAGTCCTCCACTCTTTCCAAATGAAGCTCCGCCGGTATGAAAAGCGGAGCGAGCTGCACTTGAGCTTCGCCGCTGCGTATAGGAGAGTCTGGGGGCGGCGGTGAGGGGCTCGCTAAGAGGGGGTGGTACCCTGGCAGAGAGGATACAGGTGGGCTGCAGATTAGTTGAATTATTTGTACCTGTCATTTTGTTCCACGAGTGCAAATAGAGATCTAAATCTGGGAGTTTTGCAGAATCAGACATGGGGAAAAAATCCTCCTGGTAAAAAGACCACTGCAGATCTCTGCGTGTGTCACAGTTCCATCTGAACATGCAGGACTTCATGCAGCTGCGTTGAGACAGAACGTTCTGAGATGGAACAAGGCGAGTGTTTTCAGTGGGACTGAGTTTTGTTTTTTGTTTTTTTTTTTGCAGAGCAGCGGCGGCGGCAGCACAGGAAACTCCCAGCGAGTGTGAGAAGGTGTCAGCCACGTGACAGACACTCACACAACGCTTCGCTTCACAGCAGCAGACACGCTGTCACCTCGCCATTCTCCCAGCTTGCATGTGTGAACAGCCCAATAGAGATGTGCGGAGCCGCCGAATATCTCTGCCCATTATCAAATACAAAGCAAAAAAAAAAATAAAAAAACAAAGCTGTGGGTTTGATTGAAAGTGATTTTCTGTAAACTGGCGTCTGAAATTGGCCGCTGGCTCCACATTTTAATGCTGCCTATAAAATCTGTCAAATTTTTCATTCCTTTAAGATAAAATTTGGCCAATTTGTTGTACTGACACTGCAAATACAAGAACATTAACCGTCTTACTGTAGGTCAACGACATTTGCTCAAGCGGTTTATGGACACGACCTGTTATTCTGTGCATGTGGCGGAAACTTCTCCATCATCAGGTCCTCGATTCTGTTCTCAAAATGGGTCAAGGGCTGGAAAAAGGAGCACAGCAGCTAATGCATACGCCCCCATACCGCCGTACAGCAGGGGAAGCTCCGGGGGGGGGGGGGGTGTCTCCTTGAAAAGGTGGCGTAGGACGTGACCGTTTTGTATCTTACAAAAAGGCCTCCATGTTTTCATCGACAGCTGAGAGGAGTGAGAGCCGCTCTGTCCGCCTGGAGCGAATCCGTCTTCATGATCACACCAGCGCTTCACCACGGCGGCGTCTTCACCCCGGGGGCAAAGTTAACATTCACGTCTCGTCCTTTCCACAAACACTCGCCCCACTTTTCTGTTTTTTTGTCTGTTCCAGACGCAGGCCCACAGCCGCCGTCTGCACCAGAACTTCAACACTCCATCATCTGCTGAAAGCGAGCAGCCCCGACTGGGGAGGAGGAGTCTTCCTGACCTTCATCATCAGCATCTTCACCTCATTCACAGAAAACATTTCCCCTCTTTCCTCCCCCCTCCCTCCCTCCCCGCCCGCCCGCCGCCGAGCTGGGGAGCTCTCATTGGCCGCGGGTCACGCAGGGAGACGGCGCCACGCGCCAATGGCGGCTCCCCGCGGCTCGTGCAT
This sequence comes from Salarias fasciatus, assembly GCF_902148845.1. Taxonomy (NCBI): domain Eukaryota; kingdom Metazoa; phylum Chordata; class Actinopteri; order Blenniiformes; family Blenniidae; genus Salarias; species Salarias fasciatus. Next base: position 21,535,020 of record NC_043754.1, read on the forward strand.
CACGGTGAGGTCATGTGGAGCGGAGGAGGATTAAAAGGAGAGCTTAATCCGCGTTCACACCATCACACTGCAGCGGCACGACGCACGGCCGGCGCCGGCGAGGCTGACGGCGCTCTGCTGCGCTCGCTCTCATCCCTGAGCCGCATTCTAATGGCCATGTTATGAAAGCTGCAAGCACACACACACACACACACACACACACACACACACACACACACACACACACACACACACACACACACACACACACACACACAGGTCAGACGATCCAGTACAACCTGAGCACAAGGTCGTTTCTTTGTCCTGTCTCACACAGGTGTTGATGGCATTGTATTCATCTCCTGCGAGCGACACACACGTCTGTGTGTGTGGATGCAAACACTGACTGACTGCACAGCTCTCTTCTGATTCAGCCCCAGTTACTTTAAAAGAAAAGCAGAGGCTGTTGAGACAGAGAACCAAAGAAGACAAAGGCCGGAGTGAAGCAAACACACGAAACGAGAGAAAAGTTCAGTCTGCAAACCGGAATCTTCCTGATTCTTATTCTTTATTATTGTTTCGTGCCGCAGGATCATTGACATGAATAATTTTTTGTCCTCCCTGCTGATCTGTACATTAAAAAAACGGTTTAACTTCATGGTGGGAAACTGAAGTTTCGCCAGCAGGAAACTCAATCTGAAGGGGGATCAGATTTTAACCGACTCTCTTCTGGTTTATTCATGGCCTGAGAGGCGCCGGGGGAGCGATTAAACTCACACACACACACATTTAGCAACAATCTCACTGTTTGGAACGACAGTGGGAAGAAATCCAGGAGTTCAAAAGACTGACTTTCCAGGATGGATGAATAAAACATAATTATTCTATCAAAAAACAAGGCTTATCAGCTTGTCTCACTGATCTTACTCTTTAAACAGCAACATGTCAAGAAAAGTACATATTTTAATTCAAATGTTTCCTGAAACATGGCGTTAAGATGTTGAAATGTTTGTTACTGTAAAGCTGTGGTTGATTATTTACATTGTTAAAGCACGTCAGTAGTATCATAGTGTAAGACGGGTGTTTTAAATGCAGTGGGTTTATCTGACACCGGTCTTTCTACTGATTTTTTCCTTAAATTTTTACAATTTGGTGGATTGGCGGCCAGATTGGAGCCTCTTGGGTTCCGGTTTTGACCCACGGGCCTTATGTTTGACGCGCCTGGGCCAGGAAGTCAATAAAACGTCACTTCTTTGGAAGAAGGAAGCAGTGCGTCATGATATTCAGTCAGCTCTATTTATGTGTTTGCTAATGAGGCAGATGGCGGGGTGCGCAGCTCTGAGTGGTGGTGATGGGGCTCCAGCAGCTGATCCAGAATATCCCGTCATGGTGGAACACAGGGGGAGCGTGGAGCCCCCACCGGGGAGAGGCCGGTACGACGGCCTTGAAAGAGCCCTGAGCTGCCGGTGGCGGCCGGGGCCGAGCCCAGGACCGCGGCCCGGCCCGCCGGTGAAGCGGCGCAGCTTGATGTGGCGGCATGTTGGAGTCAGAGACGATTACCGGCCTCTCTCTCTCTCCGTGGCCGCTTTTGTTCTCGGCTGCGGTCTGTGTTTAGGAGCTCCGACAGGCTGCTGGCGCTGATATCGCCGCAGAGCGCTCTGGGTGGATGTGAGAGCAGATGACTCATGTGTGCAGCCATGTTTTTGTTGGGCTTTTTTTTCTTCCTCTCTCTCTCTCTCTCTCTCTTTCTCTCCATCGCTTTCTCTTCTCTACAGAATTAGCCCCGCAGTGGAGCAACAAGGTTGTTTCCATGGCAACGCAGTAGCGAGTGACTGACAGTGGATGGTGTCAGTCGTCCAGAAGCGGCTCCCGCCGCGTTATTCTAAATACTGAAGCTTCTCCGTGCCAAGTGGAGGTGAGAGAGGAGACCCGCAGCCACCCGCCGGGCTCTGCTGGGTACGCACCCGACCGGGCAGCGCGCCCTCCGAGACGGCGCCATCAGCCATAACATTAAGACCACCCTCAACACTACAGGTGTCGGTGAAATGCAGCTCCTGCAGACAAACACGCGCCGCTGATGACTTCCACCTTCAACCGATGGGAGAAGGTGGCGATGCTTCACGCAAAGTTTCATGTTACGGCTCAATCTGAGGAAAAGAATCCTCCAGCTACTAGCCGCCACACTGCCGTGTTGCTGTTGTCCATATTTGCGAGGGACAGGCTGAACGGCCGCGTCCCCGACATCCTCTGTTATGTGAACACAGTATTCTCAAGAGGGCAGGACGGGATTACATAACACAAAGTGTGCCAGGGAGCCTTGAATCGTGGCATTTTACTGCTGCCTCTCCCTTAAGATGGCTTTCAAATGACTTTGATGAATTAATTTGTCTCCTCTGTCCGCACACACACACCATGTGGCGCTCCAGTCTGTTCCTGGGCTCTCCGGCGTTTGATGGCGAGTAGCAGGGAGCCACTGATGCTACATCTGAACACCCAGAGATCCAAAAACAACCCCGGAGGACGTTGTCTCTTCTCACACCTTTAACTCTCCTCTCGGGGTTTTCGTGTATAAAAATATAAAAACACAGACACCATTGTTTTCCTCTTGTTCTCACCTGGTAAATCTGCATTTAGGAAAATATTGATCAGTACATTTTGACTTTAGTTTGAAAAAAAAAAACAAAATGGGACAAAATATTCAACTTAACTGCATCACAGTGTTACAGATTCTTAAAATGAACACATCCAAACCAGAATAAATCCCACCGACATGAAATATGACACCAGATCGATGCACACATGCAGTTTCACTCACATCAATAACATGACTGATGAGTTTAGAGTGTTTCTCTGGGTGAGTGACGGGTATCTTTATACTGACGGATCGGTGCAGGTTTTAATCCTGAATGAGCCAAATCTGTGGTGCAAAACAGAGCAGCTATATAAACTACTGATGTGACTACTGACACAAACACGAAAAAAATGATTTATTTATTATATTTCTTAATATTTGAGTTTATCTGATTTGAATGTTTTCATTAACGCTGTAGAAAGTGCTCTAAACTTACTGTGATCTATTTAAACCACAAAATGAGCTGCATTAACCAATATTCTGAATTACAGCTCATGCTTCTACAAGTTACTGATCTACTAATTCTGCTGAAGCACAGCTGATCCACAGGGGGACATTTAAGAAAGGACAGTGTTTCAGATATTCTGTTTGACTGTTTTCATCTAAATATTAAGCTCACTGTAAGTGAGCGGGTTACATCAAGATCAGGGGGAGCAGCCCGATATTCACCGCTGCGAGTGACATATATATATATATATATCTAAAACATGACTTTATGTGTTGTTTTTGCTTTCAGATTTCAGCTGAAAGTGCTTTCTTGAGACATTTTCCAGAAAATTCACTTCATGCTTTGCAAATCTGAAGGTTTATTTGACTGTGTGGAAACAGACTTCAGTGTAAGTGGCAGCAGGAGCGTGTGTGTGAGAGGGATCTGCAGTCTGTGTGTGTGTGTGTGTGTGTGTGTGTGTGTGTGTGTGCTGATTGAAAATGTTCACCGATGTGTCACTGGACATAAAAATAACTGACAGCTGAGCGGAAGCATCGATCGAGAGGAACCTGGAGCCGGGACGGTTCTCCTGCTGCACCTCTGTGCTTCTCTCCAGATGTGTGGCTGGACTCGCCGGCGGCTCGCGGCCGGCAGATGTGGACAAGAGAGCCTGGCGGCGGAGCTTCGGCCTGTCAGCAGCTCCCTGCTCTAACCTGAGCCCACCTCCGTGTGCTCTCTGATGTAACGGCCGGGACGTGATGGAGGGACGTGGCTGCGGACGTCACTGCTGCTGCAGAGCCACGTTCCACTTACCATGAAGTGCACAATGTCGGCTGCACGGAGGCGTGTCTAATCTGTCATAAAATTAGAAAAACCTCCAGAGCCGCAGAGGAGCTCCAGTAACGGCCTCCTCTACGTCTGGGACCGCCGCGCAGGACGCGACGGCCGGCGCAGGCTCATTTATGTGCCGTTTATTTGAAATGGTTGTGAGTCTGGCTGACGCGCTCGGCTCCCGGGTCGGCCTGCAGCCTCTGCTCGGCCTCCGCAGGAAGGCTGGGGAACGTACATGTGATTCCCGGCGAGGGTTTGGAGCAGGCCCGGCGCCGCTCCGCACACAGCCCGGAGGCAGGGTTACGTAATCCACCAGCTGGATCATTGGTGGACGGGAGCGAGCCTATAGAGGAAGCACATCGTGCCCTGACCTGAACCGTCTCTGGAAGCTGCTTCTACTCTACTGGTTTTTCATAAACAGCAGAGAAAAGAGAAAAGCCAGGGACCAGACGTTGGCGTGAATTCATTCCCAGCAGCTAAAGAAAGCCCTCCTTTAACGCAGCGCGCGCAGCACTGCTTTTAAATGGTCCACAACGAGACGGCTGAATCATTTACAGAGCCATCTCAGCCTGGAAACGCCAAGAGAGCCGTTAAGAACGCGCTGAATGAGGTTTATGGCAGCGTTTTACCGAACCTGAATGTAGCCGATCCTCGTGAAGGTGAACCGGCCGGATCAGATCAGAGTCCACCGAAGATGGCCAGGCTGCTGCATTTGGTTAATTTGCCCTCTTAGTTTGTGGCCGACGGACGCGAGCGAGTCACATGCAAACGGGAGTATTCAAACCAGGCGTCTCTCGTGCACTGAGGCCCGTTCACACGTTCAGTCTGGATTTGATGCCGTTTTCCTGTAAGTTGAGCACAGCAGCACCTCATAGTGACTCTCAGTAAGAAGGATCCATCCAACAAGAGCCTGAAGAAACACTGTTTCTGTTCATATGACATGATTTGTTGTTTCATTCCAGTGCTTTTAACAGTAGAATCCTTCAGCTTTTCATAACGAAGGTTCAACTTTAAGATGTTTTAACAGAACACGAAACTTAAAACTCTGGAGCTGCTCCTGCAGCAGGTGATCGGATGAAAAATTAAAAACCCGTGCGGCGCCATATTTTGTTCTGCAGAAGCCGCATGTGGCCTCGTCTCTTCAGGCGACCCCTTTAACGTAATTACATGTTGCCAGGCCCCCGGGTGCAAAGCGGTTTAAAAACAGCTCGCAAATATGTATTTTCCTCACCTTCTGCAGCGGAGCCGGCGTTTCTGAACGAGCCGGACATGGCGGGGGCTGAGGGCCGTTTTGTTGTAGGATATTTCCAGCGGCTGGTTTGGAGCTTTAGGCGACTTTTATCAGAAACCAGAGCAGAAATTTAAAAGATTTGATTTTAACAGTGAGGAAAAAAAAAAAATTCTTTGCTTCATATTAGAAAGAACACAACAGATTTCAACATTTTCTCTCCAACAGAGACGGTTAACACTCATGACCATCCACACGAGTCAAAGACGTTTTCTTACCCAGCTGTCAGAAGTGAAACGTGTTGAGCTAAAAAACTTGATCTGATCTCATTTATCTCTTTAACCGATTATTGAAATGCTGAAAGGAAGAAACAAAAGTCGTTTTAATCATCTCCTTTAACACTACTAATAAAACCGTAACCCTGACAAACTGGAATAATTGGTTTTATGACCAGAAAAGTGATTTATAACAGCAGACGAGCCACAAACCCTTCAAGCACAAACTTTGTTGTTTTGTAGCTGAAGATGACTGCAGGTCATCACAACACCGCGGCGTCTTCGGGGAGTCGTTTCCTTCCCGGGTATATATTCAAAATTTATCTCCGCTGCGTCGTGGTTCCAGCTGCTTCAGCAGCAGGCTGCATCAAACAACGGCTATTTTTTTATTTTAACGAAGTGGAGCAGAGCTGCCGCCTCTCACACACTGAGTGTTAAAAGGATATTAGGTGATTGTGTTGCACTTTATTCTATAATCACACTAATGATCATTACAGTTCCAAAGTAATTAACAGAGTTGCGAAGCGGGGAAGTGCTTTGCATCTAAATTAAAAATAATAATCTCACACTGTGCTCATCGCTGTATTTTATCTGATATCTCTTCATACAAGTTGTCTGAGGCATCCCTTTGTGCACCAGTGAATGAGAATTTATGAGGAAAAATGAAAGATTTCCTTTATTTGTACACTGGTGGAGAGGGCCAGCTTCTCCAGATCCAGGGAAAAAAAAAAAAACCGCGGCGGCGACCTTTTAGTCTGTTCATGACACTGAAGCATTTCTGAGCAATTAACAGTAGATGTTAGCGCTCCGCGGAGAGCCGGTCCTCCAGTCTCTGGTCGGCTCCCCTGACATTTTCCGTCGCGTAATGAGGACAAACCTTCAAATCGAACCGGCGGTTCGGCTAAATATCAGTGAGGAGCACGCCGGCGTGTTTCTCACTCCGGCGACGTGAAGGAGAGCTGGCGCGTGAACACCTGAGGCCCACCACAGACCATAAAGCCGAGCAGCGCCTCCGGACTCTGCAAATGTTTTCAAACCAAATAAATCCATTTCACGGCGGCAGAACGAGCCGTTTCATGCAGGTCCATCATGATTTTCATACCGACTCACAACTGTTGCATCAGAGATTTGTTTTTCTAATTACTCCCACTGCAAACAAATGTTTCCACACAACATGTTTGTGACTAATGTTCTTTTCCTATCAAGTCGAGGCGAAACGCCGCTTCTCTCTCCAGATCCCAGCTAAATGAAGCTTTTCTCTGCGTCGCAGCAATAAAAATGCTCTCAGATATATTTTTCAAGGTCAGACAGGCAGGGATGCTGGACGGATAGCGTGAGCCGGACTGCTTTGCATTCAGTTCATCTGCCACAGACATATGACTCATCATTTGAATTATGGGCACCTTGTGCGAACAAAGACGCCTGGCACTTTAAAGCAGCAGCAGCAGCAGCAGCAGCGGCAGCGGCTTCTGCAAAAAAGTGTCCGTAACGCTGCGAGAGGAAAAAGGAGGACACTGCACAGTTTTGAAGGTCAAAGCACTTCCAAAAATGGGGCCTCTCCAGAGCTGGAATTAATTAAGGCGCCCGTTTTAGAGCCGTGCGCTCGAGCTGGAAAGACTCTCCATTCCTGCGCCGCGGAGCTTCGAACCGTCAACCTGAGAAACTGGACTGTAAGTAAAAGTCCCTGCCGTCTGGCACGCCGGCAGCCTTCCCACAGAACGCAGTAAAAACACGACCGCAGAAATTTATGCAAAACTCCACATGCAGCATTAAAGCTGCCCCGGGCCTCCCGGCTAAATACGTGATGCACACTACCTTCTCAAAATGGAGAGGACCTGGTGGAGAGCAGCGCTCCAACGCTTCCACTCAGCAGAGCTCGGTTTTTTAACACCTTTCGCACACAGTGGGGATCAGAAGTACTTTGCATTCAGTGATGAAATATATTAGCGAGGTTTAAAAACAAGCAGGTGATGAAATTTAACCCTTTTCTTTCCCGATGAATACACGTTTCAAGAAAGACCGCCAGTGAGATCCAGACAAACAGCGGAGATAAATCCCTCAGTGGATGGGATTGTATGAAATGAAACACTTCCTATGGTGGTGGTGACAGCCGAGCCGACGTTACATAACAGGAGCCGAACGTGTGATTTTTCTGAGCGATGAGGCTGATGGAGTCGGGTTTTTTTTTTAATCGTTAAGCTGAAAGTGTGATCTCTGTAGAGATCCGCGGACCGTCCCTTTAAGGCGCGTCCGTCAGCTGACTGCAGTTTGCATGTTCTCCCAGTATTTGCATGCTCTGCCTCGGTTTTTCCTCCCACAGCGACCCAGGCTTTCCGACAAGCTGGGATGGTTCCCCCAGTGCATGCTGGGAAAGCCATCAACCAATTCACACTCTTAATCGATGAACGTTAAGGAAAGAGCCAGGCGAGCTTTCATTTCCAGGCGTATCAGTGAGTCAGATTATCAGTTTTCCTCATGCAGAAAATCCAATTTTTACCAAAACGGACTCAAAATTCCAACAATATTTCAAATTGTGTTTAAAATATAAATGTTTTTTTTTCCTCATGGAATAAATATAGAAATAAATAAAACAGTTTTCTGAGCAGAAAACGGTGTCATGGCCCCGGTAATGATTCAAACTATATTCAAATGTCATCTTATTATCAAACAGAAAACAGCGGCCCGGACAGGAAGTAATGCGACGTGGTCGCGCCCCGCCAAAAATCACCCGGCGCTCGCCGGCCGCACGACACACACGTGTGTCGTGCGGCCGGCGAGCGCCGGGTGATTTTTGTGGCTCCACCACGGCAGACCGAATCAGACCATCTATCCATCAGAGTCCCTCAAGCACTGTCTCAGAAACAAGTGACCTCCTTTTCCGGCTGAACTAGTTTCGGAGACAATGCGCTCCTGAAGTTCAGGGTAAACAGTGGAAAGGGACGTCAGCTGCCGCCGCCATCACCACGAAACCCACCCAAGCCGGGAAAGTCTTTTTTTTTTTTGTTGTTGTTAAAAGTCCTACTTTTTTTCACGCCACCATCTGTCTGTCCGCTGGCTCCTCACTGTTTAATCAGAGCGATGTGAAGCCAGGAGATTTCATCCCCCCCCCCCCTCCTCTGGAGATGCGGCGTCCTCCGGGGCTTCTGGGAAGTAACCGCGCCGCTTTCTAGAGCAGCTCTAAAAATGAAGCGTTTTCATTTTTCATTTTTTCCCCCCGTCTCTCCTTAAAGGGGGTTTTTCTGTGACTCTGAGGCATGCTGTCTCAGAATATAGATGATATAATTTTTTTTTGGTGTTTCTCATCCGTCCGCCCTCTTCTTCTTCTTCTTCTCCTTCTTCTTCTTCTTCCTCCTCTCCTCCTCGCCCCTCTTCCCTCGCGGCTCTCGTCTGGTCTATCCCAGCCTTTGAAATTAGTTTCAGGGGTAATCCCTTTAATCAGAGTGTTTCGCCCGGGATTACCGCCTCGGCCGCTGCCTTCCGTCACCGCTGGCGACTGTTGAGCCGGCGGTATCTGAGTTCGCCGTCGACCGCGACCACGAGGCGCGGCGGGGAAACCAGACGCACTCAAGTGACCCTTCCTGCACTGCAAGCCCCCCTCCGGGTTCAGAACGACGACAGAAACCCTCCCCACTCCCTTAGTAATCGACACAAATCAGTATTGCCCTCCCTCTCCTACACACGACCCTCTATTGTCACAACACGCTCGTAAATTAGGAGCCTGGCGAGGCGCCGGAGAGCCGTAATCTTCCGGCGGTGAAAACACGGAGGCATGCTAGCCAGCTCCAAATGAAAAGAGATGGCTCGTCGGAGAGGGGAACGATTCCCAGCCTGCTCCTAACCGAACCGCGGCCGTGTGTTTCATTACGATCCACACAAAACAGTGTGTGAGCGCCGAGCAACAGGAAGCATCAACAAGTCGGCTTCGAATAACGATGCAAAACACACTGAAACAACACCGAAGGAGTCCTGGATCAGATCCCTGCTGGATCCCGTCTCAACGCAGGATTTGTCTTTAAAGCTGCTCGCCGGTCTCATGGTGTGACGATCAGTGAGTCCTGTCGGCTGCAGACCGCTGCGTGTTACTACAGCGGTGCGACGGCTTGTTTCTGAGACGTGTGAATTCAGCCCCTGGAGTGCAGGAGCAGGATGAGTGTGTGGGCAGGTGGACGGCCGTGCCGCTCGCTCCCATACGAGCAGTGTTTCCTCGCTCTCCTTCTGCAGGACGGCCTGAGGGAAGTCCTGGTTAATGAAGCCCAGGAGGAGTCCGGTTGTTCCAGAGCAAAGCGGGCTCGTCCGTCCTTGAACCGGGGAACGGCGCAGGTTTTGCCCGGACGGGGACGGGAGGCAGTGAGGGAGGCTATAAATGAAGCGCAGTGTTTCCAGGCCGCCATTTCCGAACAGAGACCAACCCCACTCACACTGCACTCACTGTGGTTTCAGATTAAACTTGCCTGAAACGACTCGGTTAAGGAACGCCTGGAAGACATTTCCCGCTGTTGAAGGAGTAGCGTCGCCTGTGGAGACGCTTGAGGAGCGGTCGGTGTGGCGAGGAGTGAAGCGTTCCCGTTTGACAGCTCAGCTGGCAGGAAAATCACTGCAAAGTAACATTTTATCAAAACCGTGGCTCTGCAGAAAGGAGCCGGCAGCGGCGGGATCAGGAACCTCTGGAGGAAGAGAACGCCTTCCCTCCAGGAAAAACCAGCAGGAAGGAGGAGTTCAGGACTCCGATCGCTGGAAGTCGCTGCTCCTCGTCAGCGCTCCAGGAATCGTCACCAACTTGCAACTGCAGACAAGTTTCTGGTGTTTTTATTTGTTTTTTTTGTGTGTTTTTTTCAAATGGAGATTTTTCGCACATCCGGCTAACTGTGATGGAGGTGCAAGTGAAAGTGTTGGAGAACGGGCGACTCTTCTCTCTCTGTGCTTCGGAAAGCTCGAGCACACAACGTGACGGGTGCACAGAGAGCTCGCGCTATCGATCCCTTCGGGAGAATTAGTTCTCTGCATTTAACACACGGTTAACCACAGACACAGTTTATCCACCTGCAGCATAATTCTGAATGCAATAAGGCCAATATTTGCTTTTGACAAACATGATTGAGAGAGCGTAATGTAGAGTGTCTTGGTAATGAAAGCTTTATTTTGGAGGTTTTGTTTTGTTTGCTGATCAAAAATGAATGAATACGATGACTATTCCACTCACTGGAACGGCACAAAACCTACAAAAGAAGCTTTGATTTCCGAGAAAAGCAGCCCTGACCGTGTATCATCATTTATGCGTGTATGCATTTTGTTGAAACTTTGCCTTTGATGGACTTGCAGGGACGGTTTTCAAGAAAAGTCACTCTTCTGTGGTTTGCTGACATCCGACAGTGACGACTGGATGGTCTGAGGAATCGGAGCAGTGACAGTTTACAGCCGGCAGAACAAACTTTCTCACCTCCGGAGCCAAAACTGACATTAGGTGACTCACAAACACAACATCCCTGTTAAAGAGCCCAACAAACCATTCATTTAAAATGCGTCCAGCCTCTGAGGGAAGCCATGTTTTCAGGATGGTAACAACGCATCGTGTGACCATCAGCTAACCGGCCGGGCGACGGTCTGAACCCTGTTAGCGGCTGAACAATCCAACGCTTGCCGCCACACGCCGTTTGTTTAAAACTAACTAAAGTCATTCTTTCCTTCGCTGCAGATTCCCCCCCTGGGGCCTCGCTTCTCCATTTCCAAAGAAAACCTTCCCTCGTGTTTCTGTTTCGCCGTCATTACAGAGGCTGTGATTCACAGAGACGTGCCGATCCCGTCAGGACGGCCAGACTTCTGCATCTGAGCCCCACACCCAACAGTAACGCTGTATCTTTACTTTGACATCGTCCAAAAAAAGAAATCAGGCCCACTTTAGGTCTGAACCCTCATTATGAAAAGCTCAGACATTTTGCACAAAGTAGTTAAAGATTAGGAGCATATTTGGGAAAAACCAGCAAGTGATGGCATGAGTCATTTTTTACAAAGCAATGATTGAAAAAAAAAAAAGTTCCCCCAGACTTTCAATGCTGCAAAAATATTGTAATTTTAGATCAAATGTTTCAAGAATGAAGGGTTTTGACCAAACTGTCATCTCGACCTACACAAAGCTATGTAGTTTATACAAACTGCCTTCATTTCTGCCTGAATGCTGATGTGTTTACTACATATTTCCATTTCTGTTCCTCGGTGTTGAGATTCCTGACTTCACTGGGAGTCAAACACTCTGAGTGAAAATGGCTTAAATTTCTCTTCCAAACCGGTGAAAACTGCCCATAAACAAAGAGCGTGTCCTCTGATTCCATCAATGCGATTACATATCACAGCTCAACCAGTATAAAACCACTGATACCGGAGAAAACAGGGGAATCGTGGGGGAATGAAGAGGAAAACATGGCCGCCGCTCCGTCGCACAGTCATCTCAGTCTGTGGTTTATCCTTTAATAAACCCGTCAGCAGCAGCTCCTCTAACACCTCCTACTCTTCTAATTGTGTGTGTGTGTGTGTGTGTGTGTGTGTGTGTGTGTGTGTGTGTGTGTGTGTGTGTGTGTGTGTGTGTGTGTAGGAGGAAGCCGGATCTACCCCCCAGTTCTTTACAGCTGTGGGAGACGTTTCTGTTTAATGAGGTCTAGAAAGGCTCTCCCCTCAATTACTATCCATCAGCTGTGAATGTGTGAGTGTGTGTGTGTGTGTGTGTGTGTGTGTGTGTGTGTGTGTGTGTGTGTGTGTGTCACTGACCTCCCCCTCTTCAAGTCATCACCGGTTCGTCAGCAGTCAGTACAAACACACAGAGTGTGTGAACTCTGATCACCGTTTCATTTCAGCTCTTCTTCCCTCCGACTGAACCTTTCAGTTCATCATTATTATTGTTATTGATCATCAGCGTGTGATCTTTGGTTTACTATCAAATATGTGAGTCATCATTTCACAGAAATCCTGAGACCTCTGCCAGCAGGCTCGGCGGCGGCGCTGTGGGACGGATCGCTCCTCGCTCACCGAGCCGCTCGCACTGTGAGCAAAACACTCGGATTTAATGATGATGGAGATTTAGGAAAGTGGAAACCACTTAACGGAGCATCAGCTCCTGACTTCCATCAAAAAAAAAAAAAAAAAAAAAACTAAAAAACCCACAAAGGTTGGAAATGTCATGCGAGTAAAGCTGGCTTCCAACTCATTAGCTTTTGTGGATTATTTCAGTTTTTATAATGTTCTTTGTTTTAATCTGTTTCCCAGAAGTTAAAAATACTTCATTAATGCGTCTCAGTACACTTTGTGGTTCACTTTCTAATGCTCTGCATGTTGCTAACTTCAGATTGTTGTGATGAGAATAAAAAAAAAAAAAAAAGTAGAATAAAATAGATTTGCAGCCTCTTGCGGGCTGATTTTGGCCCACAGGCCTTATGTTTGACACCCCTGATCTCGACACATCATGTTTGCACTTCAGTGCATATTTTTACTCACTCATTTTAGTTGCATTAGATCCAATTTCATTACAACGAAACCCCTAAAACAAGACGGAGAATTTGATGTGAAGCAGACAAGGAACAGAAAAGCAGAAAACAGTTTCCACATGTTGACGACTTTCACTTTTAAATGACTTTACATTTAAAATTCATATGCTCACGTTTTCACAGACACAGAGTGATCTGCAGGATTTTCACTACGAGCTGAACACTGAACAGTCTTGTTGTCGAGGGAGCGTCAGCTGCGATAATCACACCTGGATTTCTGGATTTATCGGCTCTTTTTGTAGCTTCAGTCCTACTTGGGGGTGAAACCCTCCTGGCTGGTGCGACTCTAGGAAACTACACACACACACGCACACACACCATCCACACCTTCAGACTGGTTCTAACACACCAACACTTCTCCCGCCCCCTGTTAACACACACTTACAGACAGAGGGGGATCTCTCTCTTCTTGCAGAAGTCTATTATTAGCTGTTCAACCCAGAGACAAACTAATGACACGTTGGGATGAATCACCGGAGCTGCTGCCTCCGACTGTCATTACTCTCGCGGCTGCGGCTGCAGTCGGCGGCCATGTAGGACGCTGGCCGCCGCGCAAACACAAACACGGCGGCGCTGTCGCCGTCGCCGCGGAAAGGTCCCGTCCATTAACCCACGGAGGCCCGCCTGCCTGTCTGTCTGCAGGACTTCAGCTCCACGTGTTCAGACTCCCACGATGCAATGCTTTTAATTTCACATGAAGTTTGGAGAACACACCAACACACAACACCGTCACGGAGAGCTGGCGGTGGCGGATCACACTCAGAGACGGCTCTCTTTACGACAGGCCAGAAGCAAACACACGGCTGATCTCCTGTGTGAAGAGGAGTCGGTTCTCTCCTGTGAGGGAAGCGTTGAGCGGGTATTCAAATCAGACCAAAACTCAGCTGGAATCCAGGGAAATGTTTGAAGTAACTACGTTATGTCCTCACTGCCACGGCTTGTTTCAACATGATTCCTGTAAACCTGAGTTTTAATTCTCTAAACTGGCCTTTTTTCAGGACATTATTGAAATAAATATTGAGGTAAAACATTGACTTTCCACTGAAATTGAGCAATATGTAGACTTTTCTTTTTATAATGAAACAAATGTGAGATAATGTTGAATATTGTGATAGCTTAAGTGGATGTAAATGTCTTTGTGCTTTGAAATTTACTCCAGCTGTGACATGAACATCTGCAGTTCATACCAGCAGCGGTTTTTGCTTCGGTCTTTGTCCAATTTTTAACTAATCTGGATATTTAATCTGCACTTTTCTTTCATATTTATATTTCTGTCTTTTTGTTTTTGCAGAGCTCAAACAACATAGTGCATGACAGTTAATATATATATTGTTTACATTTTATATGGATAAAGAATAGTTGTTTCTTTCCCTCTGCGTCACTTTATGATGAAGTAAATGACTGATTTCATTTAAAATCTCCTCAGAATCGGCACCGGTCCTGCTTTGGAGATGTCACATTCTGCTCTTGCACAGACTCCCGGCTGAGCGCTCGACACCCGTTCTGACACAAACAAGTTCTTCTATTTGATCCGCCACGCCGCCAGACGACCGGGGACTGTAAAGGCATGTTTCCCGACCCCGCTGAGCGCAAACAATCGGCTGAATACCACGGCCAGAGTCCAGGGAACCCGCTGTCCCCGCCGGCTCTGCCGCTATCAAACCGCACGTACAAAGGCTGCAGCGCGGCTCGCCGGCCGCCTCCCGGTCAGACTCGCCGTCAGAGCCCCGGGATGCGAGGATGCCTGGCCTGTTGCTATGGCGACCGCTGTAAATGATCCAGACTTTCCCTTTCACTTCCCTCGCAGGTTTCCTCGGCCCGAGAGCTGCAGCTTTAAGTGGCAGCGGCCGAAGTTAATGGGAGCTAAAGTGACACATTAGACGGCGTATCAGCCCTGAATGAGAGTCGATACATGATCTGCGTGTCCCGTAAAGTCCCGCAACCGAGGAGAGAGTCCCGGCAAACGCCGCCGCAGCTCGTTTTACACGTCTCAGCCGACTCCGAGCGATCAAATCAGAGGTTTGGATTCAGAAAAACGCACGGGATCCGAGCAGAAACAACCACCTGCCTCCTTTAATAACAGTCCATCTGCATATTCAGAGAGGATTTGATGACTTTTAAGACAGTTTAATAAATAATAAATAACTTTTGTTTCACAAATTTCTAAGCCTGGTAAAAGTTCTTGCTTAATAGAAGATAAAATATTCAAAAAGCTACAATGAAACACTAATAGGTTTTCAAAGTTAAAATATCAGTTTGAAACATAGCTATATAGTATTTCCTCCTCTTGTGTGCCTGATGGACACGGAGAAACATCCCTCGACATATTTTTTTAATCAGAAATACCTGATGCTCGGGTCGCATTAGAGCGGACCCACAACCTTTCCCTGAGCGTTGTGTTAAAATCTCGCAGCTCTAAACTCTCTGTTTTTGTGCTCCGAGCCCCTCTTGACCTTCACCGCTCCTCCTATTTGTCTCAAATGATAAACTGCTCCATGGAAAACCGCCAGCGAGTGATTCATCGACTCCGACGAGCCAAATGTATAAGAAAGTGTCTCTGCCAGCGGAGGGAGACAGCAGGGTCTTTCATACAGCGAGCCCAGGCGGTGGGCTGCAGGTATCCTGGCAGGTTTGGCTTCACACATCCAGATTGGACGGACTCCATTCAGAAGACTGCAGCGATTTCAGCTTTCAGTCAATCCTGATGAGCAGGAACCGGGGCCAACATCCAGAATCACACACACCAGCCTCCAGCTCACAATACACACAACACACACACACACACACACTAAGCATCCACTCATTCCACGGCGGCGCTTCATTACACGTCAGATAAATTATTCCTGAATTATGCACATTAAAGTAGGAGTAGAGACACAATTTCATGCTGATTTATGTGTAAAAATCATATTTAACAGTTTTAAATGAGTGTTTAAGTTGTCACGAAACTAATTTATGTAAACACACTGGAGGAGCGGGTTGTGTGTGAAAATACAGCAGAGGAGTGTATGTTGTGACTCACGGTGAATCAAACACCTGATAAATCTGACTCAATGCAGCAGACTGCACATCAGGACGGACGCATCTCGCCGCCGTGAGCTGTGCAGGACTGGAAAACCGAGCCTGCGCGGAGCCCGGACTCTTTTTCTGCTGTCTCAGAGCGCTTGACACCAGGTGGTGAGTGTGGACGCCCACGTTCACCCAGCTGACAGCTGAGGCCCGCGTCCAAGTCAGAGAGGACTGGAGGCGCGTCGCTCAGCGCTCGGCCTCGCAGTCCAGGGACGACTTAAACCAAAGCCACAGCTGAATTTTAACATTTTGACTCTCGTGAGAGACACTCAAACACACACTGGGTGAATTATCCTGCCTAATAAGTTACAAGGCGTTCAGGAATATTGAGGAAAGAAACTTCTTATTCACCTGAATCCAAAACAGCAACAAGCATGTAAAACTGGAAGGAACCTCAGACTGTGAGATGAATATGAGAACCAATATAGACCAAAGAAAGAGTTTGTCTTTTCATTTTTCTCCATTTCTCCAGATAAACAGAGATGATTTTCTTTTCTTTTTTGCGCTCGTCTGATATGCTGAGATCTCCGTGTGTGTGTTTGTTTCCAGCACAATGCTACAAAAGAACCTCGGTCTGCAGAGTGGCTACTGTGCTATTATGCCTTTTGTTTTCAGGATGACTCACTGACAGATGCAGATCTGGAATACAACACTTTCAGCAGGAAGACACGGCGCTCCACTGCAGCCTCAGCCTCAGCCTCAGCTGCTCAGCCATGTGGAAGGCAAACCATTCCGCCAGATTTTATCCATCCATCCATTCATCCATCCAAACATCCATCAATCTATCCATCTATTCATCCATCATCCATCCATCCTAACATCCATCAGTCTATCCATCTATTCATCCTTCCATCCAAACATCCATCCATCATCCATCCATCAATCCAAACATCCAGCCATCCGTCCATCCAAACATCCATTAATCTATGCATCGATTCATCAATCCCTCCATCTAAGCATCCATCCATTCATCATCCATCCATCCCTCCATCCAAACATCCAACCATCCCTCCATCCATCATCCATACAAAGATCAACCATCCATCTATCCAAACATCTATCATCCAAACATCCATCCATCATCCTCCCATCCATCCATCCAAACATCCATCCATCCATCCAAACACCCAATAATCCATCATCCATCCATCTGTCAATCCCTACATCCATCAAAACATCCAACCATCTACCCATCTATCCATCCAAACATACAACAATCCATCCATCCATCCATCCCATGCTGCCAAATCAGAGAGTGTTTCCCCCCATACTGTTGTACTGAGTTGGAACTTTTTATAAAGAAAAGACACAGCTGCTACAAAGCCATCAGAGTGTCAGTTTATGTAAACAAGTATGTCACACCTGGATCCCTCGTACAGTAAACGTGTGTTTGTCCATGCTGCATGTGCACATTGCTGTTTGCTATTTGCTAAAGTGGAGATATAGAGCGGCACGGTGGAGGATAGAGTGACTTCTACATGCATGACTGAGATCGTGTTAACATGTTTGCACATAGAATTTGATGTGAATAAATAAAATAAAATGCCACATGACCTTGTTAAAGGTGCAGAATGGAGAATTTAAGCAATGCCACGTTTGTGCATCAGGTGGCAGAAGTGAGTCGCTGCATCCAGTTTGTCTTCAGTTGCTCTTCTGAGTTCCTGTCAGAGTTCAGGTCTTTTATTCAGCATTTCCTGTTTATTACCATTTTTTCATTTCAAACCAAGGCCAGACTGGATATATATACAAAGCAGGCTGGACTAGCTGTTAGCTTGCTATTTTCAAACACATAAACGCCATAACTGGTGAATATGTTAGGAAAAAATGTTTTACACAGCAGCTTAGGGACTTTAATGTAACATCGAACAGCATGCAAACACCTCCTCATCTAAATGTTTAAAAACTACATCTCCCATGAGTCTTGGACATGTTCACACTACATTTAGCACATGGGAGGAAAACTGATGTGCATTTATGTTTCAGTTTGAAACCTTAAAACAGATCTGTTCAGAATCAGTGAACAGTGATGGAGACTGAGAGGAGGAGGCGGAGGAGGAGGAGGAGGAGGAAGGTGAGGAGGAGGAGGGGGAGGAGGGGGCGGCAAGCTGTGAAAAAGATGAGTGTTTAATGCTCGGTGACCTTATATCCACGCGCCACTCAAACCTGCACACCGTGACTTAGAGAATATGAAGGTGTGGCGAACTAATATCGATCTGGACGTGGAGGTTAAATATGGGGACGCACAGAGAATAAACACCCGACTGCACAGCAGCAGCTTGTGTGTGCGTGTGTCTGTGTCTATGTGTGTGTGTGTCTGTGTGTGTGAGAGATCCATCCTCCTGCCACCACCAGATGCTCCTCTGACCTGAGCGGCAGCTCTGCTTCATGTGTCTGCTGAAGAGGTTTTCAGACGTGCAGGCAGGCAGCAGCTCCCTCTTGCCTCTCGGTGCCCTAGATGAGTCCTTCCACCCTCTTCTTCTTCTTCCCAGCACACTTTCTGCACCTATTTTGGATTCGAAACCAGGCCAGCAGAGCTCAGAGCAGCCGCTCTCTCTTTCTGCATTTTACAGTTTTTGCCAAGTTTGTCCACAAATGAAACACTGAATTATTAAGAATTCATCTCAGTGGCTGTCAAAGCAGAAACCCTCCGGTCAGTATTTGGGTTGTGTGCATGCGGCCGGAAGTTTTCCCCCTTTTTATTGAAGGAAAGAAGAAAGAAGGGTGTTTGTGCGTTTCGGCTGATGTTTGTGCTTTCCTGTGATCATCCACTGAGTCTGTGAGTTGGGTTTTAAAGAGTGCAACGATCGAGGCTAATAACGTAACCGGTGCGGTTATTTTTAGCCCGCATGAAGATGCGCTCAGCAGCGATGGCGATGGCTTCCTCCCCCTCCTACACCACAGTGACGTCGCGCTGTTACGCAAAACCAGGGGTTCACCTTTTCAAGACCTCCAGCTCTGTGACATCGCTGGCGTGAAAGAATAATCGCCGTATGAATAAAACCGGTGGCACGAGGCAAGAGTCGGTGCGCGCTGAATATCTCTCATCCATAACGCACCGAGCGAAAGAGAGAGAGAGAGAGAGAGAGAGAGAGAGAAGAGAAAGGTTTCAACTTCTGCTTTAGGCTTTTCTCCTGAAATAAATGCGTCGGTAAACACACTTTGTCTAAACTTGCGGCCGGACACACCCTGCGCGGTGATGGAGAGACAGGTATTCTGGCATTTTTGTGCGTCAAGGAGCAGCCAGAGGCGCGTGTGAGTAATGAAGGGGACCCGGCAGCTCCCCCCTCGCAATAAACACTCCTTTTTATATATGTGTGTGCAAAAAAAAAACAAAAAAAAAAAAAAAAAAACAGAGCACAATATCTGCTAACTGGAGCATGCCAGGACAAGAAAAGAAAAGTGGAGACTTAACTATTTGTAGAGGTGCTGGAGGCACAGGTCGAGGCATTCCCCCTCCACCTCCTCCTCAGACACCAGGTCCGTCAAGGGGCGCAGCGGCGGCGGGTCGCTGTCCTGCAGAGGCATCCTCATCTCCCGCAGAAAGAGCTCCAGGAACCGTCG
The DNA here is from genome assembly GCF_902148845.1 of Salarias fasciatus. Taxonomy (NCBI): domain Eukaryota; kingdom Metazoa; phylum Chordata; class Actinopteri; order Blenniiformes; family Blenniidae; genus Salarias; species Salarias fasciatus. The sequence continues at coordinate 21,554,554 of NC_043754.1, forward strand.
GAAGGTTTTCTCCTCTGTTGCAGAGCCGGCCATCATTTCTCATTCCTGGACAGACAGAGACAGCTCCGCCCGTCAGTGTGAGCGCGGTGCACTAACTTGAGGAGAAAAGAGTCAGAGACACCGGGCGGGCTGGCGCCGCCGCCGCCGCCACCATACTACCTGAGCGGGCGGAGGAAGCGGGGCCGCCGTGGTCTGGCGGAGAGTCTCGGAGCAGCCCGGGAGAGTTGCGCGCAACCGGACGAGCTGTCACAGGCTGGACTGAGCCCCCATTCAGAGCCGAGCGGGAGCGCGCACCGCGTTATCAGGGATTTCGGATGATCGGAGGGCGCTGACGTCAGAGGCGTGACGACGGAGGGCGGGGACGCGCACGCAGAGCGCTGCCTCCTCACGCCAGGTGTTATGTCGCCTTCTGCTCGCGCTCCCGACCCCCTCCGATGAGCTGCACGCGCAGATCTGCATCCCCATCGCGGAAGCGCGTGCGGCTGAAAATACTGCATTTGAGTCGTGACTGGATAAACAGCGGCGTCAACGAAGAATAAAAATAAAAAAACAGAGATTAAAAAACCAGTGTTAAATCCTCATCAGCAGGTGTTACGAAAAGTTTTGCCAGGTCATTGAATGTCCCCAGACTAGAACCGCATCCAAGTGGAAAATACAAGACTTACCTGGAGGCAGTCATGGGATTAACCCAAAGAAACCCCAATTAAGTTTGTACAGTGTAGGCGTATAAAAGTAGAGGATGCATCAGCTGGTTGGAGTTGGCAAGGCATCCCCTGTTTTGTATACAGGTCAGATTAGGGTTATCCCCAAGAGCAGATCAGTTTCAAAGGTCATGCCACCGGGAATTACACACACCAACAGCAGAGCCTGGAAAACACTGGGGAATACTGAAAAACAGTGTGTGTCAGGAGATGGTCAGTTTAGCCTGAGGAAAAACGTTCTGGAGTCTCAGCTGGATTACTCAAAACATAATAGTTGTCATGGACATAAATGATGCTTTTTGTAAGATGAAATGGTTAATGAAATGGATAGTGATGTGTGTTAAGGCCCGTCCATGCTTCACATGTACGCGTTTCCGCGTCCGCTTTGGAAGGTCCGCGCACCACCGATGCGGACGCGCTTTCTACCATGCTACATTTTGAGCTCAGCTGTGCGCGTCTCATGCAGGCGCGGTGATTCACGCAGCCTCGACAAGCTTTTCCGGCACTACAGACTGTTTATCTTCTCCTTTATTACGGATTATTTAGAGAAAATTAAGCACATACATTGCCAGTACATTATCTTTAAGTATTAAAGTTTATTTAGCCTTTTTTTTTCTGTTTCTGAATCGCGGGGCAGCGCCGGAGCGATTAGTTACTTTTTCACTTCTGTCTGCAGACCTTCTCCTCCCTCCAGACAGTCTGCTCTCTCTTTCCACGAGTTTTTCACTCTTTTGGTGTCTTTAAGTGGAGCCATCAGGCTGTATCTCCGTCTACTTTCACTTTTACCGTCATGTTTTGTTTGCTATGGCGCTCTGGCGCAGGCGCACTCTTCCGCGACCTGCGCGCAATGCGCAACGCGGTAAATTCTGGCTGCTGCGCGGACGTCCGCGGACCGGTCCGCGCGGACCCTAGCGGACAGGAATTCATGACGATTTTTACGTCACGCGGACCAACGCGCAACGCGCACCCACGCGGACATGTGAAGCATGGACGGGCCTTCCACAATGGTAGATCACTCACCGTACCAATTTCAAATATGACAGGATAATCATTACAATATTTTTATTTCTAAGAAATCTTTAGAAATAATTAAAAAAACTACTACATTGCCTGTGAAATTCTGAAAGTGTATACACAATGGAAATGTAACACTGCCTGCAAATTGAACAGTGTGAAGACATTTTTTTAATGTTTCAAGAGTTTACTCCTTGAATGAGGGTGATTGTGGCTCACAGATGATGAAAATGCTAAATTGACAGTCTCATAAAACTTGAACATTTTTCATAGGAATTGTGTTTATCATTATACAATAACGATGGCATTTCCCATATGCAACCATTGCACCATACACAACATTTTTTTTCATATTTTGATGGAAATTTTTCCCTCTTTTTTTGTATACCTTCTTATCGGGGATATAGGGGTACAAACTCATTGTTTTGTCCCTTGCTTAGTTTTCTCATACATTCTTATTCTCATCCTACATCAGTATACCACTTTGAGGGTTCAAAGTGCCTCTGTAATACGTCCAATTGAGTATTGTATATATAATAGAAATAAATGTTTTCACATTTGCTTGTACTGGAATGAATAAAGAAATGTGTTAGTAGGCATCGCCAACATTACATGAATAATGTCGACTGCAGCAGCTTGTTTGAAAGACAATATCTGAATATTTTCATGCACATATACCCATAGATTATTTATTGTGTTCAATAACTTTCAAAAAATACTTAGATATTTCTGTATTGTGTGTCTAGAGGAGTATATAGATAAATAGTCAAAGTAGTTTGAATATTTTTTCTTTTGTATGTATTTGTATTTTGTAATGCACCTGTAAATTTTTCAGCTGTGGGATTAATAAAGTCCATTCTTTTCTAATATATCTATCTAGAGTGAGATTATTCCATATTATTATCTGGATTATTATTAGTAGTAGTAGTAGTAGTAGTAGTAGTAGTAGTAGTAGTAGTATTTTACTTTTTTGTTAGCTTGTGCATTTATTCTAGCCCTGTAATCCGCAGCATCTTCAACAGTCGTTGTATCTACCCGAACATGTTATCGTGACGGACCGGAAAAGGACGCACAGCCGTGTCCGTCGTTGTTTTCCTTCCCCCGTCTTCAACATGAAGGAAGTCAACATGGCTCTCCCGGTGAGCATGGGGGCTCTGCTGCAGGCGGACGTGCTGGAGGACGCCGCGTACCGGGACGACGGCCTGTGCGTGGTCGGTATCTTCGGGAAGAGCAGCATGCAGCCGGGCCCGCTGAAGGACTCGCTCATCAACACGCTGGCGGACAAACACATCTTCTCCGTGTCGGGAGACCCGGAAGACGGCGGCGGCTCCGCGGACAGCCTCATCCAGGCGTTTTACCACCAGGAGAACCGCGTCCTGTACCTGCTGCTGTCCTCCGTGTGCGACAGCCGCCAGCTGCTGCGCGCCTGCCGGACGCTGAGCGCCGCCGGCAGCCACTCCGAGGTGCACGACTTCTGGAAGGGCCTGGACCGGCAGCACTGCCTGCACCTGCTCTACATGTTCTCCGTGTGCCACGTCCTGCTGCTGGTGCACCCCAACCACACCTTCGACGTGTCCTACGACCGGCTGTTCCGGGCCCTGGACGCCCTGCGGCAGAAGGCGCTGCCTCTGATCCGGGCTGTCATCAAGGACTGCCCGGTGTCCAAAGAGTGGAAGCTGAACTGCAGGCCCTGTCCTCCCAGGCTGCTCTTCGTCTTCCAGATGAACAGCTCGCTCAAGGTTTGTCGTGTTTCCTCTTCTTCTCCCTACATCCTCATCATCTGTCATAAACTGCTCCGTTGCTGCCTTTGTGGTTGTTTGGATTTTCTCGTCTTTTTAGTTGTTTATCTGTCCTCTCTGTTGTTGTTTGTCTTGGTGGTGATTGCTATGGTTTGATTTTTTTTAATTATCTGTATGATTTTACTATCCTTAATGTCTTATTTAAATTGTTAACATTTCTTAAGTTATTTTGTAGTTAATCATGGAAACCTTTACCTTTTCTTTTCATTTTCTGTTGATTTTAGTGCATCTCTGTGGGTTTTGAGTGTTTCTTGTTCCCAAGACGTCATGTTCTTTTAACTGCCTCCACCTGTTTGCTGATTATCCAAATATGGCGGCACCTTTAGAAACGTAACCTTGTTTATCTGTCCTGTCCCAAAGGTCTCAGGAAACGGTTCAGAGTCTGGAGGAAACCCCGACAAGCCCAAGAAGCACTCTCCCCGGAGGAGGCTGCAGCACGCCCTGGAGGACCAGATTTATCGCATCTTCCGTAAAAGCCGGGTCCTGACCAACCAGAGCAGCAACTGCCTGTTCACCGTGCCGGCGAACCAGGCGTTCGTGTACGTGATCCCGGCCTCGGACGAGGACCCCGTGGGGGCGCTGCTCAGTCAGCTGCGGTCCAACTGCATCCTGTGCGAGCAGGAAGCCGCCGTGACCGTGTCGGGGCCGAGGCGCTACCAGCAGATGAGACGTTCGGCCCGGCAGCCTGTTGGAGACCCCGGCGGCATCTCGATGGGCGGTCAGCTGGTGGACTGCAGCCTGAAGGAGTTCCTCTGGCAGCACGTGGACCTGGTCCTGACCAAGAAGGGCTTCGACGACAGCGTGGGCCGCAACCCGCAGCCTTCGCACTTCGAGCTGCCCACCTACACCAAGTGGGTCCAGGTGGCCTCCAGACTCCACCAAGTCCTGATCAACAACACAGAGGAGGACATAGCAGAGCTGGCCACCAAGGTCCAGAGTCAGGTGAAGGTGTTGGAAGGCTTCCTCGACGCCGACGCCAAGTTCTCGGAGAACCGGTGCCAGAAGGCTCTGCCGCTGGCTCACAGCGCCTACCAGTCCAACCTCCCCCACAACTACACCACCACGGTGCACAAGAACCAGCTGGCCCAGGCGCTGCGGGTGTACAGCCAGCACGCCCGGGGCGTGGCCTTCCAGCGCTACGCCCTGCAGCTCCACGAGGACTGCTACAAGTTCTGGAGCAACGGGCACCAGCTGTGCGAGGAGCGCAGCCTGACGGACCAGCACTGCGTTCACAAGTTCCACCTGCTGCCTCAGCCAGGTCGGACGCAAGCCTCTGATTCACGCTTGCTTTTTTTTTTTTTCCACGGGAGAGTCGCAGCAAGAAATGAAAGCGTCATAGAAAAGATTCACTTAGAAAAAAAATTACATTTTGATGATTTTCTCTAAAACAACTGATGTTTCCTTTTTGTCTGCAGGTGAGAAACCCGACATGGATCACAACCCGCCCATCATGAACCACAACAGCAGGGGGCGCTCCACCAGCGCCTGCAACTGCGGCAGGAAACAGGCGCCCCGCGAGGATCCCTTTGACATTCAGGCCGCCAATTATGACTTTTACCAGGTCAGGACCGATAACAGAACCCGTCTGCCGTCACATCACTATGACGCCGCGTCTGTATTAAACATTTTGTCGCGCGATAATCGGACCTCACTGTGTTTGTCTCCAGATGCTGGAGGAGAAATGCTGCGGGAAGCTGGAGAGGATCGACTTCCCGGTTTTCCAGCCCAGCACTCCCGACCCGGCCCCAGCCTGCAACCAGCTCCCCGGCGAGGCCTCGAGCTCCGGGGAGACCGACAGGCTGAAGGAGCCGAGCACGGCCCAGAGCCACACCCCCGGAGACACCAGCCTCAGCCTGGCCCTCAGCCTGGGTCAGTCCACCGACAGCCTGGGGCCCTACGGGGACGGGGACGGCGCGGAGACCCAGGTCCAGCAGAAGAGGCCGAGCCTCATCGACCGCCAGCCCTCCACCGTGGAGTACCTCCCCGGCATGATGCACTCCGGCTGCCCCAAAGGCCTCCTGCCCAAGTTCTCCAGCTGGTCGCTGGTCAAACTGGGACCGGCCAAGTCGTACAACTGCCACACGGGCCTGGAGCAGCCGGGCTTCCTGCCCGGGTCCTCCTTCCTGCTGCCCTGGGACCTGGTGATCCGCTCCCGCTCCGAGGACGACGCCGGGCTGACGGAGTCGCTGGACGGCGCCTCCTCGTGGCCCGCGCCCAACAAGTCGCTGGTGGGAAAGCGGGGCAGCACGGGGGGGCTGGGCAGGAGCCGCCGGAGAGACGACATGGCCCGGGTCTTCGTGGGCTTCGAGTACGAAGACGGCCGAGGGAGGCGCTTCATCAGCTGCGGGCCCGATAAGATAGTGAAGGTTTTGGGGCCCGGCGGCACCAAAGATCCTGCCACCCGAGTGCTGAACACCGATATGCCGCTGTACATCCCGTCCCCGGCTCAGGGGCGCAGCCTGAAGCCGCACTTCGCCCAGCTGTCCCGACTCTTCATCGTGGTGCCTGACGCTCCGCTGGAAGTCACCCTAAACCCTCAGGTGAACCCAGACTCTCTCTCAGCCCCTCAGACAGGGTGATGGTTATGAGATGCCAGATCCTGTCAGTGACAACAGGAGCAAAAATCATCTTCATCTTATTTTTAGCTTCAGCTGTTAATTCACTTGATGTTTTCTTGTTTGCTGGGTGTGTTTCAGGTCCAGCCCGGTCCTCCTCCGTGCCCCGTCTTCCATCCAGAGCAGACCGATATAGTGTTGCCTACCGACGGCCTTTGGGTGTTGCGGTTTCCGAACTCTTACGCGACGGACCGCGGCCCCTGTTACCCCCCCAAAGAGAACCAGCCACTCAGCAACTACAAGGTGCTGCGAGGAATCCTGAGAGCCACCACGGCCAATCCTCCGCCGCAGTGCTCCTGAGCCACAGCCAAACAGTCCAGCGGGGATGTTTAAGATAAAACGACAGTGTTGTGACGTGCTGCTCGTACATCGGGCAAAACCAGCGGGTGTTCCAGCTCGACGCAGCCGTTTTCAGTGGTGCAATACAGGCTTACACCACAAGGTGGTGCATTGAGTCCCTCAAAGAAACACCTGCAAAAAAAGGGAACACATCAGCGGCAGCTGCTTCACAGATCTGTACTCGACATGAAGAGGAGGAAGAAAAGTCCATCATCATCATACGTTTTCTTCTTTTTAAACATTTTTACTTTTTTTTTTTTTTCCACCATTTTTCTGAAACACAATTACAATTTTCAGCTCATATATTTAAAGTGGCTCCACTCTGTCTGTCAGAGTCCTCAGAGGTGTAGCAGAACCTCTGGAGGCCATGAACACTAAACTGGAGGTTTCTGTTTTGGGTTAATGAGGAAACCAGAAATTAAAGGAGGTTTATGTGGAATTTAGGTCTTTTCCTCAAGCGTCAAAAACCAGGAAAATGTCTGTTTTAGGTGATTATTCATTGATACTGTAAAAAAAAAAAAAAAAAAAACAGCTGTATGGTGACTAATAGAGCTCTGTGAACGCTGCGCTCTGATAAGTGTAATTGAAGATTTGTCATTTTTATTTTCCACCCAAAATAAGATCCACGTGTTTGTGCCTACAGAGAAATGAAGCCCGAGCTTTGTGTTTTAATATCGTCCTGTATTTGCTTTCACAGCTTCAGCCTCGTGTGTTTGGCATCTGTGTGTTGAAACACACATTTAGTCACTGGTCGTGGTGTGTTTGAGGAGCTCAGCTGCTCTCTGAGGGGCGACGTGCTCAGACGGTTGAAGGCATTGAGATCCTTCCAGCCCTGCATTTGTTCAGATGAAGGCAGGATATGCAGATCATCAGACTGGAATTATCGTTTCCCCGTAAATTAAAAAATGGTCATTCCGTGTAAGATAATTGTTTCATTGTCTTGTTTTCTCTATGGTCTGTGGTCCAAAACACCAGATTTCACTTCAAACTATCACATTAAGCTCAAAGATAATCACATTAGCAGTGAAATTCTGAAAAGTGTTTAACTCTGTCACATCATTTTCAACATTCATAAGGGGGGAAAGGTCGTATGCACTCATTCATGCCACATTTTTACTTATTTTCAGTCATAAAAATCTGAACACATGCTGTTAGATCGGTTTAAAAAAGGAACACGACTCAAAAAAGGATGCAGGAGTTTTATCCGAACTAATTATAAACCTGAAAATTCATCTCAACCCTGGAAGAGAAAAACCAAACGGGAACTGGAAAGAGGAATAAATACATCCACATCCTCATATCAGTGGAAATGTAGCAGAGTTTGGTTGGAAAAGCCTGATAAAACACAGCATGACAAACTGTCAAAACAGTACATGTGTTATAATAAATATCTGTATTCAACTGTTTTTTTTTTTTAACTGTTTTTGGAGAAAAAAACAATGAAGTTGACCCTGAGTGAAACATTTACCTAAATCATGTGGTGCATATTTTGTCGACCTCAGACTGAGAAACGCTCTCCTCCTTCAGGAATGTTTGACGACGGCGATGAGGTTAATCACAAATCTGAAACTAGAAATTCAAGGTCAGCCGTGTCCGAGGTTTGAGTCGATTTCATAAGTATTGTCACGACGTTCCTCGTCTGCTTGTGAGGTTCATCATGAAAGGCAGACTTTTGTCTGTTTCTCCGGCACTTACTTTAAGTTCTTTTTTAAGTTCCCAGTTTTTCCAGCACTTTGATTTTCCTCAATCCTGAAAGGTGATAAACATCCCAGGTCCTTCTTGGAAATGAGAAGCAGTTCTCAATTAACTTACCCGGTTAAAACGCATAACTCAACAATATACAATAAACTACATTTAGTAATAATTCTGTTGTTATTTTTGATATGGAACAACTTTTCTTTGTTGCTTTTCTATCAGCAGCTACACATCCGATATTTGCTCTGATGGACTGGAGCGACACACACATTCTCACTGTAATTAATAATCGGGTGCAGGAAGCCTTTGGTTTGTCTGTCAGACTGTACAACTCTACTGTATACGTAGAATATGAGCAACAACCCTGCACAAAATATCCTGCAGTCTTGGTCAATTTATAATGATCTTTTTTTTAATTCTTTTTTCTCAATGCACACACACGCACGCACGCACGCACACACACACCACACACACACACCCATTTTGACATAAAGTCCATTCTTCTTCTTTTCCAGCGTCGCTGTTCCTTAATAAAAGACACTTTTTTAACCTATTTGTGCCTCTTTTTTTTTTTGGGGGGGGGGGGGGGGGGGTAATTGAGTTGTGCCTAGAAATTATCTCTTTTTTTGTTTTGGTTTAACCTAATTATGCCTGGAATGTAGCCCTCTTGTTTTCTTTTTTATCCTAAATTTGTTCTGAATTTCTTCTTCTTATGATGGCATTCCTCTACTCCTCTTTGCAGTTAGAGAGGTGACTCAGGAGTCACTGGGATTCAGTCCAGCTGAGTTAGTGTTCGGTCATACAGTTCGGGGACCACTGAAACTTTTGAAAGAGAGATGGCTTGGGGAGTCATCTGGTGGGTCTAGCCTCTTACAGTTTGTGAGTAATTTCAAGTTCAAACTTCAGAGAGCATGTGAACTTGCGAAGTCAAACTTGGAGGAGGTCCAGCGAATTGAAGCATCGGTTTGACAAGAAAGCTAAGCATGGAGTGTTTTCTCCAGGGGATCAGGTGCTGGTGTTGCTGCCACTTCCTGGGTCTACTTTGCAGGCACAGTATAGTGGGCCTTTTGAGGTGGAGCGCAAAGTTAGTGACACCGATTATTTGATCAAGACCCCAGACAGGAGAAGGAAAACATTCTGTGCCATATTAACCTTCTTAAGCCTTATTTCAACAGGAACAGTGTTCCACCAGGTCAGAAGCCTGTAGCTGTGCTGACAACCGCAGTTTCAGAGCCTGACGACTCTGTTGGTATGGCTGAAAAAAAACATGCTGGCAAGAAGGTTACTAAACTCTGAGCCGTTGTCAAACCTGGAAGCTCATCTTTCCTATTTAGACCATGATAAGCGTACTGACATCATGGCTGTCATTCACAGGCATCCTGAGCTCTTCTCAGATGTTCCCACGTGTACAAGCGTGTTGCATCATGATATTGATGTTGGTGATGCTACCCCCATTAAGCAACACCCCTACAGAGTGAACCCTGAGAAGCGCCAGGTGATGCAGAATGAGGTACAGTACATGTTGCAGCATGGTATTGCTCAGCCTAGCAGTAGCCCATGGAGTTCACCCTGTCTGCTAGTTGAGAAGTCTGACAAATCCCCTCGGTTTTGTACAGATTTCAGGAAAGTGAACTTAGTCACTAAGCCCGATTGTTTCCCCTTACCCCGCTTAGATGACTGCATTGACAGGGTTGGGTCTGCTACATTCGTCTCAAAGCTAGACCTCTTGAAGGGCTATTGGCAGGTCCCTTTAACCCCGAGAGCTAGTGAGATCTCGGCCTTCGTCACTCCTGATGATTTTTGTCAGTACAGTGTCATGGCTTTTGGTATGAGGAACGCTCCAGCCACTTTTCAGCGTCTTGTTAACACAGTTCTGAAAGGCATTGATGGTTGTGAAGCTTACTTGGATGACGTAGTCATCTACAGTTCCTCTTGGTCTGACCATCTATCTAAACTCGGTTGTGTATTTTCCCGACTTGTAGCTGCCAATCTAACGATAAACCTGGCTAAGTGTGAGTTCGGGCAGGCTACCGTTACCTATTTGAGAAAAGTTGTGAGCTGTGGAACCGTATGTCCAGTCGGAGCAAAGATCAAGGCCATTGCAAGCTACTCTGTTCCTATTACCAGACGTGACCTTAAACGCTTTCTTGGTATGGCAGGGTATTACAGGGGTTTTTGCGAAAATTTTGCCACTGTTGCAGCTCCCCTAACAAACCTGCTTAGCCCTAAGGTCCCTTTTGTTTGGTGTCTGGCATGTCAGGTAGCTTTTAATGTCCATCAGTGCAGATACTCCACCATAGAAAAAGAGGCGTTAGCTCTAATCATGGCCCTCGAGCATTTCGGGGTTTATGTCTCTTCCAGCCAACCTGTTGTGGTCTACACTGACCATAACCCACTCGTCGCCCTGGGTCGCATGAAGAACTCGAACCAACGACTCATGAGATGGAGCCTGTTCCTGCAGGGGTTCACATTGGATATTCGTCATATCCGGGGACGTGAAAATCTCCTGGCTGATGCACTTTCAAGGTCGTGAGACTCCTGGATAATGTTGCATGTTGACATGATCAACTTGCTTATGGGAGGGGGTGTTATGGTGAACTGCATTAAGTGTGCCATTCCAGTTCCAGGTTTTGCAGCCGACCCTGAACCTGAGGTCTATAAAAGCCCCACCTTGGCCACGCCCTCTCTCTCTCTCCACCTGGCTGGCAGCATGGCAGCAGCTGCTCTCCACCTCACTTACCATTGATTTACTTCTTGTTTGTTTTTAACTCCTAGACCTGTAATAAATTGTTAAACTTTTCGTTGGCTCGTCTTCCTTTATGTTGCACCCGCTGAGCCAGGGTGTAACAAGGAGTACAAAGAACGTTTCTAGATAAACTGCTGAGAGTATTATTTCTTTTAACCAATGGGTGTTTTACTGTGTTGTCAGCAGCAGCCATCTTATTTGATTCGTCTGATACAATGCTACGTTTAAAGCCTTTTCTCAGATGAACAATGGAAAAACTCTGCCAAGACAGTTTCTCTTTCTTGGGACCGAATGTTAATATAATCAGGATTATTTTTTTTATTAAATGAGTTCCCCCTTTTAAAAACATTCATTGTTTTGCTTTATTTTGGTTTTAATCTTTTAAATCAATATAATTTCTAGATTAAATTTTTCAGATTGCAGAGGGAATCCCTCTCAGGGAATCAATCACATCAAAACCTTTCTCTTTGGTTAAAAACCTGCTTATTTTTCCTGAACTCCCTGTTCTTCCTCCATATGAACAAACTCTTCTCTCTCTCTGTCGGTCTCTCTCTCTCTCTCTCGCAGTGCATGCTGGGAGTGATTGGTAGGAGTGTGTGAGATTGTGGTGTGTGTGGCGTTGCTTTTTGCTTGTTTTTTTCTGTTTGTCTAAGTTGCGAATGTTCACTTTCACTGTGGTTTATTAATCACAGAGCACATTTAGTAGTTTATATCGTTTTCAGGTTTCTTGGTGGGTTTTGCTGTCCGTTTGGGGGTCTGGCTGCTGACATGACCACCCTCAGACAGCTCACCTGCAAACATAGTGTCCGGGTGGTGGCCCTGCCCCCTGCGGCGTGGAGGACGTGGCTGTGGGGGAGAAGGCGGGTGACGATGATGTGAAGTCAGTTGTGGGGATGAACAGCGCTGTGGTGGTCTTCCTGGACCAGGTGGAGCAGGCCAGCGCTGTGGTGGAGTCGGGGACAGGTTCGTCCCGGTCCAGCCGGCTGTCCGGGTCGTCCTGTCCAACGTCTGATGGTGAGGTGGAGGGACGGGTGGAGCAGGATCAGGGAGAGACAGTGATGGAGGAGACTCATAGTGATTTTAATGAGGCTGAGTGGAGGAGGGAGTGGAATTTACTTCATGCCAATAAAACTCTTCTCGTCAGGCCAGATCGTTTCCACTGCTGCTCAAACATTCGACTGCTGCTCCAGCTAAACGCCTTGGAGATGGACAGAAGGAGTCTGAAACACTCAGCTTGTATTTGGTTTTATTGAAGAAGAGAGATATGAATCGGTAGCCTTTTTTTTTTAAGGCACCTCCAAAATGTACAACAAAAGCTGAACCATTTATTTATTCAGAAAACAAAAATACACATCTCAGTGACTCCAAATCACAATAAATAGTTAACCATGCATTCTAACCATAAAAAGGTACAGAAAACAGTCACTTAGTCACAAAAATGATCAACTACTTTACCAAAAATCATCCAGATAGTAATACAGGTGATGACCGCAACATTATATTCCAAATGTGAGAACACAAAACACGTCATATCGTTTAACCTCAGGCAATAAATATGCAAATATTTGTTTATACCAACATATATATCCTTACAAATGAAAACTGAGCCATTGTAAACGTAATGTAAACAAATAAAACTCACTTCTCTCCCATAGTTTCAGGACTACATGCCAGCTGGCCTGTCTCCTTAAAGGTCGTTGCATGGGTTTTCCTGGGGTTCTGGAGAACCAGGCAGTTTGCAGCATTATGTACAGTCCACTGAAAAGACACGGTGAGGGGGGGAGGCGGCCAAACACACCCAGACGGTTCACACACACACAAACACACACACACTGAGGAGCGGCAGCTCGGTCATCATTCAAGCACAAACCAGCACGAAGAGACGGAGACAGAACCAGAGTCTGAAATGCTCAGTCTGATCTGACGAGACTAAAACCGTTACGGTCTGTACTGAGGCTCAGACGCAGACAGCAAGACGGAGGCGGGTCTAGAAAGTTCAAAGATCAGTTTATTCTGGGGGTCAGGAAGCGACGAGTCCAGACGGCAGGTCAGAATGGGCAGACTCCGAATTGTCAGTGGCGAGGTTCGGAATTGGCGTCCAAGCTCTGCGTCCTGAGACTGTCCGGGGCAGGTGGGCGGCTGGAGAGGCAGAGAGCTGCTGGGCGCTGTGGCGAGCTGGTCCAGACTCCAAACTGCAAACAAGGAATAACTAGGTTAACTCGAGCGGCGACAAGGCTGAAAGAACTAACAGACGTCACACACAGGCGTTGATGTTACGATCCAGCGCTGACTTCCAGCTCGGACGTCACTTAAATAGTGCCAGGGCTCCAAGCAGCTGAAAGCCATCCCGCTGACGAGCTGAACCCCCGCTGCAGCAAACCTCCTCTCCAGCTCCACCCACCTGGAAAACAAAACCAGAACCCGCACAGCGCCACTAGGAGGCCGCTGCAGTGCGGGACGTGACAAAACCACCTTCAGTTAGGAGCAACGAATCAGCAAACATCTTTTGATTGACAGACTGTCCCTTTCTGAGAACCAAGAGAGGAAGATCCCGTTTACACGACGACGATTCAGGTGAAAACGCAAAGTTTTAGCTTATTTGTTTCAGGAAAGTTTGATGTTTACACGGAAACGCTGAAAACGACTTGGTTAGCCGTTAGCATCGCCGCCCAAACGTTGCCACAAAGTGTTGTTTTTCCTCGTTCCCATGGAGACAGACCGTTTTCAAAAAGTTCCACTTTGGGAGCAGCTGTGCAGCGGGGGGGGGGGGGGGGGGGGGGGGTCCACATGTAGCGTCGGAGCGAGGATGATGGGGTGCGTGCTCGTGCTAATATATTTTGGGGGATTTAGTTTGAGGGGGCACAACATTTATTTGAGGGGGCCAGGCCCCCTCTTGCCACTGCGTAGACCCAGCCCTGCCCCCAAAGGGGGTCCCAGACCTCAGTTTGGGAACCACCATCGGCTACGGCTTCTGCTGCATCTCCGAGGAGTGCCCGCTGGCCATCTTCACCCTGGTGGCCCAGCTCGTCATCACCGGCCTGGCCGAGATCTTCGTCACCGGCACCTTCCTGGCCAAGCTGGCGCGGCCCAAGAAGCTGGCGGAGACCATCAAGTTCAGCCAGTCGGCGGCGGTGTGCCGGCGCCGGGGCCCGCTGTGCCTGATGCTGAGGGTGGCCAACATGAGGAAGAGCCTGCTCATCCAGTGCCAGCTGACGGGGAAGCTGTTCCAGTCCAACGTGACGGGAGGAGGGCGAGAAGACGCAGATCCACCAGAGCTCGGTGGACTTCCACATGGACTCCAGCGGCGAGTGCCCATTCCTCATCCTGCCCCTCACCTTCTACCACGTCCTGGACGAGCGCAGCCCCCTGTCCGGCCTGACGGCGGAGAACCTGCTCACCCGCGACTTCCAGCTGCTCGTCACCCTCAACGCCACCATGGAGTCCACAGTGGCCACGTGTCAGAGCCGCACCTCCAGGAGATCCTGTGGGGCTACGAGTTCAAGCCGGTGCTGTTCAGCACGCCCAGCGGCCGCTACGTGGCCAACTTCAAGTTCTTCGACAAAGTGCAGGCGAGCAGCGACCCGGCGATCGTCAGCAACAACACGGAGAAGCTGAAACTGGAGGAGGACGACAAGAAGGGGTAAACTGTTTATCAGGAAGGCCAATTATGTCAATGAATAGTTTTTTAGGGAACAAAGAGACTAAATTCGTAGCAGCTTGACCAGTGAAATCTGATTTGTAGTTTGTTAGGATATACAAGATAAAGTGATATAAAACTACAAAACAGCGTCTGTGGAGTTCACAGAATAGGATCCTGATGGACACTTCTGTGCAGAAGAAGATATAGATGTGAAAGGGAATGTATCTAATGTGTTCAGCAACATTTAATCATTGCAAAAACCACAAAAATTTACACACCTTTACCACAAAAATGTGTGAGAATTAGAAAAATTTAAGTGAATCCACCAGAGTTCACGTCTTAAATTTAAATCTCTGCATTTGTGTTTTTTTTTCTACCTTGGAATAAAAACCCAGTTACAGTCTGATCCAGTCGTTTCAGTTGATACCTGTTTCAGAATGTTGATCATCCTGTCATTAAACGTGAAATTAATAATTCATTCGTATCGGTGACTTGGCTTGTGGACCCTCGAAAAACACACAAGCACGAACAAAAAGTGAATTGAATTTGTCAAAATGTCACAATACAGATTGTGCTTCTTGCCTTTCAATAAACTGAAGTGATTTAAGCTCCTTGATCACGCAGGAGGGCTTGAATTGCTCTGTACTCACACAGATTAAAAGCAGAAGCCTCTTCAAGGACAAAACTCGTTCCTCCAGCAGCTCGGCTGTTCAGGCTTTCAGGGTTTGTTGTGGAAACATGTTGGAGCGACCAGCAAACTGGAGATGACTGTTTCTGATCCAAACAACATCTGATCTTTTCCTGTTAGAGACAAAAAAAAGAAGATATAGCAGGAAAATAACTAACTTGAAAGTGGCTCTGAAAGCACACATGCTCAGCTCTGCTGCTCATCCTACAAATGCAAGTTCTGCTTAATTGTAACTGAATTTATCAAATAAATAACAGGCTGCTCAAGTTCAACTTTATCACCAGGTTTTGTTTCAAAACAAAGAAATAATCCACCAAACTCAAGTTTGAAGTTAAAAATGAGAATAATCCTCATAGTGTAATGATTGGTGAGACTTCTGTGGGTCACAGCAGGTTATTTCTACCATTTTCCTTCCAGACTGAAATTATAATTTCGTTTCGAGAGCAAAAATGAGGAGAACATAACATATCAGGTGGAGGGCGAAGTGAGCCTCCAGATTTTATTGCATTTAAACTAAATTTAAGGAAAAATGAACACAAGGATGGATCATATAAACCCACCATTATGAACAATGTGATAGCTGTTGTTAAATGCATCTATGGAGGACATAAATATCATGACATTGGAGTTTTTCTCTCGACGAATGATGGATTCACCTCACCTTTTTGGGGGCTTTTAATTTGAAGGACCTAAAGAGGGTGTTACTGTTTTTATTATGAAGGACGTGACCGGAAGTTGTCACTTTCAAACTGCAAAGTAGCTAACGCAAGCTAATGGGCAAAAACTGAGTCCTCCTTGAAGGTTTCAATGTAAAAGCAGGAGGAATCGGATCAACAAAGCTCAGTGTTTAATGTGTGATCATCAGAAATGAGCGTCACTCTGGATCTGAGGCTGAAACGAGCCAACAAAGTCTATCATGAAGGGGTGAGTCTTCTGCTGTTGTCGGTGTTAGCTAGCGGACAGAATAACCTGCTCAGTAAACCGCAAACTGTCTTTATTGTCATCGGTGTCTTTATTTCTAAGTATGGGCAAAGCTGTGCGTGATTAATACGGTTGTATTTAGGAGGCGTCGGCCTCACATGACCCGCAGCTGACCGGAGGGGTGTAACGGTGAAATGTGTCACCGAGCGATTCGGTGCTCTCAGCTGAGAGCTCCGCGACCAAGAAACACTGATAATCGGGTCAAAAAGTTAACCATACAGTTTGGGAACAGTATGCAAACTATCAGCTGTATTGACAGTTCTGCAGGGGTTGAACAGTCAGGACTATTCCACAGATTTTACTCAGTGGAAGTATTTTATTATTGACCTCCTTTACAAAATACACCTTCAAACATGAACTACTAAGAAAAATAAAGCTGTTTCAAAGAAAAATAAGTTGTCTTGCATGCATCTTGTGCACTAAACTCTATTTGACCCATTATTTTGCTGTCACTGTAATGGACAGAGGTTCAACGCTCACTTCTTTAAATAAAGATATAAACACTGCTCCAGCAGGTGTCGCAGCAGACAGGACCTCAGTGATGTGGCTCTGTTTGCAGGAAACGGTGGCCGGTGTCATCGTGTTGGTGTGTAAGGAGCCGCTGCAGCATCACGGCATCTCTCTCAGCATGGAGGGACAGGTCAACCTGCAGCTCAGCTCCAAGAGCGTCGGCGTCTTTGAGGCGTTCTACAACTCTGTCAAGGTCAGCTGTGTGACGCCCGTCTGATCCGTGTGAACTCTTCCTGGTTGGAAAAAGTCTTTCCCTCTCCTAATCTGACCGTCATGTGCTGCAGCCCATCCAGCTGATCAGCAGCAACATCGAAGTGGCCAAGCCTGGAAAAATCCCCGGAGGAAAAACCGAGATCCCGTTTGAGTTCCCTCTGCAAACCAAAGGCAACAAAGTTCTGTACGAGACGTACCACGGGGTCTTCGTAAACATTCAGGTCAGTCCGAGCGCTTACTGAGGAGCTGGGAATACCTTCATACACTCCTAAAAGCCTCGCTGATCACATAAATTCAGTGAGTTAGTCTAAACTAGTTTTAGACTTGCGAACTTCAGTTGAGTGTTGGCTGCAGGTCCATCATCTGACTCCCTCAGTTCACCACATGAATTAAACACTCCACTGGACTGAGATCTGCTGATTGATTGGGACACTTGAGTTACATTGAATTCTTAATGTTTGCAGAAGATGTTTGAGATGATTTGATACACATAACCTCTGAACACACAAACAAAATCAGCCTTCAGGCTCTTTAAAAGACTGTCAATAAGTGATTCTAATGAGATTCCCGTGTTTACATTGTGCTCATTTGGCCAAAATAGACTGAAAATAGTTTTGTTTTGTCCTCAGTACACTCTCCGCTGTGACATGAAGCGCTCCCTGCTGGCCAAAGACCTGAGCAGAAACTGCGAGTTCATCGTGCACAGTCAGGTGAGTGAAAACGGCAACGTCCAACCACAACACCAATCCACTGATCAGCACAGGTCACTACTGTCTTAATCAGCCATCTTGTTTGGCAGGCTTGATAATAGAGGAAGTCTAACTTTACCTCCTGAGGATGAAGTTACAACACTGCCATCCAGTGGGTGGAAAGGGGAAAATCTGATTTTTTTACTTGGTCTTCCCTGGTGCCCATCATAGACCAAAATAATTACCTCTACATGACCTTTACCTTTGAGCTGTTTCGATCTCTTTTCCAGCCACAGAAATCCAAAGTCGTCCCCACTCCGGTCAACTTCAAAATCACCCCGGACACCCTGCAAAACACCCGCGAGGTCAGAACAATAAAGCGGATTCATTTTGAACTTCACGCTTGATTGAGTTGACATTTTAAAGTGCAACTTGGAGGACGAACTGCCGTCTGCCTACAGAAGGGCTCACCGCCCAAGTTTCTGATCAGAGGACATCTGGACGCCACCAACTGCGTGATCAGCCAGCCGCTGACCGGAGAGGTGGTGGTGGAGAGCTCGGACGTCCCCGTCAAGAGCATCGAGCTGCAGCTGGTGCGGGTGGAGACCTGCGGTGAGTCCGCGCTCTGGCCGCCACTTCAACCTGCGTGTGGCAGCAGCATTTCTAACTCTGTCTGCCGCGTTCAGGCTGCGCCGAGGGTTACGCCAGAGACGCCACCGAGATCCAGAACATCCAGATAGCCGAAGGCGACGTGTGCCACGGCCTCTCCATCCCCATCTACATGGTCTTCCCCCGACTGTTCACCTGCCCCACGCTGGAGACCACCAACTTTAAAGTCGGTCAGTGAAAATCTCAATTTGGAGATTTCTGCATTTCTTTCAAAGAGCGGGTTATTATACAGCGACAGGCTGGGGATTCAACAGTAATATTATTCATGTTACTTATCTACGCATTTGAACTACACTTAATACTTTAGTGTAATTCACAAGTTGGTGTAGAATAAGTCGTTTCTGGTCTTTATAGTCTTAAATCTGTTCTTGTCTTTCAGAGTTTGAAGTAAATGTCGTCATCGTGCTTCATGATGATCATCTGATCACAGAGAACTTCCCTCTGAAGCTGTGTCGGGTGTAAAGACTCCTGCTGACCAACACACCAGCTGCAGCTCCTGCAGATCCACTGAAAATACAAACGCTGTCTGTTGACCCCAACCAGTTCAGAGGTCAAATCGGTTGAAGTCTTTTTCCTGGTTGTAAATAATGTTTTGAAAGTGAAATTATTTGACTTTTCGGAAGTGTTCTGTTGTTTATTCTGCATACTGTGTCAATATTTTGACTGTTTCCAGTCGGTGTAGAAAGTTTTTATTAACTTTTAAACGTTTTCTCCACCATGTAGTAAACTCACCATCTTTAAAGTCACCACAGAAGTCTGAAACATTTGAATTTCGCTAATTGACAGACATGTTTCTGAAAAGCAGCCTTGTGTTTATTTTGTTACAGTCCAGGACCAGCAGCATAGTACACACAACCCCCCCAACGAGGAACTGATGTGGGGACAAAAGGTCAAAGTTCAAACCTGGCTAAAGTTCGACGCTAGCTAAGCTAACGGGAATTCACTTTCTAAGAAACAACCAAAATTACAGCTTGAAAACGAAATGATGCGTCAATATCTGCAACTGCCCTTTAAAAAAATAAATGCGTTCGAAGAATATGGAAAAACCTTACCGTTTTTTTCCCAGAGATTATTGATGGTACATTAAAAAAAAAAAAAGATGGATTGCGAGAGAGCCTGACGTGACTTGCGTAAATGGCTTCAACGTGGTGACGTAACGAGCGCAAAGGCAGGTGATTGGTTGAACATTAATATTGGAGAGCGTGAGGGTTTCGCGGGGAAAACGTGCTAAAGTAAATGCAACAAACGTAAATTGTTAAAAAAAAATAAATAGGGAGCTGTGAAAAAAAATCACACACGAAATAGTAATTTGAGGCCATTAAATAGTGATTTGTAGCAGTTAAACCCTATTTTGTGACATGATACAAATTTTATCAATTTATTTTTGTACAGCCCAGTATCACAACAACAGTTGCCTCAGAGGGCTTCAAGATGTTACATTGGTTGGTAAAAATAAAAACAGTGAATAAGCATAATGTTAATGTCAAATTCACAGTAACGAGACAAAACGAAGCAACCACCGCCTTAGACCCTCATATCCGGCAAGAAAAAACTCCAAAAACCCAGTGGGAAAAGAAGACATCTTGGGGAGAACCACAGTATGGAGGGATCCCACTCCCAGGGACGGACAGCTTTGGCAACAGCTAGCATTTTTAGACAAAATGATTTCGGTCCACAAAACAGCATGTTGAAGCCATGAGAAAAAGATGTTTGACTGAAAATACAAGTTCACTGATTTTCAACGCGTAACTACACTTATTTACAATGGGGGAAATAAGTATTGAACGCATTAACTGTTTTGTCATTACATTTATTTCCAAAGATGCAATTCATGTGACATTTCTTCCAGACACTGGTATTAACTCAAATAATCCACACATGAAAAGAAATCACAACATTCAAATCCATAAATAGTGATTATGTGGAATTAAGTGCAATAACACAGGAAAAAAGTATTGAACACACCATGGGAAAGCTGTATAGTTTGTCAAGGAAAGGCACCATACCATCTCACACCTGAAAGTAATTAGTCTTTGTACTTCCTGTAAGTGCAAACCAACATCAGCTGGGTTAGTGCTAATTGATGGCCCTATAAACAGGTTGTTTTTTCACCAAGTAGTCAAACAAGACACATCTCATGATGGGTAAAAGCAAGGAGCTCTCTCAAGACCTTCGCAGCCTGATTGTTGCTCAGCATCAGAATGGAACTGGTTACAGACTTATCTCAAAGAATCTGAGTATTCCAGTAAGCACCGTTGGGGCCATTATCCGCAAGTGGAAGAAGCATCACCTTATCATCAACAGGCCGCGCACAGGAGCTCCTCGCAAGATTTCTGACCAGGGAGTCAGAAAGATGGTCAGAAGAGTTCTCAAAGAGCCAAGGACCACCCGGAAAGCACTCCAGCAAGACATGGAGGCAGCAGGTACAAGTGTTACAGAGAAAACGATAGGCAATGCACTCCACCGCCATGGCCTCTATGGACGCTCAGCCCGCAAGACTCCGTTCCTCAAAAAAAGGCATGTTGAAGCTCGTCTAAAGTTTGCTAAACAGCATCTGGATAAGCCTGTGGAATACTGGGAGAATGTTGTCTGGTCAGATGAGACCAAAATTGAACTTTTTGGCTGTCATACTACACACCATGTTTGGAGGAGAAATGGCACTGCACATCACCCAAATAACACTATACCAACAGTGAAGTTTGGTGGTGGAAACATCATGGCATGGGGTTGTTTCTCATCTCGTGGTACTGGCAGACTTCATATAATTGAAGGAGCAATGAATGGAAACATCTATCGGCAAATTCTTGAGATGAACCTCCTGCCATCCACCAGGATGATGAAGATGAGACGGGGCTGGACCTTTCAACAGGACAACGATCCGAAGCACACGGCAAAGTTGACTCTCGAATGGTTTAAAAAAAAGAAAATCAATGTGTTAGAATGGCCCAGTCAATCACCTGACTTAAATCCGATCGAACATTTGTGGAAAGAACTAAAGATAAGGGTTCACCAGAGGGCACCAAAGAATATTCAGGATTTGAAGACAATCTGTGCGGAGGAATGGGCAAAAATCACACCTGAGCAGTGTGGGCGATTAGTTCATACATACAACAAGCGTCTGGAAGCAGTCATTGCAAACAAAGGCTTCTCCACAAAGTATTAAACGAGTCTCTGATAGTGTGTTCAATACTTTTTTCCTGTGTTATTGCACTTAATTCCACATAATCACTATTTATGGATTTGAATGTTGTGATTTCTTTTCATGTGTGGATTATTTGAGTTAATACCAGTGTCTGGAAGAAATGTCACATGAATTGCATCTTTGGAAATAAATGTAATGACAAAACAGTTAATGCGTTCAATACTTATTTCCCCCATTGTATGTACATTAAATTTTCATTTGTGTTGCAGAGCAAACTGTTTTGTCTTCTTATAGTGTTTCACAGACAACTAAAAGCGGGTTTAAGAAAAACTCGACAGCTTTATTAGTCCTCAAATTTAAAAAAAACTTAAAACTTTGTGGATGGATAACATCAGAAATGACACTTGACTTATTCATTTATGTACAGCGGGAGATGACATAAAGCTTAAGAACAAACACTGAATTTACAAATGTCTTAAAATGAAAATCTTGACAAAATTAGTGACAGATCAAATTACTACAGAGTGTAAGAATTCACATTCAAATGGCAGACATTTATGAGAAATCAGTATATTCAACAACATTCTAAACCTGTGTGAGAACACAAGATGCCTCTTATTAACATAACCTCCAATAATAAAGCCAAACAGACCAAACAGTCCTGCTGATGGACTTACATCTCCAAAACTTTACTGTTGTAATACTCTCACCACACGATGGCGTGATGAGTCACTAAAACCAGCAGGAGCAGAAACCACTTGAAGCTCTGAGCTGTTCCACAGGCCCAGATCTGTATTGATTTACCAAACATTATGACAACAAGGCAGCTACAGGAAGATCAGTCAACAGAAGGGAAATCACCCAAACACAGTCAAACTAAAAGCAGTTCCTTTTTTCCCCACAATGCAACCCCTGCTACATTAAAACATTTCTGATATAAAAAAAAGGAAATAAAACAAGATGGCTGAACATGAGTAAAAAAGATAAAAGGACAAGAAGAGCGTGGATGTTTGAGCAGTAGATTTAAAGACGTCACGGGGCTGGGCGTCTCCGGCCGATCAACGCGGGGAACTCGTCATTCATCAGGGCGTGATTCCTGCAGGTGGGACAGGTGCTCTGCTCTTTCAGCCAGGACTTGATGCACTGCGCACACACACCAACACCCAGGTCAGAAACAGGCTGGTGTTCGTCTTTAGAGGGTGGGCGTGCAGCTTGGTGCGGTTTCTGCTCACCTGATGGTGGAAGCTGTGTCTGCACTCCAGCACGTGGATGTCTGCTGGATTCATGTCCTCGTGGCAGATGATGCAGGGATCCTCTGCGTTCAGCTGCAACACACACATTCAGGGGGGTCAGACACATTTCAGCTCAGGGGAAATCCTTTATTATTCCCACAGAGGTCAATGTCCATGACAGGCTGCCACTCACAGGGCGCTCTCCTGAAGAGACGCAGATTGCACATATTTAACGACATCATACATCTGACTCAGATATTGCAGATTATAACGAGGAATTTGTTTGGACGGGGGCAGGAAACCTTCCCTCGATCCTCATAACCCCGACTCCCAAGGCGCCACAGTCATTCGGTCAAGAGGAGGGAAGAAGCAGAAAAACAGAAAACACCAGCAGGTGTTGAAATGCAGGAGAATGAAGGATGAATCACTTCAGGCTGGAAACGTAGTACCAGCTGGCCCTCATTTTAAATTCACTTCTGAGTGTGGCCACACTCTGTGTTGCCTTATCCAGCTGAGCGCACGCTTCCAGACCGAGCAGACGTGACCTTGAACAGTTCTCAGAGGTAGCCTTCAAGGGAACAGGGAAGGAAAGTTTACAGAGCATCATTCAGACAGAAGGAAATTCACAGCATTTTATAAAGGAATATCGGAAAGAGAATATCATTAAAACTGCACAAAGAGAAGAATAAATAAAGGAAAAGCTTAGTTAAGCTTAATTATTATTTTTTTGACAATATCATCTGTAAAACATGAAAACACTCAGCTGTGTTCATCTCTTTAATGACTTGAGGTCATATATTTGTGTCTTCAGCACTGAAACAGCTCGATGATTAGAAATCTAAGACAGAAGGAAACCGTCCCCCGTGATCCAAAATCCTCTCACAGCGAGATCAGAAGTCTAAACAAACAATGCTTTAAAGACGTCCCTCAGGCTGAACCTCCTGACAGAGCTGTCAGATGAATCTGGACTCACTGCGATGACGTATGCGGGGCTTTGCTGTGGGACGGCCTGCCAGACCGGGGTGGGCAGAGGAGGAGTGACGGCTGGACTCCTCTGACCGGCGGCGTTAGACCTGGCAGCTCTGAGCTTCTCCTGACACAGACAAGGAAATAAAGCCACTGCTGCAGATCTTGTTGATTTCAAGCTGTTTTTCCTCAGCTGGATCTGAAGTGGAGTCACTCAGAGACTCGTCTCGTCCTACCTGATGGTCCAAGATCAGCTGAGCGGCTCCGCTGACCACATCCTGCAGCGCCATGCTGCTCAGGCTGCCCCCGGAGGAGGAGCGCAGCTGCTGGACAAACTTCCTCAGCTGCGACCTGAACACATGCAGGAAGTTCACTTCAGTCAAGTCCCTTGTTTCCTTCAGTTGGGTCCAGTGCGGAGTCCACAGGGACCGGCCGTTACCTGGAGCAGTCGGGGAACATGCCGGCCAGGCTGTCCATGGCCTTGTCGAACACGGTGCTGTGTGAAGGAGGATCCACCGTCCTGGCTGGAGCTTTCTGAGCTGGAGGGGCCGATGCTGTGGCTGCAGGCTGCTGGGCAGCGGCGGCAGCAGGTGGAGGAGGGGGAGGAGTGCTGCGAGAGGCCTGAGCTGCTGCCGAGAGCTTCAACATTCACACAAAACAAAACTCTTTCATTCGTCTCAGCTTGAGAGCAGAAGTCCTCCATCATCCAAACCTTTTCTGTTTCAGTATCTGTGATTCTGCACCAGGCGATCACTTCATAGGTTACTTTCAGCTCTTTTATGATGGAAAGGTTATGACAACGCTTCATGATTGAATTAAATTAAGACCTAATACGTACATTAAAAAACTAAAAGTTTTCTTAAGGTTTTAATTCTGGGAAAGTTGCAGCTGCTGTGACTGGTCTTGTCAGATATGAGTCTCATTAAAAAGGAGGAGTTTTCTGATAATCAGGTTGGTTTTTAGTGAATGACAGAAGAAAGTCCAGGGACGTGTTGTGCAGGTCTTACTGCTGCAGCTGCAGCCTCGGGCTGGTTTTGGACGTTAACTGGAGGCAAATCGTTGAATCTTGAGTCAGTTTTCACTTGATCAACTTGAGCCTGGTACTCTTGCTGGAAACATAAAAAAAAGCACAAACTGCCAGTTTAACTCTTTGTGTCATGTAAAGACAAACAACATTATAAACAGGTAAAACTCAAAAAATTCAAATATTCTGAAAATGTTTTTTTTGGTCCCTCATTTGAAAAAGTCAAACCGAGATATGATCTAGGCTCACTAGAGTGAAATAGGAAATTTTGATGATGATGGCTTTATAGACAACAAAATCCCAAAATGCAGCGTCTCAGAAAATTAGAATATTCCATAAAATCAATCAATAAAGGATATTTTGAACAAGAGAGTTTGGTTTCTGAAAAGTATGTTCTTTTTCTATCACTCAATACTTGGTTCATCCTGCTGGAACCGTCAACCTGTGGCCCTGCTCAGGCATAATGGAAGCGCAGGTTTCTTTGATGGCAGCCTTCAGGTCATCTGCATTGCTGGGTCTGGTCTCCCTCACCTTCCTCTTTACAACAGCCCATAGATTCTCAGTGGGATTCAGGTCAGGCCGGTTTGCTGGCCAGTAAAGCACAGTCTGGTCATTATGGTCACCATGGCCATTAAACCATCTTTTGGTACCTTGGTGTTGTGGGCAGGAGCCAAGTCCTGCTGGAAAATTAAATCAGCATCTCCATAAAGCTTCTTAGCGGAAGGAAGAATGAAGTGCTCTATAGTGTCCTGTAGATGCTGTGTTGATTATGGACTTTGGAAAACACAGTGGAGCGACACCAGCAGATGACATGAAGCCCAAATCATCACCGACTGAGGAAACTTCACACTGGAGGATTCTGAGCATCTCCACTCTTCCTCCAGACTCTGGATTTCCACATACGTAGCCTTGACATGAGGGATCCCACTGAGTGGCTCTAGATTCAGCCTCAGTCCACTGTGTGTGACGCTCCCCCAAATTTTGTAATGGATTTCACTTACAATCCTCTCAAGGCTGCGGTCATCAACGCCACTGGTGCACCTTTTCCACACACTCAGCTTTCTAAGAATATGCTTGGATACCGCACTCTATGGACAACCAGCGTCTTCAGCAGTGGCTTTTTGTGGCTTGTGGAGGTGTCAACGACTGTCTTCTGGACATCTGTCAAGTCAGCAGTCTTCCCCATGATTTTGTAGCCTACTGACAAGGACGGAAAGACTAAAGGTTCAGGAATCCTTTACAAGTGTTTTGAGTTAATCAGCTGATTAGGGTGTGACACCACGACTTTCTGAAACAATTTCACAATAACCTCATTTTCTGAGACACTGAATTTTGGGATTTCGTCATCTGTAAGCCATCATCATTAAACTTTCAAGAAACAAAGGCTTGATATATTTCACCGCATGTGTGATGAGCCTATATCATATCTGAGTTTGACTTTCTGAAATGAGTGACAGAAAATACTCAACATTTTCATGATATTACAATTTTTTTGAGACACACAGTTATTTTCTTAATAATAATTTTGCATCTGTTGAGGAAGTTTATCATCACAAACACTAAAATGAAACTAAAGTGTTCCTACCTCAGCGCCGGAGATTATTTTCTTCAGCTTTTCCACGGTGGTTCTGCAGACATTTCTGGCTATTTCCAGATCCCTGCTTGGGAATCTGCAAATGTAAGACAGCAAACTTAATGGCCTCTAACATGAGAAATTTAAGAATGGTCTGTAAAACACTACGAGTATCTCTCTAGAAAATTCCTGCAAAAAAGACATGAAACTAATCAAGTGGTGTATTCAAGTAAATCAGGCCTGATCTTTATTGCAGCAGCAGGACAGAGTCGCCTCCACCTTCTGAGGAGACTGAGTCCTTCGGAGTGAGCAGACCTCTGCTCAGGACCTTTTCTGACTCTGTGGTAGCCTCTGCCATCTGCTGAGCCCCGGGCAGCACAGAGCAGGACAGGAAGAGACTCAACCAGCTGGTCAGGAGGGCCAGCTCTGTCCTGGGCTGCCCACTGGACTCTGCAGGATGTGGGTGAAAGTTCACATGCACATGGACAACAGCTCTCATCCACTGCACCTGACAGTAGAGGAGCTTCGCAGCTCCTTCAGTGGCCGGCAGACACCCTCAGTGCAGGAAAGAGCGCTACCGCAGGTCCTTCATCCCCACCGCTGTGACTGTACAACTCTACTGTAGAACATGTGCAATAACCTTGGACATGATATCCTGCAATCATTGTCACTTTATAACCCCCATAAGCAATGATGGACACTTTACAACCACTCATTCTGCTGCTCTAAAAACACACTTGTACATATTGTATATATTATAGTTCCTGATATATTTTGATTTATGTTGTACATAGATCTTTTCTCTTTTTTTGGTTTTCTATTATTCTGACTACGATTTGCACTATTACTTATTCTTATTTGCACCTTCATCAGTTTTTGCACCGCCCTATGTCGTCTACGAGCCTCTGCACCTGTAAACTTCTCCGCTGTGACATTATCAAAAACTATTCTAGTCTTCAAGAAGTGATTCTGGACTGACATCTGGTGGTTTCTTCATCCATCCACCATCTAGCACTCGCCCAGGACCGGGTCACGGGGGCAGCGGTCTAAGCAGGGATGCCCTGACTTCCCTGTCCCTAGACGCTTCTTCCAGCTCTTCTGGGAGGATCCCGAGGCGTTCCCAGGATAGCCAAGAGATTTTGACTGCTTTCAGACCAGGAGAGCCAAATCCTGGACTTTAGGTGGGGGTGGGTAAAAATTCATTTGGTAAAAATGGATTTGCTGCACATTGCACTTCTGAGAGCAGAACTTTGATGGACCAAACGCACAAACAATGTCATGCAATTACAGTAGCTGCTGTCGAACAAATGAACACTGACCAGACAATCAGAAGAAGAAATCTGACTCATTCGATTGGTGCATACCGAAACCGAAGTCCCGCCCCAGCAGCTGGTTAGCGGCTAATGGCTAACCACAAACAATCATGACTTACAGTTTTTTAACCATCTATCAATGAGCGCCTGCACTTCCTCTCCACTCCATATCTGCCCAACAGACAGTTTCTAACTCTTTCTTTGTGCATCTGCTTCTTGTGGCTGCACCGTTGGTTTTGTTTATTCTGCTATTCAAGTGCATTGTGCTCCACATGTCCTCTCACTACAGCTGTTGAACCCTCTGATGCTCCACTTCAAGACTGGCTGATCCAGGGGTTATCCTGAATTTCCTTCTATCATTCTTAATGTTTGGGAGAGAAAGACAACAACATATCAACATTCAATGTTAGGTTTATTTCGCCATGAAACTACAACAGATGAAATGGTTTCACTGAAGTCCTAAGTCAGTCTCCTTTCAAGCTCCTCCATCGTCCCGTCTCCAGCCCAGTCTGCTGACTTCTCTCGCTGACACTCAGAGGGTTCTCCTTCAGTCCATCCTAAACCAGTCTCTCCTCATCCTCATGCAAATCTGTCTTCAGTCCTCTTCGGTACCAGGTCCAGCCTTAATGCATAGTCTTTATAGTCCTTTCATCTTGATCTCCTCCTCTTTGTCACTTGGGTCAATCAGCAGGACATGCTCACGGTTCCGCTTCACTCTGTGGTTGTCTCCATATGGTTCTCTTTACAGCTACATCAAATCAAGTTCTCAACAAAAGACTACAAGAAGGCACAACCGTATTTCCTTATCACTACATTCAAGTTGTCACATTCACGAAGTCTGCTCCAACTGAAACTGTGTGTGCATTTTATCTTTTAATTCAAATAATCTAACAGTTTCAGGGTTCGCCTGAAAGATCACAATCTGAGTTCAGGGGAGCGTTCAAACATGCATAAATGATCAGGATTTCCCCAGCAAGTTCTGATTTGGTCTAAAATCTGGATTTTGGTGTGCAAGAGCCCATAGACTCTCCAACGTGTCCTGGGCCTCCCCCTGGGCCTCCTACCGGCAGGACAGACCCGGAACACCTTGACAGGGAGGCATGCGAAAGAGACACCCGAGCCACCTCAGCTGGCTCCTCTTGATGTGGAGGAGTAGCGGCTCTACTGCAAGCTCCTCCCTGGTGACGTAGCTCCTCACCCTATCTCTCAGGAAGCACCCAGCCATCCTATGGAGGAAGCTCATTTCAGCCACTTCTATCTGGGATCTGGTCCTTTTTTGTCGTTTCCTCGTGATCACAGCTGAGGGTAGGGGCCTAGATTGACCAATAAATAGAGAGTATCGTCTTTTGGCTCAGCTCCATCTTCAACACGACGAACCGATACAACGACCGCATGTAGAACAGGTCCGACTTACTGCTGGCAATTTCGGACGAGACTCCTACTTCGGTCATACAGAGACTGGACAGCCCTTAGCAAGGGGACTCAGGACTCCCAAAGCACCCCCCATAAAAGACCATGAGGGATGCAGTAGAACACGTTCTCCAAATCTACAAAACACATGAGGACTGGTTGGTCAATCTCCCATGAACCCTCAAGCTGTTATACCCTGGTGGGCATAGAGCTGGTCAAGTGTTCCACGACACTGGACCACTGGACAACCTCCCAGAGATAGTAGATTCCAGGGTACTGGAATCGACTATCTCTGGGAGGTTGAGGAGTGTGATCTCCCTATAGTTGGAGCACACCCCGGTCTGCCAATGTACAGGTACTGTCTCTGACCACTACACGATGTTGTAGAGATGTGTCAATCAAGACAGTCCCTGTACATCCAAAGACTTAAGGTACTCAGGGCGAATCTCATGCACACTCAGTGCCTTGCCACCGAGGAGCTCAACGACCACCTTAGCGATTTTGGTTTGGGTGATGGATGAGTCCACCTCTGAGACCTAGGCCTCTGCTTCCTCCAAGGAAGACGTGGCGACGGGATTGAGGAGGTCTACGAAGTATTCCTTCCACCATCCTATAATATCCCCTGTTGAGGTCAGCAGCTCCACACCTTGACTCTAAACAGTGTTGGTGGAGACCTGCTTTCCCTTCCTGAGGCACCGGACAGTTTGCCAGAATTTCTTTGAGGCCGACCGGTAGTCCTCCTCCATGGCCTCCCCGAACTCCTCCCAGACCCCAGTTTTTGCCTCCACAACCACTCAGGATGCAGTTCTGGCCTGCTGGTAACTGACAGCTGCTTCAGGAGTCCCACAAGCATGGTTAGGACTCCTTCTTCAGCTTGATGGTATCCCTTACTTCCAGTGTCCACCACCGGGTTCAGGGGTTGCCGCCACAGCTTGGAATAGCTGCTTCAACAATGGAGGTGGAGAACATGGTCCACTCAGACTCAATGTTCCCAGCCTTCCTCAGGATATGAGACCATGTTGACAGACGGTTCTGCCAGACATTCCCAATAGACCCTCACAACACATTTGGGTCAGCCAAGTCTGTCTGGTTTTCCTCCTCCACCAATGGATCCAACTCACCACTTGGTGGAGATCAGTCAACAGGTTTGCTGCTCTCATCACCCGAGTATCCAAGACAAGTGACCGATGGTCAGATGACAAGTCACTGACACTGACCTCTGGCGTCCTGGTGCCAACTGCACTTATGGATCCCCTGTGCTCGAGCATGGTGTTTGTGATGGACAGGCTGTGGCTTGCACAGAAGTCCAATAACACAACACTTCTCGGGTTCAGATTGGGGAGGCCTCCAGATCTCTGCCCACAAAGGCAATGAAGTCCCCCCAGGACAACAATGGAGTTCCCAGTCGGAGCACTGTCCGCAACCCTCCCATTGACTCCAAGAAGGCCAGGAACTCTACACTGCTGTTCAGCTGGTAAGCCAAAGCAACAGCGAGGCACCTGTCTCTCACCTGAAGGCTCAGGGACGTGACCGTCTCATTCACTGGCGTGAACTCCAACTCACTGCCGCTAATCAGTGGGGCAATACGCAAATCCACACCAGCCCGCCGCCTCTCACCACGGGCAATGCCAGAGAAGACGACAGTCCAGCCCATCTCGGTTCTTCTCAAACAGGTGCTTGCATGGGAGCCCCAATCTCAGACCTTCCTCCAGGGTGGGGGCCCGATTGTGCCATGCCGCGCAACGTATCATTCCTTGATTTTGTTCTTTTCATCAGGACTTTTAACCTGCTCTTAGTCTGGCCCGTCACCCAGGACCTGATTGCCATGGGAGACCCCACCAGACACGACGCACATCGTAGCTCCTGGGATCATGTGGGCACTCAAACTTCTTCATTCATTTTTTTCAACTTGGCCTCTTCACATTTTCCTCCTCTCACCTGGTGAGCGCTTCATCCATTTTGGCGAGCAAAGCCTTGGAGTCTACCAGGTCCCTGCGGAGGCTGTACAAACACTGCTCACGACTGCTTTCCACCATCAACAGCTACAGAGGCAGAAGGAGGGAACCAGTTGGAGGAGATGTCAACTTTTTGAGATACAATCAGCAATACAACATCAGTCATTAACGTCTTTTTAAAACAGAAATTCAAAGCTGACACTGAACTGTGGAAAAATTAAAGGACAAAATAAAAAGGATGAGAATGGAGTAATTCAACCTGAAGACAGGAGGCAATGTGTTCAGTGGAGATGTTTGTACCTGAGTTGAGAGAGACCTCTGAGTCGCAGCGGCCAACAAAGCTTTACAGTGTTTGATCTCATCCTCCAGGCTCATCTTCTCGGTTGCTGACCGATTGCTGCAGCGACAGTGAGAGTAAAAGAAGGAACGAGGCCAGCGGTGTTTAATGCCTTGTTTATCTCACCTCTGATTTACCTCTTACCTCAGGTCTAAAAAGTCAGTTGTCTTGGTTTCATAGCTGGCTTTCTTTTCACGGATGCTCTTGGTGAGGCTATGATTCAAAAAGATGTGAAGCTTCAGGTTAATGTTCAGTCTTTCATTCGTGGTCCTGAAGTCACTGCACGGCTGGTTTTCCACGTCCCCTTGCTGAAGATGTTGAAAGCCTGCGTGGCTCCATCCTACCTCCCCTGCTCCTCCAGCAGCTCGTGAATCTCTTGCTTCAGGGGTTTCAGTGTCTCCTGGTTGATTTTCTTCTCCTTCTGGTTTTTCTTCACCTCTTCCTCCAGTTTCTGCTGGAACAGCACCAGCTCCTTATTGGTCACCTTCAAGACAGGAAAAAAAACAAACAAACGATGGAGGTAACCGAACATGGTCCTTCAGCTCACTCACAAAGACATAAATCAGAGCTGCTCAACACCTACTTGTATGTTGGCATTCATTTCCTCAATGTCTCCTTCAAGAGAAATGATGTCTTCTGGTTTTGAGAGTCTGACTTTGTTTGCTTCCTCTGTCATTTTCTGGATGTCCTGCTCTAACTTCATGTTGCTCTTCTCTTTTTTCATGATGTCACCCTGGAAAGTAGATCAATTAATCGAATGAAGCTTTTCGAAGGCATGACAGCAATACATGGTCGGTAAGCTAAATATGGAAGGTAAAAATAATAATAATAATAATATGGTTGAAGGGTTTGCATCTTATTCACAAAGTTAAAGTTAGGTGGACATGTGTAACATGTGACCAGTGATGGATGACTGATGTAACTCACCGGATATTTTTCAAAACGTTCATAAGCTTCTGTGTTGACTGCAACGCTCCTCATCATCTCCCGACACATCTACAATGAAAATAAACGGGATTTCAAACATTATTCAGGATCATTTTTAACCCGATCCATCTTTTTTTTAAAAAGATCTGTAGAGATCTTTTTTCAGCTGTGTGACACCTGTCTGATCAGTGTGAACTGTTCCTGGTTGGAGAAAGTCTTTCCTCCTCCTAATCTGACCGTAATGTGCTGCAGCCCATCCAGCTGATCAGCAGCAACATCGAAGTGGCCAAGCCTGGAAAAATTCCCGGAGGAAAAACCGAGATCCTCATTTGAGTTTCCGCTGCAAACCGAAGGCAACATCCGTCGTACCACGGGGTCTTCATAAACATTCAGGTCAGTCCGAGCGCTTACTGAGGAGCTGGGAATACCTTCATACACCCTGAAAAGCCTTGCTGATCACATAAATTCAATGAGTTGGTAAAAACTACTTTTAGATTTGCTAACATCATCCAGTGATCTCATCATGACATTACAAGTTCTTTGGAATTTCTACAACTTGCACCCTGTTGCCCATCATAAGCTACCATAATTACATCTACATGACCTTTACCTTTGAGCTGTTTGATTTCTTTTCCAGCCACAGAAGTCAAAAGTCGTCCCCACTCTGCTCCACTTCAAAATCACTCTGGACACTGCAAAACACCAACAAGGTCAGAACAACAAAGCGGCTTCATTTTGAACTTGACGTATGATTTTGTTGATTTCAAGTGTAACTCAGAGGATGAACTGTCGTCTGCCTACAGAAGAGCTCAGCGCCCAGTTTTCTAGTCAGAGGACTTTTGGACGCCACCAGCTGCATGATCAGAGAGGTGTGGTCACAGTGGTTGAAAAACATTCATATCATATCCTTTATTTAACCAGGTTAAGCCTAATTTAGTAAAAATGGACTATGCGGATGCTTTATGCGGATGATATACTTTTGTCTGTCTCAGGCCAAATGCATAGTCGCCCAAACTTCTGTTAAAGGAATTTGGAATAATCTCTGAATACAAAGTAAACTTTCAGAAATCGTAGGCTATGCTCATCGATAGAATGATGGGGGAGCTGCCTTTTACTTTGGACACTTTTTAAACTCTGTTACAGTGTTTAAATGCTTTGACATATGGATCACACGACATCACAAAGACTTGTATAAAGCCAATTATTAGGTGTTACTGTAAAAATTAAAACAAGAATTTGAAAAATGGGAATTGCTGTCTTTCACTAGATAGCATAATCATTACCATTAAATTATTATTTTTTAATTGTATTTTGTCCAATGCCCTACAATATTTCTGACCAAATATTTCTTAAAAAAATGGAAACAGTCGACTCTCCTCTTTCATTTGGAATAAGAAACTACCTAGACTAAAACAAAGAATATTCCAGAGGCCCCAGAGCACAGGAGGCTTGGCACTCCTAAACTTTTTATTTTATTACTGGGCGTCCAACATGAAAGCAATGCTGTGCTGGACAGAACGGGATGCTAACTCACCATCATGGGAAGCCCTGGAAAAGTTATCGGTGGAACACGATGAACTTTGACAGACACCAGGTTACCCATGGCAAAACCCATTTCAAACTTCACCTCAAACCCACTTGTTACTCACTCAATGAAGATATGGAACCAGCTCAGGAGGAATTTCAAAGTGGTCAAATTATCCCTCTTTGCACCACCATGAAGAAATTGTACGTTTCCCCCATCATTAATTGATGAGGCATTCAGCATCTGAACAAACCTTCAGTGCACCATATCCCGTATGGGATTCGGGGGTTGGTTTTGCAATGGGTGAAAAGTTATTTAAGTACTAGAAAACAATTTGTGAAGTTGGGTGAAAATTCATCATCATGCTTGGACATTGCTTGTGGCGTCCCTCAGGGGTCAGTACTAGGTCCAAAACTGTTTATACTTTACATTAATGATATATGTAAAGTTTCAGAACAGTTGAAGTTGGTTTTATTTGCAGATGACACAAATATATTTCTGGGGGGGATTTACAAGACTTAGTTGACAGGGTTAATACTGAAATGTGTAAACTGAAAACATGGTTTGACAGTAACAAATTATCATTAAATCTATGTAAAACTAAATTTATGTTATTCAGTAACTGTAATAAGAATAATCAAGTACAGCTAAGTGTGGATGGTGTGAATATTGAAAGGGTGTTTGAAAATAAGTTTCTTGGTGTAATGATTGATCATAAAATGAACTGGAAATCACATATCAAGTATGTACACACTAAGATATCAAGAAGTATTTCTGTTCTGAGCAAAGTCAAACATTTTCTGGACCACAAATCACTCCACATTCTCTACTGTTCACTGGTTTTACCATATTTACATTACTGTGCAGAGGTCTGGGGTAACACTTACAAATGTTCAATAAAATCATTATCCATACTACAAAAAAGAGCAATAAGGATAATTCATAACGCCGGCTATAGAGAGCACACAAATACACTATTCTTAAAATCAAAAATATTAAAATTCACTGACCTGGTTCACTTTCTAACAGCACAAATCATGTACAAAGCAAACAATAATCTACTTCCTGAAAATATTCAAAAAATGTTTTTTAACAGAGAGGGGGGGTTTTAATCTGAGGGGGAAGTTGAACTTCAAATACCAGCGAGCACGTACAACATTAAAAAGTTTTTGCGTTTCAGTCAGTGGAGTGAGGTCATGGAACAGGTTGGGGGTGGAGCTCAAGCAATGACCCAGTTTAAAAAGCGGTACAAAAACATGGTTTTCACGAGGTACAGGGAGGAAGAAGGCTTATAACAGCTGTGTGTTTTCACAAATTATTTTTGTCTGTCTTTTTTTCTTTTTTTGCTTGTTTTTTTTTTTTTATTTATCTATTTTCTTTCGGGGGTTTTTGTTTTATTCACTTAATGTCTATTTAATCTGTGACTATGTTTATTTACCTTGTTAATTTTCTTTTAAGTTAATATTGATTATGTAAATAGATGTTCAGGACACTAATTGTTAGTGGAGAGGGGGTAGGTGTAAATAAGCTTATGCTTCTTCCTACCCCTTTTCGGACATGTCGGACTCTATTAATTTGTTGGATTATTAATATTGTTTTTTTTTTCTCTCTCTCTCGTTTTTTTTCTCTACGTATATCTCAGTTTATTTATTACATTATTTATGGCATGTTTGAAATAAATAAATAAATCAAATCAAACCATCAAGTGTACAATGAATCAACTCTTGGAAGACAAAGTTTTCACTTCTTTCGAACAACTGAAGACTAACTAATGTATCCCCTGGTTCCCACTTCTTCAGATATCCACAGATTAGAGATTCTTCTGGATGATATTCTTAAACTTAAACCAGACGTCAAGCGTCTCATAAGTGTTATCTATGGGTTGTTTATCTATGCGTTCAATCATCTAGATGATTGAACGTATTTTTTTCCATCATCGATTTGTCAAAGACATGGTAACACGATTAAAATTGGAACATTGTCTCCACTTAAACACTAAACTGAGAAGGATTAGAGATTTTGACCCTCCTTGTGATCGCTGTAAACATGAGCCAGCCTCCATATCGCATACGTTTTGACTTACTCAAAATTACATAATTCTTGGAAATATGTCTCTGCTACTTTCTCTAAAACATGTGGTATTGACTTGACCCTTTGCCCATTTATTGTCATATTTAGAGTTACCCTTGATGTGAAACGAACCAAAATGCATCATTCCTTTCCTGCAGTCTGGCTGGATATGGTTGAGGGTGGGATTCTGTGTTTAAAGGGGGAATTTTTATTTTTTGACTGAATGTATTATTGCTTTCAAAAATTGTTAAATAAACAGACCTTGATAAAAAAAAAAGAAGCCTTATTGAGATATAGGCAGTTACAGGAACTAATACTACATCGATTCACGAGACAAAACAAGTACTTCTGGAGGCAACAACTTGAAATAAATTGATGGGCATGCAAGAATTGAAACAGAGTCCAAAAGTTGCTCTTTCATGGTTCTCTCTCCCAACCGTGACCAGTTCTATTAGTCTCAAGTCCGTCTGGAGACGATTCCATGAAGAGGGGGCGGCATATTTAACAGCAGTCTTACTCAGTTCAGTTCTGACCCACAGATGTTTTAATAAAATCCTGAGAGCTCAGCCAAGAATGGTTTCTTGACCTGATCAAATATGAGGTCAAGAAGGAAGGGAGCAGCCCGAGAGCAGATTTATAAATGACAAGCAGCCAGTGAGAAAGTCTACCCTGCAAAACACAAGCAGTGATAAAACACAGCACACAGTGATAGACTGAGTCCAGTTTCTTTAAATGTTTTTCAGGAGCATTGAACACAGACCAGTACAGGCAAAAAGGTTGTGCCGATGAAATCATCTCTGACCTGACATGAAAAACAGGACTTATTTCTGAAGATGTATCACAATTTGAGTTTACATGAGTCAACGTGCTCCTTTAAGGACAAGTTATGATCAATGGTGAAAAGCTCAAAGGTGAAACCCAAATACTGGTCACCGAAAGGTCAGCAGGTGACGCTTTGCCACCAGAGAAGACCATCTAAGCCAGGGGTGGGGAACCCTGGTCCTGGAGGGCCGCAAACCTGCATGTTTTCCATGTCTCCCTGCTTCAACACACCTGAATCGAATCAAGATTCATGGCGAAGTCCAGCAGAAAGCCAGATAACGAGCCTCATTGCAATCAGCTGTGTTGAAGCAGGGAGACATGGAAAACATGCAGGTTTGCGGCCCTCCAGGACCAGGGTTCCCCACCCCTGATCTAAGCCTTTCTTCCTATCATTGTGAGGCAGAAATCACCAAATGTTGGATTGTTTACCCACTAACAGGGAACATGAGCTGGTTTAGACCATCATGAGCAGGTTTCTGCAACCTTTATGACCTAAAGAGCCATTTTAGTGACTTTCTGTCAAGCCGAGTTGGTCTGCAGCCATAAAGCACATTTAACCATTAAAATGAGGCGAATGCAGCTCATGAAGTTTCACACATGGTTTCGATGCACAAACAAAAACCATATATTTGAAGATGCATTCATGATGTTTTAACCACAGTTCAGAACAGAACCTTTTAGTAGCGTACATTTAAACTATTTTTGTACCTGATTTTAACAATTTTGTTCTTGAGCTTTTTTTTGTTGAGTTTTGAAATTTTGCCATTTTATCTCTTTTTAAACAGTTTTGTATGATTTTTTTTCCTACCATATTTCCGTATTTATTTTTCTTATGGTAAATATTGGAGAAATTTCAGGTTTTTACGCAATTCTATCACCCCTCACCCCCATTTCTAGTGGTTTTCCCAATTTTACTTGTATCTTTTTTTTTTTTAAACCCTGTTGAACCAAGAGTGACGAATCAGAAAATAACTTAAAAAGTTCAATGTTTATTCATGTATCATGCTGTGAAGGCTTCACAGAGCCGCTACAGAGGGACTAAAGAGGCTCAGGCTGCAGACTCCTGATCCTGAGGCAGGTCAGGTTCAGCCTGCTGACGATGTGTCGTTGCAATATGCACAACCCTTTCAGTGAAAAACAGATAAGGGGAAAAAAATGTCAAAGTTCAAACCTGGTGCGACGGAATGGCTTATTTCAGCCACTGTGGTCCTCTGGCTGTGTGGCGCGAGTGAGTTTGATTCCTCCTGCTGCCCTCGCAGCTGAGCAAGGGGTTTCACACCGGCTGGAAACAATCGTCCAATCAGGAGCAGAGGGCCCAACAAGTGAGGGACGCTTTTCCCGGCTGGTCCCTTCACGTGGCGCATTGGTGTGTATCGTCTTCCGGTGTGTGTGCGAACTTTCACGCAGGTGACCATAAACACAAATTCACGCCTCACTGGCTAAAAAGTAGGATGCGAACAAAGCTAACAGAAGAAGACTTTCTAAAAATAAAAAATATGAATCAAAGAATGCAATGTTTTCAGAATATGTAGAAAACTCACCGTTTGTCCAGAAAAGACGGTGAGCGAGCCTGACGTGACGTGCGCTCACGAACTCAATCTGGTGACGTCACGAGCGAAAGGAACATTCAGCGCGCGATGTTTTCGCGGGAAAACGTAAAAGGAGAACGTTACGTGAAAATAAAATGTGAAGTGTTTTAAATAAAGGACATACAAAAACCGTAATTTTGAATTTATGTTAAATAAGAGAAGCATCTTTATGCTGCTGCTTTATCAAAAACATACGTAACAAACTAATCTTCTTAGTGTTGCAATGACAACTAAAAGCAGGTTTAAATAAAGCTCTCCGAATGTATAAATCCTCAGATTAAGAAACAAAATCCTCCTTATGTGGATGGAGATCAGGAATGCCACCTATCCATTTATGTACAGCTGGAGTTCACTGAACTTATGAATAAACACTGGATTTACAAATGTCTTACAGTGGAAAAATGTCAAGAATACTTTCAAAACGGAAAACCTGTTGAATGGACAAACCTTCTGAAGCTGAGAGAATAAATGGATAAACAGACACCAGGCAGTGCAGACAGAATTCTTTAATTACTGTGAATGTATTCTACAGAGCGTAAAAATCCACATTGAAATGGCATACATTTAGTATATTCAACAATGTTTTCTTCCTTTCTAAACCTGTGTGAGCACACAAGATGCCTCTCGATGTATCTGTGGTCAAACTTCCATTCAGACTCATTTCCACTGCGAAGGTACACAGTTTGATATTTTAGAGTCGTGCCAATTCACATAACCTCTAATAACAAGCCGAATGTGACAAAAAAGTCCCGCTGATGGACTTCCATCTCCAAAAGTTTACTGTTGTAATACAAGCTCTCACCACACGATGGCGTAATGAGTGACTAAAACCAGCAGGAGCAGAAACCACTTGAAGCTCTGAGCTGTTCCACAGGCCCAGATCTGTATTGATTTACCAAAAATGATGACATGGCAGCTACAGGAAGATCAGTCAACAGAAGGGAAATCACCCAAACACAATCAAAGTAAAAGCAGTTCCTTTTTTTCACAATGCAACCCCTGCTAAATTAAAACATTTATGATATGAAAGAAGGAAATAAAACAAGATGGCTGAACATGAGTAAAAAAGATAAAAGGAGAAGAAGAGCGTGGATGTTTGAGCAGTAGATTTAAAGACGTCACGGGGCTGGGCGTCTCCGGCCGATCAACGCGGGGAACTCGTCATTCATCAGGGCGTGATTCCTGCAGGTGGGACAGGTGCTCTGCTCTTTCAGCCAGGACTTGATGCACTGCGCACACACCAACACCCAGGTCAGAAACAGGCTGGTGTTCGTCTTTAGAGGGTGAGCGTGCAGCTTGGTGCGGTTTCTGCTCACCTGATGGTGGAAGCTGTGTCTGCACTCCAGCACGTGGATGTCTGCTGGATTCATGTCCTCGTGGCAGATGATGCAGGGATCCTCTGCGTTCAGCTGCAACACACACGTTCAGGGGGGGTCAGACACATTTCAGCTCAGGGGAAATGGTTGCATCTTGAGTGGACAACACTGGAAAAACAGGCAAGGAAAATTTATGGAGGGCAGACAGAAGGAAACCGTCCCCCATGATCCAAAATCCTCTCACAGCGAGATCAGAAGTCTAAACAAACAATGTTTTAAAGACGTCCCTCAGGCTGAACCTCCTGACAGAGCTGTCAGATGAATCTGGACTCACTGCGATGACGTATGCGGGGCTTTGCTGTGGGACGGCCTGCCAGACCGGGGTGGGCAGAGGAGGAGTGACGGCTGGACTCCTCTGACCGGCGGCGTTAGACCTGGCAGCTCTGAGCTTCTCCTGACACAGACAAGGAAATAAAACCACTGCTGCAGATCCTGTTGATTTCAAGCTGTTGTTCCTCTGCTGGATCTGAAGTGGAGTCACTCGGAGACTCGTCTCGTCCTACCTGATGGTCCAAGATCAGCTGAGCGGCTCCGCTGACCACATCCTGCAGCGCCATGCTGCTCAGGCTGCCCCCGGAGGAGGAGCGCAGCTGCTGGACAAACTTCCTCAGTTGTGACCTGAACACATGCAGGAAGTTCACTTCAGTCAAGTCCCTTGTTTCCTTCAGTTGGGTCCAGTGCGGAGTCCACAGGGACCGGCCGTTACCTGGAGCAGTCGGGGAACATGCCGGCCAGGCTGTCCATGGCTTTGTCGAACACGGTGCTGTGTGAAGGAGGATCCACCGTCCTGGCTGGAGCTTTCTGAGCTGGAGGGGCCGATGCTGTGGCTGCAGGCTGCTGGGCGGCGGCGGCAGCAGGTGGAGGAGGGGGAGGAGTGCTGCGAGAGGCCTGAGCTGCTGCCGAGAGCTTCAGCATTCACACAAAACAAAACTCTTTCAGACATTCGTTCAGACACTCTCAGCTTGAGAGCAGAAGTCCTCCATCATCCAAGACTTTTCTGTTTCAGTGTCTGTGCTCCTGCACCAGGCGATCACTTCATAGGTTACTTTCAGCTCTTTTATGATGGAAAGGTTATGACTACTTTTCATGGTCCA
The DNA here is from genome assembly GCF_902148845.1 of Salarias fasciatus. NCBI lineage: Eukaryota > Metazoa > Chordata > Actinopteri > Blenniiformes > Blenniidae > Salarias > Salarias fasciatus. Next base: position 21,595,208 of record NC_043754.1, read on the forward strand.
ATTAAGACCTAATTCATTGAAAAAGTAAAAGTGTTCTTGAGTTTTAAAACTCTGGGAAAGTTGCAGCTGCTGTGACTGGTCTTGTCAGATGAGTCTCGTTAAAAAGGAGAAGTTTTGACAATCAGGTTGGTTTTAAGTGAATGACAGAAGAAAGTCCAGTGGCGTGTTGTGCAGGTCTTACTGGTGCAGCTGCAGCCTCGGGCTGGTTTTGGACGTTAACTGGAGGCAAGTCGTTGACTCTTGAGCCAGTTTTCACTTTATCAACTTGAGCCTGGTACTCTTGCTGGAAAGAAAAATAAACACCATCTGTTGGTTTAACTCTCTTTATGACACTTAAAGAAAAAAAATCAGTTATCTAATAACTAATGACTACTTTTACTTCTGTTGAGAAAGTTATCATCACAAACACTCAAATGAAATATAGAGTGTTTCTACCTCAGTGTTGGAAATTCTCTTCTTCAGCTCTTCCACGGTGGTTCTGCAGCCATTTCTAGTTATTTCCAGATCCTTGTTTGGGATTCTGAATGTAAGACAACAAGATTTATGGCCTCTAACATGAGAAATTTAAGAATGGTCTGTAAAATATCACAAGCATCTCTCTAGAAAAGTCCTGTAAAAAAGACACGAAACTCATCAACTGGCGTATTCATGTAAATAAGGCCTGATCTTTACTGCAGCAACAAGTGATTCTGAGCTGATATCAGGTGGTTTCTTCATCCAATGAATCACCCCCACAAGGCAGACCACCTCTTCCAGGTGAGGACCATGGCCTCGGATTCGGGGGTGCTGATTCTTGTCCCCGTCACGTCACACTCAGGTGCACACTGCACCAGTGCATCCTGTAGGTGCAGGTTTGATGAAGCCAACAGGACATCATCATCTGCATAAAGCAGACAGAAAATCCCATGGTCCCCAAACCTGACCCCCTCTGGCCACCAGCTGTGAATCTCATCTGACCGCAGTGCCTTGCCACTGTGGGTGACATGAGTCCACCTCAGCCTCTGCTTCCTCCAAGGAAGACGTGGCGACGGGATTGAAAAGATCCTTCTTGCGTCCGATAACATCCCCATTTGAGGTCAGCAGCTCCCCACCGCCACTGTGAACTGTGTTGATGGAGATCTGCTTTACCCTCCTGAGGTTTGACTGAATTTCTTCGAGCCCACCGATAGTCCTCCATGGCCTCCCCGAACTCGTCCCAGACCCGAGTTTTTACCTCCACAACCATTTTGGCTGCAGTTCACTTGGTCTGCCGTTAAACTGTCAGCTGCTTCAAGTCCCACGAGCCAACAAGACTCGATAGGACTCCTTCAGCTTGAAGCAGCCCTTACTTCCGATGTCGGGAGTTTCCCCCCACGGCAACCACCGGACACCTTATGAAAACAGCTCTGAGCAGCTGCTTCGACAATGGAGGTAAAACATGGTCCACTTGGACTCGATGTCCCGTCTCCCTGAGGATCTGGGAGAAGCTCTCCTGGAGGTGCGAGTTGAAAACCCTGCTGACAGACGGTTCTGCCAGACGTTCCCAGCAGACCCTCACAACAGGTTTGGGTCTGCCAAGTCTGTCCGGGTTCCTCCTCCACCCGTGGATCCAACTCACCACCAGGTGGTGATCGGTCAACAGCTCTGCTCCTCTCTTCACCCGAGTGTCCAAGACACACGGCGAGAGGTCAGATGACAAGTCGATCATTGACACTGCCGTAGGACATCCTGGTGCCAAGTGCTCTTATGGACAAGCTGTGGCTTGCACAGAAGTGCAGGTTCAGATGGGGGACACCTCCAGATCTCAGTGTCACTGCCCACAAAGGCAATGAAGTCCTCCAGGAGAACAATGGAGACCCCAGTCGGAGCACTGTCCCAAAACCCCCATTGACTCCAAGAAGGCCAGGAACTCTACACGGCTCTTCAGCTGGTAAGCAGAAGTAACAATGACACACCTCTCTCTGACCTGAAGGCTCAGGGATGCAAGCGTCTCATTCACTGGCGTGAACAGTCCCAACACATGGCGGCTAAGCTGTGGGGCAATAAGCAAACCCACACCAGCCAGTCACCTCTCACCACAAGTAATGCCAGAAAAGATGAGAGTCCAGCCCTTCTTGAGGGATTGGGCTCCAGAGCCCAGGCTGTGGGTGGAGGTGAGCTCGACTACATCTAGTCGCTAACCGTCAACCTTCCTCATAAGCTCAGGCTTCTCCCCCTACCAATGACGTGACCTTAAACATCCCAAGAAGCAGTCTGTGTTCATGGACCAGGTCGATGGGCACCATGCCATCGGCTGCCACTCAATCCACAATGCACCTGGCCCCTACGGTCCCCTTGGAGGGTGGTGATTCCGCCGGAGGATGAGCCCATGTCGTCCTTTCGGGGTGAGCCCAGCCGGGCCCTGTGGGCGAAGACCCGGCTGGGCTCAGGGCGAACAGCCTCTCGCATGGGAACGGACACCCACATGTCAGCCCCAACCTCGGGCCTGCCTCCAGGATGGAGCCCCAACTTCACCACACCGGGAAATGTATTGTTCCTTGATTTTGTTCTTTTCATCCGGACTTTTGACCTGCTCTTAGTCTGGCCCGTCACCCAGGACCTGATTGCCATGGGAGACCCCACCAGACACGACGCACATCGTAGCTCCTGGGATCATGTGGGCACTCAAACTTCTTCATTCATTTTTTTCAACCTGGCCTCTTCACATTTTCCTCCTCTCACCTGGTGAGCGCTTCATCCATTTTGGCGAGCAAAGCCTTGGAGTCTACCAGGTCCCTGCGGAGGCTGTACAAACACTGCTCACGACTGCTTTCCACCATCAACAGCTACAGAGGCAGAAGGAGGGAACCAGTTGGAGGAGATGTCAACTTTTTGAGATACAATCAGCAATACAACATCAGTCATTAACGTCCTTTTGTAGCAGATATGCCAAGCTGACAGTGAACTGTGGTAAACTTAAAGGACAAAATAAAAAGGATGAGAATGGAGTAATTCAACCTGAAGACAGGAGGCAATGTGTTCAGTGGAGATGTTTGTACCTGAGTTGAGAGAGACCTCTGAGTCGCAGCGGCCAACAAAGCTTTACAGTGTTTGATCTCATCCTCCAGGCTCATCTTCTCGGTTGCTGACTGATTGCTGCAGCGACAATGAGAGTAAAAGAGGGAATGAAGCCAGCGGTGTTTAATGCCTTATTTATCTCACCTCTGATTTACCTCTTACCTCAGGTCTAAAAAGTCTGTCAGCTTGGTTTCATAGCTGGCTTTCTTCTCACGGATGCTCTTGGTGAGGCTATGATTCAAAAAGATGTGAAGCTTCAGGTTAATGTTCAGTCTTTCATTTCTGATCCTGAAGTCACTGCACGGCCGGTTTTCCACGTCCCCTTGTTGAAGATGTTCAAAACCTGCACGGCTCCATCCTACCTCCCCTGCTCCTCCAGCAGCTCGTCAATCTCCTGCTTCAGGGACTTCAGTGTCTCCTGGTTGGCTTTCTTCTCCTTCTGGTCCTTCTTCACCTCTTCCTCCAGTTTCTGCTGGAACAGCACCAGCTCCTTATTGGTCACCTTCAAGACAGGAAAAAAACAAACAAACGATGGATGTAGCCGAACATGGTCCTTCAGCTCACTCACAAAGACATAAATCAGAGCTGCTCAACACCTACTTGTATGTTGGCATTCATTTCCTCAATGTCTCCTTCAAGAGAAATGATGTCTTCTGGTTTTGAGAGTCTGACTTTGTTCGCTTCCTCTGTCATTTTCTGGATGTCCTGCTCTAACTTCATGTTGCTCTTCTCTTTTTTCATGATGTCACCCTGGAAAGTAGATCAATTCATTGATTAACATCAAGCTTTTTTTAAGGTATCACAGTAACACATGATTGGAAAGCTATATACGAAAAACAAAAAACAAATAAAACAGTAGTGTAATCAGATTAACCACTGATGGATGACTGACATAACTCACCGGGTATTTTTCAAAACGTTCATAAACTTCTGTGTTGACTGCAACGCTCCTCATCGTCTCCTGACACGTCTACAATGATAAACAAGATTTCAAACGCTATTCAGGACATTTTTTTAACACCTGCTGTGTATTTTTTAAGAGCCGCTGACCTGCACAGCTGCATCCACCTTCGAATATTCTTCCTCAGCCGTTGGATCACTGTCTACAACTTCAGTTGCAGCGTCACAGATATAAAGGTTCTCGCCCTCGTAGTAGCTGGGTAAATAGTAAACTGCTTGCTGGTCGTCACCATTACTCCAGGGAATAAAGTTGCTCATTCCCGCTGGCTTGAACTCGGGCGCATATGGATTTGGGAGAACACGACGGACCTCGGAAGAATGGTAACTGTCCAGACAGCTTGCAAAATCAGTGTCCATTTCAGTCTGAAAGCCAGTGAAGGAGTCGTCGTCGGGATCCGTGATCTCGTCCAGGTCGTCCAGGCTGGCTCTTTGAACGGAATGCTGCAGGGCGACGGCGTGCTTGGCCAGGCCGATGCACTCCCCGATCTTTATGAAGCGAAGAGAGTCCAGCAGGAAGGCCTCAAACCCGCCCGCCTGCTCGATCTTGTCCCGGGCCTCCAAAGGGAAATACAGCAGCTCGCCCACCAGCAGGGGATCCGTGGCCAGCAGGGGGCCGTGCTCGTCCAGGATCTGAGCGAAGTAGCTGCATTCAGGAAGAGATCCAAACAAACGGGATGTCAGGACGGGCCAGGCGACACTCCGCCTTGTGGAGTGCACGTTTGTGTGTGTTCGCACTTACTCATACAAACTCTCTTTTGTCAGGTCGGGGTTGTTGTCCAAAATCATTTTTAAGTGACCTCTGTGTCTGGTGCTGTGGTACTGGTCCTCAAAGTCAGCTACCTGCCCTCGAAGGTGACTGGGCACAGTGAACGGGTCGACGGGGTCAAGGAACGATCTGCAGACAAACCAGATCAACCTTCAGCACGCCGTGAGACGACGGCTCGGAGGGGAGAGTTTGAGAGGAAGAGGGAACTTACAAAGAGTCTTCATCAATAAAGTCGAGGCCACAACTGGCTCTCGGCGTTACACTCCGCGCCTCCGGTAAAACATAAACACCCTGAGCGGAGAGAGGAGTGAATGTTTCAGAGAGATGGCACAGAAGAATGTTTTCCCACTCAAGACCCGACGTCTCACCCTCTGCTCTCTCTGTTTCTTTTTCCGTCCTCGATTTTTAGTCTTCATAGGAGAATTCTGAAAGCAAAACCACATGAGACTCACTTTAAACTCGAGGTGAAAGCTGCCTGCCTGCGTTTTCTCTCCGACTTCGAGACGATAAATCCCCACAAGAGTAACATTTAAGGGAACAGTTTGACATTTTTTTTTCTGGAGAGGAAAATTTGTTTATAGCTCCACGATTCTGATGTTCTGTTATAAAAACATGTTAAACCATCCAGCCATCTTATATACGGCTGAATCCAACTGAGGACCACAGGATCAGATCACAGCTGACTGGGTGAGGGTTCACTCAGTCACACATATGGAGTGTTTAGGTTTTTGTGCTCGAGGTCAAATGATAAATCTAAACATTTCCTGTCATGACCTGCTGGGAAAAAAGGAAGAAAAAAAAAAAGGTGAAGAAATCTGATATTTCAACAACGACCTACAGCTCATTTCACAACTCTGGACAAACAGGTTTCTAGTATTTAAAATACTCCATTACTTTTTGGCCAAGGTGACTCATGTCCTTTCTTCACATCAGGAACAAAACAAGTTTCCCATCACAGCAGAGTGTTCTCATTCTTGAGATTATTATTAACAACCAAATAACTTGGTCTGAAACTGAAGAATTTTAAAGCCAACAGTTGATTCAAATATTTATAATTCATTATTTCATTAGATTACCTTATTAATTATTCATCTGTGACACATAAATTGATAATATTCCTCTAAAATGGGCGAGAATTTTTCATTGAGGTGATACTTAAACTGCGAAACATTTGAGGGACTTTCATTTTTCGATATAGGAGATGTAAATCTCAAGATGGAAAAACCTGACTGACTCTCCATTTGTTTCAAAACAAACCTTCAATGGATGTGTGAGCGTGGCGTAACAGGCCGAACTTGACGAGCAACAAACGTCCAGACGGGGTTAATGATTGTTTTTCCACCAAAACAGGGAAGTGTGTGAAATGCCTTCAGCGGGTGTGTCCGGACTGACTCAGCCTTTAACGAATACCTCTGCTGATTATATCGCCAGTGTTATAATCTACCCTCTAACTCCGCTCTCAAAAAAATGTCAAACTATTCCTCCATGTGTCGATCCCCTCTTCTCAGTTTCAAAACGCTGCTTCGGACACCAAGACTTACATTTTCATCAGACTTTTTTAAGACCGAACAATGTCCATCTGGAAAACAAGAACCAGAGGAAACGGTGAAGTCAGGTGGGAGGGGCTCGGCGTCCGAGAGCGGGCGGCAGAGGGAATACGTACCCATCATATCAAAATACTCATCCAGTAAAGTGTGACAGGAGACATAATCCTCTCTGTGCTCCTCCAGAGTCCAGATAAACAGCCTCATGTCTTGCGGCTGAGCCTGTCTTAGGTATTCAGTCACAGTCAAGCCAATGCTTGAAAACAGCTCCGGCCTGGTGCCGAACTTTTCTATAACCATCTCCTGCAGCGGGGCGAAGTTAAGCAGGAGAGCCAGGTCCAGCTGCTCCAGGTGGTCGGCGTGGCGCTCGATGAAGGACCGGGCCGCGTTCAGGCCTGAGGAGAGCCGGACGGCACGGCGGCGTTACAAAAGGCCACGACCAGGGAACACGGAGTATCTGAAGCGACCGTCGCCGGGTCACACTGACCTGCGTCGTTGAGCTGACACGCCCAGGTGCTCAGTTTGGGGTTCAAATCCGAGCGGCCGCTGAGGTGGTGGACGAAGACTCGAGCCCAGACCCGGTTCTTCCTCTCCAGCAGCAGCTCCACGGCCCGCCCCACAGTCTGCTGCTCCTGCTGCCAGCCCAGGATCTGGGCCGCGACCTGGTTCCCCCGAGACGAGTCCAGCTCCAGCCACGGCTTCAGGCTGCCGGTCAGAGCCACGACGTCCAGGCCCTTCTCCTCCCGGAGAAGATCCAGCTTCTGGCTGATCTGCAGCAGGACGCGATCCCTGTAGAGCAGCCAGGCTGAAAGCGGTGAAGGGAGAGTCAGAACAAGTTCACTTGAAGCCGAATCACTACATTCATACGAGAAACGACCGTCAGAGCGGCGGACGAGCTGCAGGTGAGATTCAGAAGCAGGGGGGCGTCACGGGGAAGCACCTTTCTGCTGACTCTGAGACGCCGAGTCTTGGCTCTGCGGCAGGATCTCTTCGTTGAAGGACTGCTTCTCCTCACACGACTGTTTGTGCAGCTTCCTCTTGGTCTTACGCTCCTCCTTTGACTTTAACTTCTTCAGACTAAAAAAGAAGAAGCGAGAAACAGCAATTTAAAAAAAAAAAGGGCAGAAGCTTTTTCATGTCTATTTCTATCTGTGGCAGACCTCAGGGCAGTTGATGATGAAGGCTGAGGAACAAGCAAAAGATCTTATCTCTATACATCTATTTGGTCTATCAAATTTTACAACTGATCAGGAACCACAGATGTGCTTTCTCTTTTTAGCAAGCGCAACAAAACAGACCATGAGACAGCTTGGCCTGTATACGTCCATGATTCAGCTCTAAAAAAGTTATAAATATCCAACCTAAAACCAAAAAATGAGGCCAGTCTGTTCGACTGTCGTATTCATGAACTGTTCGATAACTGGATGACACTTTAACCTGTCTTTTTTTTTTAAATGTCACATTTATAAGTTAAAAGAGGAAAATCCGACTCCACATTAGGTTGAAAGAAAAAACCGTGTCTCGACCCGCACGTGTTGTGAAATCAGACAATCTGAAGAATGTGAGTTTCTGAAGCCTGGCCTTGTGGAAAAAAAACCCCGATCCAGACCATAATACCAAAGACAGTGGCAGTTAGACACAAGCAGGAAGCTGTGGCACTGACCTTGTACACGTCTGATTGACTTTAGGCTTCTTGGGGGTTTGTGGTTTCAGGATAGCAGCTTCAAACTGACAAAAGGAAGCAAAACAATAAAAACACCATGAAAAACTGAAAAAAATAAATAAATAAATAAATAATAAAAAAAATCCAATCTTTAAGCCGTGCTTTATCTCCAGAGGTTTCTCTCACCTTACACTTCACCAGGCCCGTCGGACCGTAGATTTTGATATTACAAATTAGGCCGATACAGTCGGGAGTCAAACACGGTTCATGAAGAAAATCCTGCGGAGCAGCAGAAACACAAGGAGCCGATTGATTCAGTTTGTTCTCGGCAGAAAAACTGGAAACGCAGAGGAATCAACTCGACCTTCTCATTCTTTTCATTGTAGACCGACGACTTCAGGCTCTTCCAGCAGGTCATGTGATATTCCACCATGCAGCTTTTACAGCAGCACATCTGAATGAAGCCCTGCACGCACACACACACACACTTAAAAATCAGTCCGCTGTGTGGGCTCCTTCAGACGGCGGCCCGGCTGACACCCACCTTAAAATCCGGGTCGGTGAAGAAGATCTCCGGCTTCACGGAGGAGAGGCATTTATCCAAGCGGCAAATGGCGTCTGGAGGCGGCGGGAACCGGCACGACTCGATGGCGCTCTTCAAATGTTCCTGGAGGAACCAAAACAAAAGAAAACATGAGAGCGAGGACAATGCTGCCGCGCTGAAGCGCCAGTGTTTACAGTTTGATAATTTAATACACCATGAGATTATTTACCGATTGTCTATTTGTATGTTTTCCAGAAGCACAGCTTCACTTGTTGCTGCATAAATGTGGAGTTGGCGCGCTGCCGTACCTTAAAATACTGCGGCTGCGTTTCTTTCACAACCTCTTTTGTTAAAGGCCAGGTGAGTTTCCCGGGAGTGATTTGATTCTTCACCATCTGCATCGAGTTCGAAAACTGCTCCAGAGCCACAGCGAACCTGCGGAGAAGGCGGAGGAGGGCCGTGAGCGCCGTGCGAGACCGGCGCGAGCGAGACGGAAAAGAGAGGAAAAAGTGCAGCACTTGTTTTCCCTGAAGAAGACCCTGCCGACGGCGTAGTAAACCAGACACTGGAACGTCCGGTCCTCATAAGACTTCATCTTCTCCAGGACTTTCTGGGCTTCTGCGAGCTCCTGAAGAAACAGACGGGCACAAATGAAGTGAAAACTGTTACGTAATATGCACACTGTAAAACCTCACTACTCCTGTTTGTAACGTTGCTTTTTATATATTCCTCAGACATCAGATCATGACAGAACAATAAGACACCACATGCTATAGTAATATTTTAAATATTTAATTTTTTCCTAACAATACAGTAATGTTATTGCTACTCAATATATCAAAGCTTTTATGATCATTGCAAGATTTATTTCTGTTGTCTGAGTAGCAGGAATAATTTCCTGCACATGAACAGGATCAATAAAGTGTGTTTATATATTTTTATAACATCCTCTGTAAAAGGTTCTTCCTCTAAATCTGTCTGCGATGCTTTATTTGATTGCTTCAGCTCAATAGAAGCGCTGCCCTCCGGACTGACACACACCGAGGAGTGTGTATGAATAAATAAAACCGTGCTCGGAGTGGGAGTTACCTCAGGCTGACCGATGTCTGTGAGCGCCGACGCTCGGCCAAACATCAGCAGCAGGACGTCCACCGTGGAGAGCCCGACTTCCTGTGAGAGGAAAACAAATCGTCGCGCTGAGAGCATTTCCAAAAGCAGCAGAGCGAAGGAAAGTCACGGATCACGTCTTCGTTCCATGTGTCAACATCTGTTCCAACGCTGCGGCGCAGTGAGAGCGGGGTCCTGCTCACCTTGGGCGTGGTGGTTTCCAGCAGAGCCAGAGCCTGGCTGAAGGCCTGCTCGGCGTTGCGGCTGCGGAGGTCCACCAGGGCGGCGTGGGCGTCCTGCACCGCCGACCTCAGCTTCTTACACACTTCGCTCTTACCGTCGGTCTCCTTCTGCTTCAGAGAAAGACATCGGGTCATTTCCTGTGTTTGTCCGAGGCTGGGAGGCTCCGCCAGGCGTCGTCTCACTTTGTTTTCAGCCGGGGGATTCCGGTTTTTTGCCTTCTTCTTTGCAGCGTTGTTCGATTCGGCTTTATTATTTTTGGAAGACGACTCACTGAAAAGACCAGAAATCAGGCTGATGACCAAGTGAAGCTCCTTCAGTCTCTGTGTGTTATTCTATCGTCCATGCAGACGAATGAAAACAGAAGATAAGTGGAATCATGCAGCAGAGATGAGGCTTTATCAGCTCTCCGTGCAAATTCTCTGTAAAAAGACTAAACTGAGCTGGAACAGAAGATCTTTCACCAGTTCATGAGATAAAGTCCAAGCGCAGTGCTTCTTACCTTATTGGAGGCTTCTGCTCTTTAGTGCTGCTTTGCTTCTGCGCCGTCTTGTCATTTTTGGCTGAAAGGACAATAAAATGCACCTTTTTTACAGCCTGCAACATCAAATCCATTTCCAAACAAACGCTCCCGCTTTCAAAGATGAGAAGGTCACAGCAAGAATGGATGAGGAAAGGACAGAAACTATGATCTCCCCGAGTCATCAGGCAGGAGCTGAACTGTGGGAGTGTACCCTCCAGTCGAAGGAATGTCTGCAAAGATAACTCCAGCGACTGGGTAGAACGTGACACCAGTCTGTAGATAGCATGAAGGTCGTATCAGGAGGTGTGTGATGTTTATACAGCCTGGATGCTCTCCTCCCCGTGTGGATCCCAACACTGAGGGGCATGATTCTGTCAGAAAGTGTGTATATGTATGTGTGTGTGTGTGTGTGTGTGTGAGAGACCCTATAGAATATGCCGACATTAGAAAGGAGCGTTGATCACATCTACATGTGTGAGTCAGTTGGTGAACAAGGAGACATAAGTGGAGAATAAGGATCATTGAGCTGGGAGCCTCGGTAATGAACGCTGGTGTCTGGTTCTCCCAGATCTGACTGGACGAAGGCGTCAGTGGAAGATCGAGGGAGTCCTTTACTCAAACTATCACCATCCCGTTAAAATGTCAGCCGATCTCAAACTTTCTGACCTCTCAATCTCACCATGACGGCCAATCTTAGACACGTTTCTTCTCAATATGAGGCTTATTTATCGATCATTTTGATATTGTTTTTGCTTAAAAACAGAAAATCAGAACAATCCCGAGACGAAAACCACATTTCTGTCAAAAGACCAACTCTAAAGCTGCGTGTGCAGACTAATAGGATTTCCAATCAATTAATTTATTTAAAAAAAAAACTCACCTGGCTGTTTATCACCTTTGACCTCTGACACCTGTCAACACACATGAACAGACACACGGAGTTCACGGAGGCTTTAATGAACTTAGAACTTTAAACTTAGAAAATATCGTTACCAACAGCTAAACATTTAAAAGTTTAAATTCGTGTTTACTGTTTGAACACTGAAGTTTCACATTTATCAAGCCGGTTCGTTTTTCTGACATTTCAAATGTGAAGAAACAATGTTTCACTGAAGAGAGCTGAATAACCACTGACCTTCGGCGCAGACGTCTTTTTAACAGCCTCCCCGGTCTGATGTGCTCCTCCGCCTTTGGAACTGCAAGAGAGACAAAGTGGAAAAAATGAAAACAAGACTCAAATCAAAGTCAATGAATAGTAATGCACTTTCGCTGGGAGGTGGAAGACACGTACTTCTTACATGGAGTTGGCGCCTTATAAACCGACGTCAGTGCTAAAAGACACAGAGGGAGAAAAAAACAATTAAGATTTAAATCCACTTATACAAATCAACACCTCGAAAGGAATCCAGCTGAGAATTCACTTCCTCCACATTGTGCCCATCGATCAGACTGAATTCTCCTTTGGAAAATGCTCAGCTGGTTTAAAGGGGACATATTATGCTATTTCTCAGTCACGTCATATCGGTCTCAGAAGCCCAAAAATGTAGTATTTACGTTGTTCGCCCCAAATTCATCATTTGTTCGGAAAAGTGGCTCTGAGGAGGCCTCCTCAGAACACGCCGTTTCTGAGCCTGCTTCCTGGTATGCACGCGAACGCGTCTGGCCACGCCCACTCTGTCACACACACACACGGTGGGGGCACAGTCAGGGGGAGGAGCTAAATCCTTTTATTTCAGGATCAGCGGACCCAACTCAAACTCGACCGTCTCAGCAGGCATTTTCACAAAATGTGGTGCAAGACAGGGAGGAAACAGACAGTTTCCAAATTTGAACGTCATAATGAGGCCACGGCTACACATGCTACTAAAAGAAACTCTTCAAGTGAAAAAAGTGAAAGTGAAAAAAGCATAAATAAAATAAAAAAAAAAACCAATGTTTGCGGTACCATCGGAATCTAAGAGTGCGTCTATGAATTTCTGCTGCTGCGCTGCCAGGTCTCTCCTCGCTTCCTGGTCCTCTTTACACAGCTCCTGGCCTCTGGAGTTGGCGCTGAAGGCCAGCTGTGGCTGTCCGACGAAGAACAGGGCCTCGGCGTATCGATAATGTCCCTGAGAAGGAGAAAGCAGGAGTCAATACATTCCTGCCTCCTTGTGACTGAGATTACAGCAGAACTTTGTAAAATTAAAGAGTGGTTCAATAAAAATAAATTATCGCTAAATGTACTCGCAACAAAATTCATGTTATTTGGTAAAATCAAAGAAGACACTAAAACCCAAGTTAAAATAGATAATGTTGAAATAGAAAGAGTGAAAGAATACAAGTTTCTGGGAGTGATTCTGAGTCACAACATGAGCTGGAAGCTGCATATCAACAGTATCCGAACTAAGATGGCTAAAAACATCGCTATTATGAGAAGATGCAGACACCTTCTTGACCAAAAAGCTCTCCAAATCTTGTACTGCTCACTTGTCCTTCCTTACATCACATACTGTGTAGAGGTTTGGGGAAATACCTACAGAAGCCACTTGGAGATTTTGTTCAGACTTCAAAAAAAATCTATCAGGATCATACACAACGTGGGGTTCAAGGACCATACAAACTCATTGTTCCTAAGATCTAGCCTTCTAAAGCTTGAGGACTTAATACATTTGAAATCTCTGTTAATACTCTACAAGGCAAGAAACAATAGAAACAATTTACTTCCCGGTAACATAAATCGTCTGTTTGCTAATAGAGAGGGCAATTATTCTTCCAGGCAAATGCTTAATTTAAAAGTTCAACGTGTTCGTACGACCCTCAAAAGCCAATGTATTACCCGGAGAGGCGTAAATCTATGGAACAGCTTAGATGGGAACCTAAAAAGTGCCATAACTATACATCAATTCAAAAAACTGTATATGCGCCGTATTTTTGATAACTATGCCAGACAAACATAACACTGGAAGTGAATACTGTACGACATAACACACGCTCATAAACAGGCACATGCACGGGTTAGGGTGCATGGGCCTGGGTATGGAAAATGAACACACAAAATATAATAATACTGTCGGACATAGTATGATTATGAGTATACTGTAATAATATGAAATATTGTGTGCTTGGTTCGAATAACGACGAATAATGACTGATTGGTTAATGATGCAGCTCATGTCCAGGCATGCACACACACTGTGTGGCATGCCAGGACATGAATCTTGTACCACATGACACACACACATTCATAGGCAGGCACATGCTACTGTGTAATGGCCTGGGTGTGGATGATAAAATGATGTATAAATACAACAACATTGCCATGTGACCCTCAGTGATATAATTACGAGATATGGGAAGGGGTAGGCACTGATAAGCTTCTGCTTCAGCCTACTCCTTTTGGGCTTTCATTGAATGGTTTTGTATATTTTGTTGACATGTTTATGTTATGTGATATGCCCAAATAAACGGAACGAAACGAAGCTCGTCAGGTTCGGGTCCGACGCCACAAACGTACTTTAGCCCAGAGTGGTTTTAACAGTGTGGCACGGACTCCATCGCCAGCTGCTTTTCTGGGAAGAGAAACCAAACAGAGAGACAGAGTTAGGGTCTCCGCTTTGCTACAATGAGGAAGAAATACTCAGCAACACTCTCTCTCTCTCTCTCTCGGCGAGGTACTTACAGATACTGCTTACAGCGGAGGTAGCACAGCGCTCTGTTCCCATAAAGAAAATGATTGTCGGGGCTGGAGAGACGAGAAGGTTTCCGTTAGAAAAACATTCATTTACCAGTCCCAAAAAAATGAGTTTGACACATAAACCCGACAGTACGGAACTAAAACTCCACATGAAACATCGACAAGACTTTGAGACTTACTAGCAACGGATGGCTTCAGTGTAAAACTTGAGAGCCTCGCCAAACTCCTCATTCTGGAAGTGTTTGTTCCCTTTCTTCTTCATTTCTTCACTTTTCTACAGTAGGGACACAACAGATTTAAACGTTCAGCAGAGATTCGTGTGCAGAACACATACTTATTGAGCTGTAATGTATGAAGCAGTACCTCCACATGATGGTCGGCTGGTTTATGCATCAGCGACCGCATCGTCCTCTCCACGTCGCTCCCCATGTCTTGGATAAACTTGGCAACTGCATCAAATCGGGGACAACAGTTTCAGCTGTGTTGCAGAGCGTGTTTGTGTGTGTGTGTGTGTGTGTGTGTGTATGTGTGTGTGTGCTCTGCAGGCTCTTACACTCGGTGAAGATCAGGTGGAACACGGTGCTGCAGGTGTCGGCGCTCTGGAACACCTGCAGGAATTCGTGCAAGGCCAGGTCTCCCAGCTGCTCCAGGTAGATCATCGCGTCGTGGAAGGCCTTGGGAGACCGCTGTGGGATCAAACGGTTGGCGTGTAAACAGACGCCCAAGACGCAAAGAAAGTGGTCCCTCTTTACGTGAAAACGTCTGGTAATCGGGCCTGATTGGATTATTACAGTCCAACTTACCAAGTTGAACATGTTGCTGATGGCAACAATTTGTCTTATTCGTCCCCTTTTCATCTGGAAGTGAGAGGACAAACAAACATGTAAGACGAGAGCAGGAATTCACATAAAAACAGAACTTTCTATCATGAGACGGAGAAAGAAAAAAAACTTCTATTTGAGGGAGAGAAAAGGGGGTGTAACTGGCAGCGAGACGCCACTGCGGCTGTAAAAGTAGGAAATGATTTCTACAGTGACGAGTATCAGCAGGGTAGGATAAAGACCCGCCGGTGGACTTTGACCTCAGACAAGTCCTGACAAATATGGATTGAAAAAAAAAAAAAAAAAAGAAAAACACACAGATGAGTAGGGGTGTCCTCAGACAGTCGATGATTCGTTCGAAGGGGCCTGATTTGACGGCCAATCATACAGTCGAAGCATCACAAAATGTGGTTATTAAACGAGGACCATTCCATCACAGCTGCATGGGGGTGCTGAATGACTGATTTTACATAGAATTGCTTGTTTTTTTTTTTTCAAATAAACATGATATAAAGCCTATTTGATAAACATGTTAGCCTATCAAATATACTGTGGATAAATTTACTTAACTTGTAGTTTTATTCAATATTCTATCTATTTAGTGTTTGTGAATGAACCACCATGGTGAGTGGCACAATCCGATTTTGCGCAGAGCTCCGTCACAGAGCAGCATCTCGGTGGTGATTTGGCTTAACTTTGAAAGGCTCACAATGTCAGAAAAAAAAAACTTCAGAACAAGTCAAAGATGATCCAAAAAAAGTCAAATGCTAGTTGTGTCAGCAGCTCCTTTATCATTCCACAACAACTATACGGCTTTTCAACTTAAACGGGTCAGTAGCCAGATAATTGGGTGTATGAAAGATGTTTCTGTCACACACTTCTCAATTTTAATGCTGACTTTTATTTCGTTTAATTGTAATATTTTAGGTTATTATGTATATATACATATATATATACATATATATATATTTTTTAATCTAAAAGGCTCATTCTATTTAATTTAGTGTTTGTTTTAGCATGGATGTTGCGCTGCCAAACAGACCCGACACAGCACAATTAAGCCTGTTTCATTTAATTTGAGCAGATAATGTGAGAAATTGTTTAGCCAAATTTTTTTAGCTTATCTGCAGAGATAATAAATATAAATAAATTACATGCTTTAGCCCGTTTGTTAGAAGTGGGTTTGGTTCTGCTCATTTGAACTACGGTACCTCATTCGTTTCATATTTAAAGTTACCGACACTTTGTTCCAGTCTGTGTTTCAGTGTGTAGGAAAAAAATAAAAGTGTTGTTTTGTTTTGTTATTTATTATTATTAATGCAACATTCTGCTGTAGCTTATATTCAAATGATTCTAAAACAAAACAAAAAAAAAGAAAAAGAAAGATTCCACTATCAGTCTACGATCAGCAGGATCGGACGAATCAGATTCGACTATGTAAATTCTTAGTCGGGGAAAACCTCTACAGATGAGGGAAAACAAAAACGAGACATTTTTATTCATTTAACTGAAATGAGTTGGACACTCCTGGTCAGAATGGATTCATTTCCCAAAACACTGAACGTTTTCATCATTTACTCACAGAAGCCTGCTCCAGTGAATCGAGGACCCGTTCAACTAAGTGAATGACGGCCAGATTGTCCAAACTCAGATCGCTGCTGCTGCAGAAGGGAGACGACAAACTGTTAAAAGGCCAAACGATGATGTTTCACTGAAGGAATCGCCACGGTGATGAGCGGCCCCTGACCTCCGGGGTCTCATGCCGATGTCGATGGCCCAGACCAGAGTGCTGTGGTGCCTCTCTGGCTGCAGCAGGGCCGGGAGCCAGAACGCGCAAATCCTCATCCGCTGCACGGCAAGTTTCTTGGTCTCGACGGGTATGAGACTGAACTTCTCAAAAATCTCGTCTGAGAAAACAAAGACGTCCAGAGACGACATAAAGGGACGAGAAACAGAAAAACAAACAACTCTTTGCTTGTGAAATCTAGTCCAGATCAAAAAAAATAATTCCGCTTGTGATCAAATTTCCTTTTCATGCTACTTCGAACACTTCAGCAGGAGAATTTATATTTTAAAGAGCAGTCAGCAGGCCTGAGCCAGCGAGATAAGTGTGGAGTTACGTTATCAGACATGAGCTACTGTCCAGTTAACGCCGTGCCAACAGCCAAGCAGCCAATTCCGAGAACAATCTATCATCTCAGGTCAAATTTTACTACGAAACTGGAACAAAAAAGAAGCTCATGTGTTTCTTACCTGTGGGCCGAAACGTGATGATGGTGTCACGCTGTTAAAAGAGCAAAAGACAAAAAAACAGTTTGTCAGTGACGGAAAGGAAACAAGAACATAAAGTTAAAAGTGAACTTTGTTTTTTAAAACTCACCCTGGTTTTGTAATGTGTCTTGTGGAACCAATCCATGCCGTATTCTGAGTCAGAGTCAGAATCTGACATTCTGCCAAACTCTGGAAACACATTTCACACACATCAATAAATGGCATTATCACCAGGCAGCGCGTCCCGATCCTCTGAGGCCAACGCCCTGAAAGCTTTACTCCCACACAGCGGCTTGTCATCACGCTTCTGCGGAAGGAATTACTGAAACAAAGCGTGAATTCAGCTAACTGGGAGCACGTTCAGGTTTCACGTCTGGTTTGATTCACTACACCTGCGCCGTCGAGGCTGACGCCACTGTGAGGATCAAACCTGTGAACTTCCACTCCCAAGTTCACCTCTTTACAAAAGTCAGCTGGAGCACAGTTGCTAAGTTTCCCAAATTTCAGTTTTCCTTAAAAAGCAGCGTCATGTGTGGTCCTTTGGCTTTTATGATTTGAGCGAACATGTCGTAACTTTCATTCCAATCTAATCAGTTTGTGTAACTTGTCAAATTAAAACATGACTCATTTTATGACATTTCCAACATGAACTGAAAGGGAGAGACGTCCAACAGCCTCCACATGAGCAAAGGAAACAGGAAAAACTCTTTGAACAGGAAGTAGAGCCAGCATGGGGTGTGGCTGCATGCTAGAAAATACAAGGCAAACATCTGTTAGGCCTGACCTGGAACTGGAAGCCAATGCTCAGGGTGTAAACAGGATATAGAGCCAGCAATAAAAAAAACAAACAAACTACAACATCTATTTCAGATTATTCTGCGTGAATGAAAATATACAGCTATAGCCAATAAAGCAATGACACTGCTCATGTCTCAAAAAACAAAACAAAAAAAGGAAAATTTGTGCCGAGTAATTTTTCTGTTGCAATAATGCTTCGATTGAAAACATCTTAAACCTATGATAAATATGCTGAAGGGCTTATTCTGATGCTTACTCATCTTCCCTAAAAAGCTGTTCTACAAATACAAGAAATAGTCTACAAAACACACACAAGCTTTATAAAATATCAGAAAAAAAGGAAAAAATATCCAGATCTGTCTTAAACTAACTGCAATGAAATGATCATCAAGGAGTCAGAGAAACATATATTAGTTTAAAGGAGACTCTTTAAATGCCCGGTTGACTATTTCTTGTATTTTTCTGTCACCTGATTGATTTCTTCATTTTTTACTGCAGACGTGTTATCTATACATTCACAGTGTTTAACTGAGGGGTAAAAAAACATTTTTGATACTAAATACTACCGGGGCCTACGTGTAGAGCTGACATGTTTCCTCCCACAGTCCAAAAACACACACAAGCAGTCAAGTGGTGAATCAGAGATTGTCTCTAGGTGTGTGAATGTTTGTTTGTCCTGTGATGGACTGGAGACCTGTCCAGGGTCAACCTGCCCTCGCCCATAAGTCAGCTGGCATCGGCTGCACTGGAATTAGCTGAAACAATCATTTAGTTAGTTTAAAAGGCAGTTTTTAAACTTTTTGAAAACCTCACTGAGTGTGAATGAAGCACAGTACTCATGTTTATGTCCTTTGTGAGAGAATTCAAACCAGAAGTCTGAAACTTCAATGAGCAAAAGAGCCACTATTGTCTCTTTCCATCCAATCAAGTGGAGCAGCAAGACATGTTTAACCTCTAAAATGAGTGTAAAATAGTTTCATATCATGTACAAAAGCCATTAAAAAAAAAAAGTTTTGCTCTTTTTTTGTTGCAATTTTAAACTTTCCTCTTTATTAAATTCCAGTTTATTTTTAAGCTATTTCATGAAGTTTTGCCATTTCTTTCAGTTTTTTTTATTTAAAGCTATTTTCTTGTTTCACCTTTCGTCAGTCAAATTATCCCCTGAAACAAGACTTTTTAAATAACTCTTGTGTGGGAATTTTAACAGGCTGAAATGTGAGTTTTTCCAGGGGAAGCATCAGGCTGCAGACTCCTGGTTTCACCCACACTCAATCACCAAAAACGAGATAGCTAGTTACATAACTCTGACTAAATTACAGTATCTATACTCTTAACACGATGTCCCGGCTGCTGCTGGAGCTCAGTCCTGAAAGTTAAGTAAACGTAGGTGTGGTTTCTTCGGAAATCTCCAGGGCTGTGTTCGAAACCGCATACTTACGTACTACTCATACTAACTTATTGAGTATGCAGTGTGTTTACACTGGCAGTATGCGATTTTGAGTATGCGAGAAGTCCCCGGATGCATACTGCATTCGCCAGAAATGTTGAGTATACATCGTGTGTTCACTACTCATACTGAAATTGCCCAAGATGCAACGCGACGGACATTTGAATAAACTTTATTCAGTTCACAATGACCGTTTCTTCATGATGTACATTTAGCAAGCTGAGTATGGTTCTAGATTTAATCTTCCCTCCATTGTTTGTGCTCGTAGGTGTGTTATGTTACGAGATTTCTGATTGGATTGACAATGACTAAAAATAGTAAAAAAAAGAAAAAAAAACCTTACATCTGAGAACAAGTCCCTGCTGAAAGCGACCATGATGCACCGAAGACGGCGAGCCGATCTTTGTTGAAGAGCCGAAAAAACTCTCCGTCGGTACAGCATCATAATTGGCATAATAAGTGGTCCGTTAACGGGACACCGGTCCAAACGGCGATATTAAGCGAGATATATTGCTGAAAGATTGCCTTCTTGTTTTCAAAGTAAAAGCACAGATTTATCACTGAGGTTGTTTTGCATGAGAAAGGGAAAGGGGTGGTTTATTTTGGTGAAAATAACCGGAAGTGCGTTGCTCACTGCGGCTGGCTTGAATTTCGCCGAATTCGTCCGAACAAAATCATAAACGGCTGATATTCGGACAAATAAACGACACACTCGGGCTGTAAACCACCACTTTGTCGCCTAATTTAAAAAAAAATCTCGATGAAGTTATACATTTGACGAGTTTAGAGCTAAAGTGAAATCAGCTTTAGCAGATCGATTTCTGCTCATGGAAGAAGTGCAATGCATTGTGGGTTATTATGTAGTATGCTGTAGTGTAAACGCTTCGCATACTGTTTGATGGACTGAGTAAGCAGGATGCAGGATGCATAGTATGAGTATGTAAGGATGTAGTAGACAGTATGCGGTTTCGAACACAGCCCAGGTTTTGTTTTCAGCGCCATTTGCTCACGTTCTGTTCGCAGCAGTAGGCAAAACACCCGAAACACCCGAATGAAGCCACATCCTGGAACCAGATAATCAAATGAGCCACAATAACAGACTCACCAGTCCAGAATGTGTGCGGCCTGCTGTGTTTTCCAGACTACACGTACGAGTTTGTTCTGTTTTCTGTTCAAGCCCGCCTGGCCGCGTCCCACTTTGTCAAAACCACGTCAAAGCATCCATCGTTAGCATCCGAGCTAACCCAAACGGACGCCTACGGAGAAGCATTAAATTCCGGATGGTCCGGCATTTGGGACGTCCCAGCGCCGTCAACTACTGAAATGGTATTTCATAGTGAAGTTAAATGCTGTTGTGGCCTTTCTGGGGCGTTTCGACACTTTTCTTCGTACTTTGTTCTCGCTTCCAGAGCGCGAGCCCAATAACCGCTTTTTCAAACCGAGTACAGCGAAGATGAACAACCACGAAAACACCCGCGAAGGAAAAACACCCACCTTTAACCGTAGTGCTGAGTGACGGGTTTTATTAGAGCTGTCCCCCTGCGTTGTTCATATTCGTGTGTGCGGAAGCAAGCGACGCCGCTCACGCGCTGTGCGCCGCGCTCCACGCGACGCTCTCCGCCAGGAGGCGTGGCTTCTCCTCCATGGGTTTTATTTAAAACGAACCAAAAAAAACTTTATTTATAGTATCACATTGCCAACTGGACAAATTGTTTGGTATTTTCACATGGACAGTACGAATAAAAATTAAGAGAAAAGGAAAAAGAAAGAAAGTTACATCTCATAGGAGGACGTGTAAATTTACAAAACAGAAAAGAATAGAATAGATTTACGCTATTAATCCCAGAACACATCGCAGTTACAGAAGTTACAAGTGTAAGCAGCACAGTTCTAATAGTAATCTGAAAAAAATTTGAGTGAATGCACTACAGTTTTAATAATTCAATTCAATTCAACATTTTTTTGTACAGCACCAACTACTACACAGTCATTTCTGGGCACGTTTACAGAGAAAGACCCAACAATCACACGTGAACAAGCATGAGCAACAGTGGAAAGGAAAAAAATCCCTTTTTATATAAGAGTATACCTTTGCAGAACCAGAGTTAGGTGTCATCCCAGCTTCGTTTCTTTGTTGAATACATAAATAATCCCTAGATAATGAATCCTTGACTTGCTTTCTCGCGCCACCACCGGGTCAAGCTTTAATAATCTTTCCATTTCTGGAAGGGATGGTGTTTGCTGGTGGTTGAGCGTCAACAGGAGGGTCAACACTGTCATTCTCTTCAGATGAGAATGCTTCAAAGTCAGAGTTCTCCTCAACACAATCCTCTGTCTCAGACTCATTCTCCTCATCGTCACTTTCACTGTCAAAGAGCAGACAGTAGACCTTTCCCTAAAGGGCTGCCAAGCAAGCTTTTATTTTTTTTCTTCTCTTTCTTTACTTGAACTAACAGTGCCCCAGTTGGAATAATCTACCCACTACAGTGCGGGCAATATCAGTTCTGCCACATTAATTATCCAAGTTGTCATGGGAATAGTTGTTTTACTCACCACCAGTGTCATGTATAAAATAGAAGGTATTGATTCTACTCCTGAAAAAAAATCAATTATTGTTATGTGAATGATAACCACTGAACAGGGTCAAATTGACGCCAAAGATAATGGGAGGGTTAAAGGATGCAATGAACTCATCACAGTTCTAATAGTCGTTTCAGGAACAGTTGGTATCCAGTGAAGCTTGTTGGGTTTGAGGGCTTTAGTAGATTCACAGTTAGTTTGTTTGACAAAGCCGAGGCTTCCACTTTCCTCACTGAAATATCAAAGCTTTTGAGACACCAACTTTCCATTTGATTTACTTCAGGTTGCCGTCAGTTGAAAATCCTCTGTCTGCCTCAGCAGGCCTTGGAGGACTTTCTCAGGGGCGGTGAAGAAGTTTTTGTTTCTCTCCAGGTCCTGAGCGTTGATGATCCGAGTCACCAGAGCTTGCTGTATGGCCGGAGACTCGCAGGCGTGATGCTGCACATTGTGACTCACGTTTCTCAGAGGCTCAATGACTAACAGGCCCAGCGTGCCATCCTCGAGTGTGTACTTCTGTGTATCATCTACAGAGAGTCTGTTTGTATTATTGAGTACAAAGTCTTCACTGGACACAGGAGTTTTACAGCATTTGCTCAAGCCAGCAGCTGCACTGAGTGCGGCAGATGTGTTCTCGTTATCAGCTGGCCCAGCGAGGCTGATGTTAAAGGGGGGACTGCTGGAGCCGGTCCTGGTGGTTATGTTGAATGTGTTTGTTTGTCTCTGTCTGCTGGCTGCGCTGCTTCTGGTTCTCCCTGGTCCCAGAGCTGCAGTTTCCCGGACGTTTTTGTGTAGGTAGGCTGTGTATCTCTGAATTAGGTGGTTGAACCCCGTCTTATAAGAAACACGCAGCGCCCGGACAGACCCTGAAGGAACAGAGTGCAGACGGACCTGTGGGTAGAAAAACAAAATGATATTTTAAGATATGAGTAAGATGAGCAAAGTGACGCTTACAGACATCAAAGTGGTTTTCTAAATGTGGATGTGGGCCTCCTCTGCAGGGTTCCAGGCAGTTTAGAATGCGCAGCAGCAGGGGCATTCTGGGATTGATAATGCTTCATCCAATAGAAATAATTTCTTAAACTTCTGAACTGTCTTTTCCATTGTCACCCATATATTACTTTGTACTTCTCTTCTAGAACTAAGGAAGCATTTAGCACTGTAGGTTACATATTTAGAGGAATTAGCTTCAGAAGGAATCTATATACTGTTCAGGATTTTCAATGCTGAATACAGAGACATATAAAATCAAATATCACTCCAGTGTCTGTTTAAAGTTAAATATTGTTCCTGAGCAGAGTGTTATCGCTCATCCAACAAGCATACTCCACATTTCGCTACAGATTTATGGGAATTCTCGATCATTTCAGGGTTTAAATGTCATTGAGGAGTCTCATTCCTAACCTGATGGATCCTCATGTGCAGATGAAACGCAGCTCCGGTCAGCCACTGCTGCATGGACGCCGTACTCATCCTCTTCTTGGTGGTCATCCTCTCAAAGTGGTCGACCAGCTCCAGCTTCAGCCAGCTGTCGTACAGCTCTGTCGTCTCAGCCATCTTCTCCTCATCGTTGGCAATGCCTGGAACGAGTCGGAGGTAGTCCTGGATAATCCAGCTGATTCTTGAAGACGCGCTGATGCCGAAAACCCTCTTCGGTTTGGTTGCGTGAGTTGATAGATTGCCGTCAGGTGGGGCTTGGACCTGGGAGAGAAATCGGCTTTGATCTAACGTAGTGCTTTTTAACCCAAAAGACAGATGGCGCTGTAAACATCAGATGGAACAGCGTAGTTTTACCTGGTGGGCGACCTGATCGAAAAGCAACGACAAAGCCAAAGCGACAACCCCGACCCCTCCACCGGTGACCGTGCGGCCGCCCAGCTCGGAGGTCAGGTTCAGGTTGAACTGGGCCTGCTGTTCGCTGCTCATGCTCCGCTGGGCGTAGGTATACTGGTGCCGCAGAGCCGCAGACGAGTCCAGGGACAGGAAGGTGGTGAGGACGGGGTCCAGGGAGACGTCGGGGAGGATGCTGGCGTCTCGAGCCACGGAGAAGAGCTCGTGGACCGTGGCCGGAGCAGGAAGACACGGAGTGCGTCCCATCAGGATCATGGCTGCACTCAGCTGTCTGGTCAGTGTGTGCTGACTCTTATCTGTTTCCAGCCCTCTGTGTGTGTGTGTTTATACCCCCCGCCACACACACCTTATTTACATGACCAGTCCAGGAAAGACCTCGTGGACCCGAGTATAAACACATGGCCCACTGGACTGAAATCAGCATGGTTTCTGCACACAGCTGCCGAGGATATCTAGATCTTGTTCTCATTTGACATGAAATCAAATCCATTTTTGTAGATTTAAAAATTAAAAATCTTCAGTTCTCTCACTACTTTTTAAGTCTCTGACCTATGGAAATTAAATTGGGCATAATCAAAGAAAGGTTTTGGTTTAGGCAACTTTTCTTTTTCATTCTCACTCAAGCTGGAAAATTTAGAGCTTTTTCTAGCAAAGGTCTAAAATTCCGGATTTAAAATCATCCCGCTTTAAAAAACAAAGAAAACTGTGGACAGACAATTCAATAATAACAGGCCTGTTTCTTTGCAGTGGTTCTGCACATCTTCCACCTGCACCTCACACTAGAGAGTGGTGGTTGTGCATGTGAGGCTTCTCGGCTGCGTTTCTGATGCACGGCACACGACAGCTCTCTGATGGTGCAGCCGTCGTCGGTTGTACATCGGGAGGGAACAGTTTGGAGGTCATCACCACTTCGTCCACAGGCGCGATCAGAACCTTCTCCTGATCAACGCCAGACCTAGCAGACTTGTGGTGGAGATGAACAGCGGTGCCTCCAGTCTACTGCCCTGCTGAGGCTGGAAGTCACACCTCTCAGAAAATGTGCCGATAGGAGGCGCTCCAGCTTTGACCCTCCACTGGCTGCACGCCAGAAGTTCATGAGTCACATGACGGTGCTGGAGCATCAACCAGGTCCTTCAGTTGCAGACTGCAGCCACTGCATTCAGGCCCGTCGCAACACGGCAGGCAAACCAAGCACTTGCTTGGGGCCCCGAAACTGGCCAGGGCCGAATGCAATGCTAAACTGTGAGCGCCCCCTTAAATTCTGTGACGGCCAATGCAGGAAAGTGCAAACGACACTGTTAGTGGGGCCTCACTCATTTCTGAAGGTTAAAGGCAATGAACTGTTTTTTTAAACTCGTTACTTTTGCTTTACTAAAGCCTTGAAGCAGATTCATACCAGTGCTGCTAAAAACATTCCTGAGTTTCAGTTTTCCACAGAACGCTGCAGTCACCTGAAGGCAGCGGCTGACTGGCAGAGGAGTGTCTGGAGACTGGAGCGGTGCCGGGGTTTAGGACTAACTGGTTTTCCTATTAACGGGTGACCGTCTTTCTTTCGTGTCCCTTGTTGCTGATAGACGTTAAAACCAAACAGAAAACTGTGTCTGACCTGTCATGAGTCTGGTTTCAGGATCGACTGTGACCGGCAGCAGCAGGAAGTGCTGAAGGAAGTCGGTCACCAGTTCACAATGAAAACCAGGTCACTTGAAGCAGACTGACCGCTTTATCAGAGGTTTTAGCAACGGAAAACACACACACACACACACACACACACACACACACACACACACACACACACACACACACACACACACACACACACACACACACACACACTTATTTTTCAATGATATCAGTGAGTAAACGATTGAATGTTGAACTTTGCGCAAAAGCCTGATGTTCCAGTAAAACATTGCGTCTGGCTCTGAAGGTTACTCCTTCATAGCATCCTGATTCCATACGAGACGGAGCAGCTGCCAGGATGGGAAGAGAGATGCTCTTGCTTTCCTTTTCTGTCAGTTAATTGCATTTTTTTGCAATTGTCTGTTAATATTGTTTGGGATATTCCTGACCTGCTGTGATTTCGAAAGGTTGCACATTGAAATGTAGCAGTGCCTGGAGGCTTTGTGTGTCAGTGTATGACGTTTGGTGCATTTGGCAGAAGGTGAATAAAGCCAGTGATTACTTGACTTGTGGCATTAACGAATGAAATGAGTGAAAATACTTTTCTCCGCAGCAGTGAAATGACTTCCTGGTGTGGTTTGCAAATGAGAAAAGGAAGTATGGTCCCCGGCTGTGAAATATTCTTTTTTTTTTTTTTTTCCCGTCTTGGCTATGTAGCACTGTGACTCTTGTGGGGTTCCAGCCACCAACATCTGGAAGTCTCAGAGTCTCTGTGCAGGTGATAGATCCACTCTGTTACCCCACAGGGGCAGTTAGTCAGGGAGAGAGGTTAAATGTAAACCCTGTGTCCCAACATCTGCTGTACGTGTATTACCACAGTTATAAAGTTTACTTACTAACACTGGGTGTCACTGTTGATTTTCACCCCACTCACTTGTTCACCTCTACATGTTTTTAAAAACTGTCACTGTCTACTGAAGTGTAATTCAGAGCTGGAGCTGTGACCAAGTGAAGTGAAGAACATGAGCCACTATTTAGATTGGGAGCACTTTGGTCATTAAAATGAGTTTGATAAAAAAACTAATGTGAGTTTTTTTGGTTTGTAAATTTTCTTCATTCGACAATGCCAGGATGAAATGTGAAAAAAAAAAAAAAAAGTTGGACCTGGACTACTGGATTTCTCCGCTGAGCTCAGGCGCCATCTGGTGGTTAAACTTTTTACTGCAACCACACACAACAGCCACTGATTAGTTTGTAGCCTCGACTTAGTGGAATATTACTGACAATAAATAGAGTAAAAGCTGGGATCGACTTCAAATTAACAAATTAATCAGCTGAATAAACAAGGAAACTGTGTCATAGAAGGACAAGTCCTGAAACAAACAACGTACAGCAACCCAAACCTGCCAACATCGGGCTGATAAGAAAAAGGGAGATTTTCTAGGAGTGGTTGTTGCTCTCCACTGGCAACACCCCTCCCCCGATTTCAACAACAAGACTTTTAATGAGCCTTAAATACATAGTGACAATAAAATGTTCTACAATATAGCTTCCAAATTGACTCTCCACGCTTCCTGAAGCCAAATATGATTCATATTAATTGCAATCAATGACAATATACAATTACATGTCATACCAAGAGAAATAGAAAACAAATACTGTCATTAATTACAGATTCTAAACCACACATACTAAATCATGCACTGAGGTTGTGGTGTGTGCATGTGCTCGTGTGTAAATGTGTCCAAGACTTGATTATTTCTGGTCCCCTTTGTCACCCAAGGACCTGCCGTAGTTGCAGTTGTCAGACTTTTCAGATCTTATCTTTCTGATAAACTCTGTGGTCTCTGGCCCTTTGACCAGGTCTTCATCTGCCAGCAGATCTTCCCTCCACTAGATTCATCACACAGGAGCCTGTGTGTCTGGGTTTGCAGGTTTTGGAGAGTTTAGCATCCAGTTGTGGTAAAGCAGCAGCAGATCTCAGTTAATTTTTCAACAGCTCCCTGTTTTTCAGCTGAGCGCTCCCTGCTGAACGTGATGACACCAATGTCAATAAGAGCCTCAGTGCAATGTTTAAACACCGACTGTCGTCTCACTCCCATTTTACACTGGATTTGTTGTGGCTGCGTTTCGTCAATATACTGCAGTTCATTTTTTGCATATTTTGAATTACTGGGGCTTCCTGAGTCCAGACAAATGCAAGGCATTGTGGGTATTGTAGCTGGTGTTCTTAGTTCAGCAGTCAAATGATACCAGTTTGGTGGACATATTAATAAAATGTTTAATGCCTGCCTGAGTTTGTATCATTGTTATGTTGGGGAAGGAGTGAAGACGTAGTACTTCATGATATGTAGTACATTCTTGGACTGCAGTCTGTGTGGTAACGATGTGGATCAAGGACCTGAGGCCTTGTTTTACTTGTAAAAGTATTGGTTTTCCATGGTCTTCCATGCCTGTTGGCTGTGGCAAACAGAGAAAACAGACATGCTGGGTGTCACTTGTGGGTCCGTTGTGGCTGTGGTGCGTCTTGCCGTAAGTAAAACACATCCAGTTTATAAGCCGCAGTGCCTCTGGTGTAAAATGGGCATCAGTCTTCTTACAACATTCACTGCACGGATGCTGACAAGCAGCCACACCTTTGAGATCCTGTTTCTTTATTTCTCTTTAAAATCAGGGGACAGCTGGAGAATTTACAAATGGGGAGTAGGGCAGGAGAAAGGTTTAAAAATTGTAAGACTCCTGCATAAATCAAAAATGTTGGCAGGTTTAACCTGTGAATGCACATTCTTAGGACCCGAGCACCGATGGTGAGCAGGACGTGTGAATATGACGCATGATGCACTTATTATCTTAAATTCAGAACAGCAGTCAATAAAGGGCGCAATATTACCAAATATCTAAGCGACTCATCACACATTTATCATTATATTACATTTATTTCAAAGTTGAATGCACTTATAGCTCCACAGTTGAGAGTCATGAGTCCAAAAAATTGTGTTCACAGATCATTTGATGAGTTGTAGATGACTTGTGATGTGAAACCACAT
Source organism: Salarias fasciatus (assembly GCF_902148845.1). Classification (NCBI taxonomy): domain Eukaryota; kingdom Metazoa; phylum Chordata; class Actinopteri; order Blenniiformes; family Blenniidae; genus Salarias; species Salarias fasciatus. The sequence continues at coordinate 21,623,696 of NC_043754.1, forward strand.
ACCGTCTTCATTTTTAAAGACTGATTATTACCAGTCATTTTTAACACCGTATCATTAACCGTAGTTTAGTCGTGCACTAAGACCTTTGCGTCATCGGGAAACTTCGTGCTAGTTCGGTCTTCTCCGTCAGTCACGTGATCACAGTATCACGCGACTGACATCATTGAGTCGTCCTTAAATTTAGTCCATGTGGCGGAAGTACACAAAGTACCATGCAGGTGCATTTATTGGTAAAACTCACACGTTTTTTTTTTATTTAAATTAAATATAGAAAATAAAATTAATGAAATCTTTGTGGAGCGTTCACGGGACTTCCGGGTTTACGTGTTTACGTCACTGCCCATTTCTGGAATCAGGAGGCGGAGGAAGAAGAGGAGCTGAAGGTCTGTGTCGGTTTATGTTCGCTGAAAACACAAAAGGTGAGTACCACAGCAGCTTCGTAGCTTCAGGACACGTTCATAAAGTTGAATTCAAGTCGTCTGGAGGCATGTTTGGATTTCCTGGGAAGCTGTGATTCATTCCGGTAGCTGACTACACCTCGGCTGCATTGGTTTAGCTGCACAACGTGGAGGTAAATGACAGGAAAGCCTGAATGAACCAGGATTCTCAGGGGTGATGATGGGTTGAGGGGAAAATGCATGCACAGTGATCAGCTCCACCATTTGCATGCTTTTATGAGATGCACACGCATGTCAGTGTTATGGCCTCTGCAGCCGCCAGGTCTCCACCCAGGGAAGACCTGACTCTGTCACTGACACAAACACATTAAGTTGGTAAATATTTGATCTGACTGGGCTATTCAGAGCTTCAGGGACTCATCTGGAGGAACTGGAGCAGATCTGGAGTCTTAGTGTGGGATAACACTGTTATAACACTGCTTTCTGAATAAGTGGAGAAACTGGGCCAAAAAAAACCTTAATGTTTGTAAATAGTTTACCAAAAGGTTCATCTGTGGTTGATATTAGTATTTCAAATGTTTCCACCTCTGGTTATCCTCATTTTTATTGTTAATAACTTAGTATTACTCTTTGCAAACTGTTGCTGCCATTCTTGGTCAGGATTCTGATTACTTGCTGTAAAGGTTAATGAATAAGCAGTGAGTTACATAACTCAGGATAAGACAGCTGTGATGATCTACCTGTACAGCACATGTGCATGTAAAACCACAACACAATTACTACACACTGATTCTTCAGTAGCTACCCAACTCAATCCTGGAAATACGAATTAAACCACTGATATTTTAGGGCAAGTGCAACACAATGCTAAATTATTGCTAAAGTACTCAGATGAAGCTGTAATTACAATGGTTTCTAGTCTTAATTCTTCAATTTCTAACCTTCTTTTAAATTTGCTTGTTGAATTTTTGAGCATTTTTGTTGAAAAGTTTAGTTGAAAGGTATACTGAATAGATTTTTTTTTTTTGTTTGCAGGTAAGATAATAGATTACCAGATGTATGGCAGCACAAAAACATAAAGAAATGAATGTTTTATTCTTCCCAAAATGAGAAAATTTACTTTGTATTCAAAACAAATGATGGTGAATAGAATTTAAATATAAAGTACAGCTGCCTGGTGGTTGAGTGGTTTGCTCTCACTTCCCAACATCCTGTTTGGAGTCTGGATTTTTAAGTGGGATCGCATACAGAATATCTCCAGCACTTCCAAGAACGTTCACATCATCATCAAACCTAACTTTCAAATTCAGCGTTTGTGTTTTAAATACTTCCTTTTCCTCAGCGTTAGTGGTCTTGACTCACCTCCAGACGCTTCCTCTTTCTGTCCAGCTGCTTGGAGACACACTGGTGTCCCATGTATGACATTAGACAACCATACATCGCAGGGCCAAGTGCCACAGGGATGGTTGTGAACTGTAGAGTCAGAGGTCAGGAAGTGAACTCTTCAAAAAAACAGATAATTTGATTGTTAGACAATTGGTTAAATGTTAAACATAACGCCCACGATCTAAAACCGGCCAGTCAGAGCGTTTAATCTGGTCCTCAGGGTGACTTTTTCCTGTAAAGCGTAATTCTTACAAAGAGAGTATTAAGTAGACATTTTTAACACAATTAACTGCTGTTCTTGCACAATTTTGATAAGAGAAGCAAGTGAAACTGGAGATGTCAGCGTTTCTTGTGGACCAGAAGCCAGTGATGTGTCGGAGTAGCCTCGCTGCTTTACTGCTAACAAAGCAGCTTTTTTATCAAACCCACTGAATAAATGTGAATTTGCAGAAACTTGCACAGATCGTGTGAGTAATGCTGCGGAGTGAGAGGCTCTTGCTTGAAGAGGAGCACTAATGGCAGATATAATTTAAGATTTCAGCTCGATTCATTTCAGTCAGTTTCACTTTGAGGACTGTACTTTGCTTTTTGCTGTGAACGCGTGTGACTGTCGTCCGCCTGTGATGACTGATGACTTGTTCAGGGTGTTTCCTGTCTTAACCGGCAGTCAGATACATGGTAACTCACTGTTTTTCACACAAAACTCAAGCTTACACATGCAGATTTAATGTATGACTTTGTTTCTCTAAAAGCAACTTCCTCTTTTAATTTCTCCTCCCGTGTTTGTTGGTCATTCATGACGCAAAGAAGAAGACAAGTGAGGGGAGCAGGGATGAGGGCGAGGAGTGAGAAGTTGCATTATGGGTAACAGTGCAGTGGGGGAATAACATTACAGTCCTTATGCAACAAAATTCTTATATAACAAATTTCAATTGTTCTTCATCACACTTTGCTTTATTTTTGGCGAGCAAGTCGGGTTTGGAGTGTTTTTGGAGTGAGTGATGAATATGAGATATATAAATGCTCTGTGTGTGTGTGTGTGTGTGTGTGTGTGTGTGTGTGTGTGTGTGTGTGTGTGTGTGTGTGTCAGCCCAAGCAGCAGCAGTGCCTCCAAACATCCTAACGAGACCATGAATTTTTCATCGCAGGTCATCTGGCATCATGAGTCAGCGGACGGAGCGACGCGGGATTCACGTGGACCAATCGGACCTGCTGTGCAAGAAGGGATGCGGTTACTACGGCAACGCAGCTTGGCAGGGCCTGTGCTCCAAGTGCTGGAGGGAGGAGTACCAGCGGGTGCGGCAGAAGCAGATCCAGGACGACTGGGCCTTGGCAGAGAAGTGAGCGCCTGAAATCCGGCCGCGCTTTTGCTTTCTCTAAAACCAGACTGACTGGAGTCCGCCGTCTCTCCGCCCAGGCTGCAGAGAGAGGAGGAAGCGGCGTACGCCAGCAGCCACGGGACGCAGACCCAGCCCCACTCCCAGGCCTCGGCTCCGCAGCAGCAGCCGGGACACGCCTCCCTGGGCCCCTTCTCCAAGTTCGAGGAGAAGAAGACCAACGAGAAGACGAGGAAAGTGACCACCGTGAAGAAGTTCTTCAGCCCGTCGTCACGCACCGCGTCCAAGAAAGGTTTCACGCTCAGCGCCGTCTCGCTTTAGTCGGTGAAGGTAACTCCAGCTCCTTCTAAATGCGCATGTTGGTTGACAGAAAACCAGGAGGGGAAGACGCCGAGTCCGTCCACGAGCCGCCGCGCCAGCTTCGACACGGACCAGGTCTCCAGGGACTTCGTGGACTTCCTGAAAAACCTCCAGAAGCCCGGCAGAGACATCCACAAGCAGTGCAGAGCCTTCATCGTCAACATGTCCAGCAAGAAAGTGCGTGGGACGCGTGGATGTTTTTGACCTTTGATCATTTTACAAATTGAATTCAGTCGAGTTTGATTCCAGATGGTTGAAGGTAAAAGCATCAGGCGTAAGACTACGATGGTATTCCCTGAAATATTTATCCCAGAAACAGAATAATTCATCGTGAACATGGGCTAATGGCAATAAAGTGCATATTAATAATGCACAATGAACAGAATCATCGTTGTTCGTCACAGCTGCTTTCTGGATATTTTTAAAGACGACAGCAGAAAGCAGAAGTCTAAAAATGGTCAGATTCTGTCATCCACACTCACGCGTCACGTGCAAGAAGTTATGAGCAAACAGTTCAAAGCTGATTAGAGAGAGCAGCATCCATTACCAGACATTAAAGAAACAGCTATGAATAGATCAGATCTCTGGGTGAAGTTCGGTCAGACAAATGAAGAAAGACAGTTTTCAGAAAGACATGTATCACTCAGCATTTTTACCTATGATCACCAGTAATCTCATTTTGACCTTTGACCTCTGGTTCTGACAGGACCTGAGCGCCGACGAGCTCTCGGAGTGCGTTCAGGACTTCTATCAGGGCATGGCCGACCGCCTGATGAGCCACTTCAAAGGTCAGCTCCGAGCCACACGTGGGAGTTGTGAGTGAGTCTGGGCCCCGCCAGCAGGTGGCAGCACAGCGTGGTAACGAGTCCCGTCGCCTCCTCCTCCTTCACCAGGATCCTCAGAGCCTGTGGAGCAGGTGATGGACCAAGTGGAGAAGTACATCATGACTCGCCTGTATAAGAGCGTTTTCTGCCCGGAAACCACCGATGATGAGAAGAAAGACCTGGCCACGCAGAACCGGATCAGGTAAACCTCTACGTTTTACTAAAATGAGGTATTTGTTCCAGTCCGGCTGCGCAGAGCTTGTGTCTGGACGGTCTGTCCGAGTCGGTGCGGTTCATCACACATTTGGCCATTTTTAGCCCTTTTCTCAGTGTCCCTCTCACATCTGAATGCACAGCGGCAGCTGCTGAGTGCACGTCTGTCACCCATGGGGGTAATTTACTGCAACGAATGAGCCCGGTTACATCAGCTCTCGCTAAAAAACAAGAACGCTAAAGAAGGAGGAGGAGGAGGAGGAGGAGGTTGGGACTGGCCCTGCTGAACGCTGTCCACCCTGTGGTCCGCAGGGCGTTACACTGGGTGACCATCCAGATGCTGTGTGTGTCCTTCGACGAGGAAATCCCCGAAGTGTCGGAGAACGTGGTGAAAGCCATAACAGGTATCTGGATGCAGGGCTCGGTGGAGGTGGAGAACGGCCGTCACGCTGTTCAGTCAGTTCACAGGTTTTGCTTGAAAACTGCCGGTGCTGATCTGTTGAGCCTCTCAAACCTCCGACGTCCCTTCAGACATCATCGAGATGGACTCCAAGAGGGTTCCTCGGGACAAGCTGGGCTGCATCACGCGCTGCAGCAAGCACATCTTCAGCGCCATCAGGATCACCAAGAACGAGCCGGCCTCCGCCGACGACTTCCTGCCGGCGCTCATCTACATCGTGCTGAAGGCCAACCCGCCGCGGCTGCAGTCCAACATCCAGTACATCACTCGCTTCTGCAACCCCAGCCGGCTGATGACCGGCGAGGACGGATACTACTTCACCAACCTGGTCCGCCATTAACCAGAACGCTGACTGCATGAAAACATGAATCATGACGGTGTGTAATGGAAACACGGTGTGTGTGTGTGTGTGTGTGTGTGTGTGTGTGTGTGTGTGTGTGTGTGTCCTCAGTGCTGTGCTGCAGCCTTCATCGAGAAGCTGGACGCCCAGTCGCTCAACCTCTCCCCGGAGGAGTTCGAGCGCTACATGTCGGGCCAGGCGTCGCCGCGCTTCGGCGGCTCGGAGGGCGACTGGTCGGGCGGGGGACCGGCGGGCGGGGCCGGCGCCGCCAACCCCGCCCTGGCCCAGCTCAACCACAACCTGGAGCTGCTGTCCAGCCTGGGCAGCCGGCAGGAGGCGGTGGCGGAGGCGGCCCGCGGCCTGCAGGCCGACCTGCTGTCCTGGACCCAGAGCGTGGAGCGGGAGGTGCACGGCATCCTGGAGAAATACCCGCTGGAGGTTTTGTCCTGCACCGTCTCGGCCATCGACGCCAACAACATGGACAACGACAACCTGCCGCCCCCGCTCACGCCCCAGGTGTTCGCCGGCTAGTCCAGGTGAAAAAGTTTAGTGCAGTTGACATTATAGCAAGGTGTAGCTCAGAGCCGCCCGGTCCCAACGTTTAACACCTGAACATCTCTTCAGTTTTTGGAAAAGTTTCACCTAGGGGTGTCGCTTTCGAAAAGTTGCGTTTTCAGCGGCTCCGAGCAGCGTTGTCATGGAAACGGGTCCTAAACTCATGAACTTAACTGACTCCTACTACACTGGTTAGCACTAACCCACTTAACCCTCTTCATTACGTACACTGAGCAGCCGCTGCACGCACACATTAACGCGTCCGCGCTAAAGTGTCGTCAAGCGCTTTATGAACTAGAAATACAGCAATGTCAAGAAAATCTTACAACTTACTGGCAAACCTCTAGCTGTGCTTTATTAGATCGATAAATGTGAAGAGTGTCAGTAGCAACCTAGCATTAGCAGCTAAACGCTCGTCTTCGGCATTACGTCACTCAGAGCTGCCAACTCTTCACGTTCGCGTCTCGCGTTTTCTGCGGGAAGTTTTGGACGGTAACTGTACGCGAGCGCCTGTGCAAAATACCGCGAGGAGTTTATGCATATAGATGAATGTGATTTACTTGCTTAGTTTCAGATTGGGCATGATTTTTACAGATACGCTGCTGTTATTGTGGTGAGAGACATTTTACCAGCTGGCCCCCCGCGACTTCTGTCTGCTCACTTTATTCTAACGTGTTTTCTGTGATGGACGTCAAATTATAAAAGAATCAGAGAACTTTCCAGGAGACTATACTGTTGAAAAAAAAGGGATTTTAGATGTGTTTTTTAAACAAACAATTCCCGTTATGTCTTCTTCCCCTGTAAATTATGACATTATGCTAAATAAGTTTTACATAGTAAAACATGAAAGAATGTTTTTTTCAATAAAACATAACGATCTGAAACTGAATGTGCAAATCACATTGGATTTAATTGATAGGTGTAGGTAATGAATAATAACTTTTAAATTTAAGAAAGATTTTAAAAAATGACTTCAGAATTCTCAGTATAACGGGTGAGAGTTGGCAGCACTGTGTTACAAGTAAAACAGCTTAAAAAAGCAGTTATTTTCACAATGTTAAGATCGTTGGTCAGCCTAAATGTTAGCTTATTTATTTATTTGATAATAAATCCATTCAGTAAAACAGAAAGTCATTGCATTTCATTTTATCAGTCGATGTGACAAAACCGAAATAAAATGAACATACATCAAAGGGATTTAAAAAAAAAAACCTCAGTCCAAGTATTTACACCATAAACACACCAAGAATATCATGTTTCTGTAAAATGCTTTGTGTTGAGTTTTGTTGTCGTTTACTTAAAAGAAACCTGTTTTGGGAGATTCGGAGAGTTTTTCTCTTTCATTGCACTTTAATAATTTTACTGACCGTGTTTTTCACTTCATCCATCGATGTAACAGCAACATCATTTCATTTCTTCATGTTTTCACATGTGGCAAAATGCAGCTGAAGAGACAGAATCTATTACTGAATCAAGTCATTTCATCAAATTCACTTGAAGAAACACTTTTTTTCAGTCTCTCATACTAACGGTCATTAAAAGGTGGTTTCACAGAGTGCTCAAATATAAAGATTTTTATTTTTCTGATGTACTGTATCATGACAGAACAGGTTGATTTTACTCTTAACAGCCTCTTGAAAATACTACCACTGGTAGATTTGCATTGTTTTATGAGTTTCAGTGTTTCAAACTATGGGAACCACTTAGAATATTTATTTTATTATTTCATCTGTGTCAGAAAACTTTCATTAGTGTAGGGATTACAACAGATTAAATGTGTGCTAATCGGCTGAAAATAGTTTATTTGCTTCTGTTTGAGCAAAAAATGTTCCCAAAATAAAAACATTTATGTTGAACTTGAAATATAAATAAAATTAAGAAAAACTGAATAATAATAATAAGAATAATAAAATGTTTTAAACTGAGCTGATGAGTGTACCTATTGGAAAAGTGTGTAAATGTTCTTTTTTTTTTCATTTCAGTGAAATAATAAAGAAAAAAAAACATTAAAATGAAACCAAGTGAATCTTGTTTTTGTTCTGAGCCGAATGTTCAACTTGCCCCAGATTCAGATTTCTATTTTACTCTTCTCGGTAAATAGAATGTACTATCTTTAGCACATCGTACGGTTTGAACTCCACATGATACGCGCGCACACACACACACACACACACACACACACACACACACACACACACACACACACACATAGTCAAGGACAGTCTGCTGTCGGCTGGTCTGTACGGTGATCCAGTGTGTCTGAAGAGAAAACAGCCGTGACGGATTCTTCCTTCCTGACGCTCTGAATGAATCCAGGTCAGTGTGAAGGACAGACTCTATTCCCGACACCTGAAGGAATCAATAGGATTAGGTTCTGTAGTTCTTCTCCAGGCTCTCCTGGAAACCCTTGAGCAAATCATCAGGATGTTTCCTCAACTGTAGATTGTTTCAGCTGAAAGTTTTCTGATTAATTCATGAACACAGATGATCTGATCCAAGCGTGTGTGTGTGTGTGTGTATGGTGTGTGTGGAGTATTTAGTGTGTGTGTTTGGAAACCATGTCCGGCCCTTGAAACCCGGACTCGATCTGGATTATTCTCATTGTGAGTTTTTGCAGCTTTTTTCCATCCAGAAGGTGAAATTCACCCCTTGGAGCTGCTGGTGAGCGACTCTCCTCACCGGGTTGTTCTGTCTCGGTCTTCGTGGAGCCGTCTCCCGGCGCGAGACTCAGCGACTCCTTCCTGTGGTTATTTTAGAGCCGTGGTGCTCTCAGGTCTCCGTGCTGCTCTCTGGCGGACTCCACGGATGAAAGAAACCCGGACCCCCCCCCGCCCCTCTGTGTGGCCACAGGCCCTGGAAATGGACACACCTGGACGGCTCTGAAGGAGGACACCGTCTCTGCTGGCGTTTTGACCTCCAGCTCAAATAATTCAAGTATCTGAGAGCAGCAGAGGCCGCTCACTGCACCTGCTCCTGCGGGACGCTGAACAGCAACCAACACCTTCAGAAATGTCACCTTGGACTTCTGCCTTCTCAAACCTGTCTCAATGGAACGTTTCACAGCTCGGTCACCGACATTCCGTCTCGTTTTGTGGAAACCTTTTACATTTGATGTGTGTGTGTGTGTGTGTGTGTGTGTGTGTGTGTGTGTGTGTGTGTGTGTGTCAGCAGTTTTTGGGCTGATTTTCCTCACGTAATTGAAGAAAAACATCATGATTTACAAAAACACATGCAGGAAAAATTGGTACTCAGTCTTGAAAAAAAAAACAAAAAAAAAAAAAACGATGCACCAAATGAGGTGAATTAAATCCTGATTAAACTGCAGAAAGTGACATTTAAGTGCTGGCAGACAGCATTTCCCCCCGACACCCCGAGAGCTCCAGGACAGAAAACAAAAGGCCTCGTCGAGTGCATAATAAGCAACTTACTGTTTATTTATGGTGGATACTGTTCAGGTGACATGTGAAGGGGGGGTTCCTGGAGACTGAAAAGAGCGGCTAACTTTCTCCACCAGAGGCCTCCAGTGTGCAAAAGTGACAAAAAGCAGTTTTTAAAGGGCCGTTGTCTGATGCCAGTCGTGGCTTCGCGTCGACAGAACCACCTTCGGCAAACATTTGGGGAAGAATCGGTCATTGGTTTCAACTAGTTTGCATCCATTGAGATGTATGTTTGTCCTTATAACACTATAATCGTACAGTATATACACAATACAAGGTAAAATAACTGCAGGTAATGTTTATACATGCTTATATATTTCTGAAAAAAAAAACAACCCAAAAACAAAATGAAAGCTTTATACATACAGTAAGGCAGAGAATATATACAGAGCTAATCTATAAGGAATCAGTATCAAACATCTGTCAAATATTCACACCGCAACAAAACAGAGAATTCAAAACGTTGTATAGTATATACAAAAATACGTATGCAAATGCCCCTAGGAATATCTTAATAGAAAAAATAATGGGAATCTCATCAGGAGGACATCACATTATATCTGAAACATGCACTTGCCGCAGAGGGGTTTCAGTCCGGCCACATGTCTACGCGCGTGCGTGTGCGTGTGTGTGTGTGTGTGTTTTCTTCTTGTTTTTTGAGGGGGAGTAACTGTGAATCACTGAGAAAGAAGCGGTTCTTGGTGCAGGAATACTTGGTCTACTGTGCTCATGGGTCCTGGTTGTGCGGCCCCCCCCCCCCCTCGGCGGGGGCGGGGGCCTACAGTACAGTCTGGGAATCTCACACCGACCTGAAGCTGGCCGCCCGCCGCCCCCGCTACACTTTGGACTCGCTCTCTATGTTGGCAATGTCCCCGTTCCTCTCGGTCTGCCGGCTCTTGGCCTGGCTGTCCGGGCTGGTTCTGGTCTCCTGGCCCTCCTGCTCCGACTCCGGCAGCCCCTGCTGGCTCAGCTTGCTGGCCAGCGACCAGGTGAGGGGCAGGCGCGCGCGGTTGGCCATGTCGGCCAGCTCTCGGGCGCTGCAGGCGGGCGTGTCGGTCTCGTAGATGTCGTGGAAGCTGTTGTAGTCCACCTCGTAGAAGCCGTCCTCCAGCGTCAGGACGGGCGTGAAGCGGTAGCCCCACTTGATCTCGCTGCTGACGTACGAGCTCCTCGCCTGGCACGTCATGCCTGCAACACCAGAGCGGCCCGTTAGGACAAGTGGCGGGACATAATAATCTGAGGTAAACCAGCTGGCTTCCCACCCCGGCTCCTGATGTTCCTGTACTTTCCCAGAAGCCTCCTCACTTTGCTCCTGTATCTCTTTAACCACAACCAAACGTGTCTCTTAATCAGTTTGCTGCATGTCTTCCGTCCTGTCTGATATTTCTCGGCGCTCTGCGGCTCAGCTGTCTGCAGGAAACCAAAGTCTCCTCCAGCAGCCGCTCCAGAAACTCTCCGCTCAGCCGTTATGTAATGTTATAAAACTCATCTCAGCTCCTGTTTTATTTAAGTGTGGAGCGAACCTCCTCTGCGTGGCTCTAAAATGCCGCATGTGGGGCAGCGGGAACCGTCCCGGGGTCACAGGCTTTCCTTGGCTTCCTTTGTTTCCCTTTTGAAATTCAGTCGTGACAAAAATAAATAAACGTCGGGTAAAAATATTAAATTCTGGCCGCATGTGTGTCTCAGAAAACATCTGTGCTCATCAGATCACTATTTTCTTTTCCGAAAGGTAAAAAATGGTAAAATGCCAGCCTAAAGTCTGCCATCAGAGGTCATCCAGAGTGCCTGCCTTGACAGGCCAGAGCTGTTATTCTGTTGGCCGGCTCTCTGGGTGGAGAGTCTGTTTCAGTCTGTCAGACGACTGAACTCCTCTTCACATCACAGATCGTGCGCGCGGGGCTTCGACAGCACCGCTTTGACCTGATTGCTAAACATCGACGTGTGACGTTGCTGCGTGGATGAAGAACGGAGATCCGGGCGTCTTATTAGACCGAGGAGAAGGAAAACCTCCCGAGAAAAGAGAAATGTTCTGCCTGCTTCCCCGGGGACGGGGCCAATTGTGCTTGCTCTGTTTACTCGCACTGTTTTTGTGAGGAGAACTCGTTTTAAATGAGTGTCAGGTCAACTCATCCACATACTTTTGAGTTGCATTAAATAAAACTTGCCAATTAAAGGAGAGATTGATAGCTGGCATGCACAGGGAGGAGATCCTTCACGCAACAGCAGCTCTGTGAGTCTTTTAGTTTCTGGAGTTTCAAGTATGCAAATTTCTGCACGGCAACTTTCATTTTTGTTGTTCGTAAATTTCACGCTTCTAAAGTTGTGCTGAGCGCTGAGGATCAACATTTCCCTCTCAGACGAAGCGTTTTCTGTCTGAATGTGACGGACTGGGGACCTGTTAAGTGTGTCTCTTGCCGTCGGCCACAGCTGGATCCTCTCCCGGGTCCCGCGACCTCCAGCAGGCGAGGAGATGGACGGAGCGATGGAGGCATTTTCAAAATGAATCACCTTGTTCCGCAGATTGAGGCCCTGCAGCCACGCTGCCGCTATGATTAGGTTTATTATAACGTTGTAAATGTAACGGGAACGTTGACAACCTGCCTGAGAGCCTCCAGCGCTCAGCTTCAGTGTCACCTTTCATGGATTTTTTTTTCTTTTTAAAACAAGAAAAAAGGAGAAGAACTAAAATGTGTTTGGCAGCCCTGCTGTATTGTGTTTCGCCTGTCAAATCATTCATCTTACCTCTGTTGGTACAAGTGACATGGACAGGCCGAGTGCTGATACCGCAGCCGGCTGAGCGGGGCGGCCGCTGGAAGAACGAGACAGCATGCTGCCTTTTCCGAGACGTTACAGTGGAGTAAGTGTGTGAGTGTGTGAGGGCTCGTGGGACGAACGTCTATGAGTCACAGCGCGACATCAAAACCTCTGAGCAGCATCCGCCGGCGCGGTGACTCACCCGTGGCCTCCACCATGCCCTCCAGAATCACCACGATCTCCAGCTCCTCCTTGGCCAGGTGGGCCTGCGAGATCTCCCAGAAGGGGCTGTGCTGGTTGATCTCGTGGCAGATGATGAGCGGCGAGACCAGGAAGAGCCGGTCGTCCCCCGTGTTGTAGCCCACATTAATGTCCGTCTGGTTGAGGGGGATGAACTCCCCCTCCTTGGTCTGCTTGGACTTGATGAGCTTGGCCCGGATGGAGGCCTCCACGATGTGCGAGTTCCGGAGGTCTCCCACCCTGAACATCAGGCACAGCCGGCCGTCTCTCATGGAGATGACCGCATTGGTGGAAAACACTAGAGTCTCCGCTCGCTTCTTGGGCTGCGAGATCTTGACGAACATGCAGCCCACCATGAAGGCGTTGACGATAGATCCCAGCACCGACTGGACCAGAAGCAGAACGATCCCCTCGGGGCATTTGTCCGTGATGACTCTGTATCCGTACCCGATGGTGGTCTCCGTCTCGATGGAGAACAGGAACGCCGACACGAACCCGTTGAGGTTGTTGACGCAGGGAGTCCACTGGTTGTCCGCTATGTGGTCCAGGTCGCCCCGCAGGTAGGCGATGAGCCACCACATGAAGCCGAAGAAGAGCCACGTCACCGTGTACACCAGCACGAAGATGAAGAGGTTGAACCTCCACTTCAGGTCCACCAGCGTGGTGAAGATGTCCGTCAGGTAGCGGTACGTCTCCCGGACGTTCCCGTGGTGCACGTTGCACTTGCCGTCCTTCTGGACGTAGCGCTGGATCCTCTTGGCCCGGTCCATTTCCGCCAGCTGCTTGGGCAGGTCCTCCCGGGCCTGCTTCGGCAGCTTGGGCTTCCTGATGAGGGCCGGGCTCTCCACATCCTGCTCCATGGGGTTGGTAGGTGGATTCAAGCCTGTCAGTCACAGCAACACAGGCGGAGGTTAGGCAAGACGTGACGACAGAAAACGTAAATAAATCCTAAATAATCTGTCTTCACAATAAATCAATCAAGCTGAAATGACGGGGCTCAGATGGTTTCTTACAATCCCAGGGTTAGCAGTTAAATCCCCGTCCCCACCTGTCCGCGAGGCGGCATGTCCCGACATGACGGCCATCTGGCTGCTGGCGAACGTGTCTGATGGAGCGTTTGTCACGCCGGGACTCTAACTTACCTCAATCTGAGTCCATTAGTTATCATTCAGGATCAGAAAACACAGCATGGTGCCAGAAAAGCTCAGTTTTCATCAGTTCAGAGGAAACCAATATGTGCAGTCAGAGTGCTGGCTTCATGCCAAAAGAGTTGAACGAGAAGAAATCAGCCATGCTGGGAATGTTCTGCAGACATCTGCAAAAAAAAAAATCATATGCTACTTTTTTAATTTGCTGCAGCAAAATAAAAAAAAAGATGAAACAAGACATGAGCTGCCGGCACTTTGATCCCAGAGGCAGAGAGTCGACAAACCTTCTGAAACGCTTCTGCCAGGATAAAAACACAGCTCGGTTAAATGAGGGGCCAAGAGAAAGAACACTGTTATTTGAAAGAATGACAAACAAAAAAGCATAAAATCACCAAAAGTAACTACTTAGGTGTTTTGTGTTCATCATCAAGAATGTCTCCTCAGAAAATCTGGGCTGGTTGCTTTAACAGAGAGAAAACACACACTTTCTCCTTCCTGTTTTCCGTTTGCCGAAAGGCGCCTTTCCAAACCGGCCCGGCTTCACGCATCGTCTCACGTTGAGCGACGGCTCCACAAACAGAACGCGCACGCAGATAATATCACCAACAATGGAACCTCCCACTCGGCCATTGTTCCGAGTCCAGCAGGCAGATCCACCAGCAGTAGTACTAAACGGTGTCGGCGGCGGCGGAGCGGCCCGGGGAGAAAACGTGTCGCCGCCCACGCCGCCAGCAGCAGCGAGCCGCCGTCACGGCGGCCGGCGCGGTGTGGAGCCAGCGTGTAACACTGTGAATGCAGGTTGCGAGGCTCCGTGGGTGCTCGGGGGCTCCTCGGCAGCCACGGCAGGGAAGCCATTCTGCGGCGACGGAGCCCGGTTTCCAGAGCAACCTGCGGGCGCTCCTGAGCTGGACTCCCAGCAGCTCCGGGCCGCTCGGACCAACAGGGGCCAGCCTCCACCCCTGCCAGTCATCAAAAGCTCAAATAGCACCAATAAAATGAGAGAAAGTGAAATGCTGTGAAAAGTCTAGAGCCGCACCGCATTTAAAGCTTTCTCTTTGTGTTGGGCTCGGTGAGCTAAAGGGTTAAAAAAATCTGTTTTCGGTCTCTGGCTGTGTAGTTTGGCAGACTCCTGTGCACTTCCTTGGATTACGGCGCCTGTATTTTCTTCTATTATTATCAGACAGCAGCGGCGGGCGAGCAGAGGGAGCGGGGCGTACCGAGCTAAAGGTCCCCGTCTGAACCCGAAGCAGCCACACCGCCGTTACACAACGATACTATATTTACATAACTCTGAAGCATAGAATCACACGGGGGAAAACGTTTCACTTCACCGCTGGAGGGACTACAAACGGAGAGGCATTTCTCCGGAGCGCAGCGAGGGCACTGCCAAAACACAGCGATGAAAATACAGCAGAGAGGAGTGATGGGGAGATGGTTTCACTTCAACCGGCACCTTCCCGTCTTACATAAGAGCTGAGAGCTGGACCATGATGGAGCTGAAGATTTGGGCAATTTATTACACCAGCAGAGCTGCTTCCGTGGCTTTCTTCAGCCTCCCGTTGTCCTCTGTTTGAATTTGACTCAATTGTAAAAGTTGCTGTGCCGCATCTTCGGTTTTCTCTTTCGTACTTCACTCTTTCACGATGATAAATGTTGAATATTGTAGGTTTTTAAAGCATCTGGTGTGAACAGTTAGGATGATTTGCTGCCAATAAAAAGAAAATAGAAATGGCTTCAAAAACATTGTGATCAAACTTTGATGAATACATTTCTTTTTCTAACTGAAAAACGAGATGTGATTTACTGAAAATGACTTCTTTTTAACTTTATGTTACAAAAATGAAAGTGAGTTTTGCGGCAACATGTTGGAAATGAGTTGGTTAAAAGGTTGGTTAAAAGGTGCAACGCAGAGTTAGGTGATGATTTGCTGCTTTGGGCTGTATGAAGCAACAGGAAGCGCTGCTCAGTGCTGACAAGAAGTGCAAAAATGTGAAGAAAAGACAAAGTTTAGATGTCCAACTTATGTCAGAGTGTTGTATAATCCCAGTCTGCTCTAGGAAAACATCAAAATTAAAAAGTCTTTAATATCCTTCAACAGTTTTCTCATATTGTTGCGTTTCATTGCTTTGATAGATTTTTAGGTTCAATTTGTAGGTCCAGTGAAGCACTGAGCTGGTTTCAGTGTTCGCAGCTTTTCTGCAGATATGAGGTGCAGAAATGTGGAAATATCTGGGAGTTTCAACACTGTTGTGTTATTAAAGAATCTTTCAAGATCCTCCTTTTCTTTTTAACACTGCTGACTTTTTACGGTGGAAGTTGAGCCGCGCTCGCCGGGCCCGAGCCTCCATCAGTGTTTCCACCACTGGAACAAATGGCCGTGCTGAAGCCGCTCCGCTCGCCATTCACCGGGGAATATTATGAGCTTGAGCAGCGCCGGTTTCCATGGCAACGCACGGCTCGGTCTACCCGGCGCTCACAATATAGCAGGAATGTAGTGGATGAGGCCGCGGCGTTGGATAACATTTGTCTGTTTCATCTCGTGTCGGCGGAGCCGGGGAAAGAACAATGTGCTGGATCTGCTTTGTGCGCACAGCTGCCATTCATGTAACATCTGTTTTATTCTCGTTCTGAATAAAGAAAGCACACACACACACACACACACACACACACACACACACACGCACAATGATACAGGCCTGTTTACAGGATGTTTGATATGATCGCTCTGAAAGGGGAAGAAACAATAAAATCCAATGTGATGGGAATACTAAAAAAAATCTTATTAGCGCCACTGATGCTGTCAGGATGTAATTCTGGAGTGATTTTAAATCAAATGTGTAATAATTACCCATTTATTCCTGCTGCATCATCCAAATCAGGCTCTCAGGGGCTGATCCTGAACATCCAGCCAGGGAATGATAGTTTTCACTGCTTTTATCAGCTCAAACATCGGATTAACAATACTTAAATGATTTGTAGCTATTCAACGTGTAGAGCAAAGTCAGACCTCTGACTGAAAATACCAATAAGTTTTGACACTCTGGAATAAATAATGTTGAATTGATTTGAATTAACTGAGCGACCTTGCAAAATGCAAAAATGAAAAGTTTCTCAGTTAAAGAAACACCATTTCTTATTTGTTGAAATATTTTAGAAATGGACTTTATTCGACTAAAAATGTTGGGAAAGTTGGAATTGATGAGCTTGCTGAATGATTCTGAATTGAAAAATCCGGTTTGGTTCCTGGAAACGATGAGAAATTGTGGGTTCAGAAGAGAAAACGAGTGTACGAATCGCAGTGAATAAATAACTCTCAGGTGGAAGGCACAGGGTAAAACGGGCCGGCCCGGACTTGAACCCGTGACCCCCGCCAGCCCGTGACCCCCACTGTCGACCCTCACCTCTCAGGGTTAACAGATCGAAGACGCAGGACGGCGTCCGTCTGAGGCCCGCAGCGCGGCGGGACGGATCCTGAGCTCTGAGGGAAAGCTGGACAACACGCACCAACACATCAGCTCTCCAGATCCCCAGAGGGAGGGCGGGGGTGGGGGGGGGGGGGGGGGGGGGGGGGGGGGCTGTTAACCAGGTAGGGGGACCGTCCAGATGTGTCTGAGCTCAAGCGGAGGCGGCGCGGGGACGCCGGCTATTTATAGAGCGGCGAACAGCTGAGCACAGCCGCCAGAGACGTCACGTACAAATCATCTTCAGACCCCTCCAGTTCCTTCGAGATGAAAGCGAAGCGTCGATAAAAGAGATCACTGCGAGGCAATTCGTCAAGAAATCACTAGAAAGTCATCAGCAGAGACTAATGACTTTATTTATTTATTGATTAATCAACGTTTGAACGGCTGCTCTCCGGAGGGATGAACTCGGGGTCTTTGCAATGATCTCTGAAGCCACACACACACACACACACACACACACACACACGAAGAAGCTCGCTATGGCTCCAGTAACACAACGTTACATGAAACGCTGAAAAACTGCTGTAAGTGGATCAGAGTCTGACAATAAGCATCAGTCTGGAGCAATCATGTTTTCGCTGTCTGACAGTCACGAACGCTGAAGCTGCTTCTTGAAAAGGTTTGCAGCAACACGTTTTGGCGGCGGCGCCTCAATCACAGGCGTCCTGCTGCTGAGGGACCTGAGACAACCTTTACCAGAAATACCGTGACGCTGCGGGAGGCCCAGAGGCAGCAGCTCGGGCTCAAGAAACACAAACGATAGAAAACTACATAAAAAAATGACACTATGAGTTGAGAAATGTGGATTTTTGGAAAAGACGGGGAAAAGTTGAAAAGACGTGTGAAACATGACGAAAGGGTCGTCTTGTCTGAGGAGAGAACACGAGACACGGAGCGTACTATTCCCACCGCAATCATGACTTTTACTAAAATATATTATCTGAAAAAATATATTTCCTGTCAGAATTTAATGTCCCACAAAATAAATACGCTTCTGAGACGTAAGCAAACTGTTTTTTATGAGTTCTGGATTTTTTTTAGAAGCGATAAAATGTTTTTTTCCTTCTATTGATGCAGAAGTGACAGAAGATGTTTTTCACATCCTGGCTGTTGTATCGGTGACATCCCTGAGACTCACAGCCTTTCCAAATCCATTAAACCACATTCTGAAGTGTAAAACAACCTCAGCTCTGCAGGGAGGCCAAACGTCCACTCCTCCTGTCGTCTTTAGTTTGAAGAAATCCATAAAAATTTCTTCAGATTGACTCAGGATACTACAGAACTCAGTTGTCTGTGAAATCACCTTCATCTTCATCCTTGTGTGCGTCTCTGTTTCACTCACAAACACATGGAGACGTCGTGTCAGAGATGCAGGATGTGGACTCGCAAGCAGCGTTGTGTGTGATCTACAAACCAAGCAGGAGAAAGTGATGTTTTCCTCTAATTAAAGAAAATTGGAAATATTTGTAACGTATAGATTTAGCACGAAAATCATGGAAACAATTACACGGTAGTCATGGAAACATAAAGCTTCCTGTGTCGCGATGCATGGTAGTCATGGAAACCTGACGCTTCTTGTATCATAGTGCACGGTAGTCATGGAAACGTGATGCTTCCTCTGTCGCTGTGCACGGTTGTCATGGAAACGTGATGCTTCCGGTGTCACCGTGCACGGTAGTCATGGAAACGTGATGCTTCCTGTGTTGCAGTGCACGGTAGTCATGGAAACGGGCCAGCTGATGGGGGTTGGCGGGGGGCCAGAGCAGTACAAAAAGCGGTGAACACAGCCCAGACCTGGTGCAAGATGTTCCTGATCTGAAAATAACTTTTCTACAGAGAAAAAAACACCGTTTTTGAAACCGACAACCTGTCACGAAGCACAAATCATTTCTTCATATATTTCACCTCATGTTATGTAATCATCTTCAAAAACCATCAGGAATAAACCTGAAAGTTTGGGGAATGAGTTTTTGTTCCCAGTATTGGGAAATGTTCCCTCTTGATCACAGCAGACACTTTCCTTTGTGAAGTTCAGGTTTTTAAATGTTAGATTCACAAACAACCGACAGAGACTGAAGATGTCTCCAAAAATGGGTTAGGGTCGGAGTTACCCTAACCCTCCCCTGTCCAACAGTCAGTGTCTGGTCTGCAGCAATAAGGAGAGAGACTGAGGGGGAAGGGGAAACGACACGGCGGCTCCTCTCACACTGAGATTCCTCCTCGCTCGTCCACCCTGCGAACATTAACAGATGCTTCAAACTGGGCTGCCAGACGGACACAGGTAGACTTCTGCTGAGTCATGCTATCGGCCTAAATACCGAGTTATTTCGGGGATCCGCCCTCCGGAGGGAGATCACAGCGGAGGGACTGTCCTGGAGAAACGGGACGCTTCATCGGAATAATTACACTTTAAAGAACTGTAATGGACTGTAATGAGCTGGAGGAATGAAGTCAGTGCTGAAAATATCCAGAATCAAACATACTGCTTCAATAAAAGGTAACAAACCCCTCCTTCATGCAACGTAACTATTTCAAATGCATCTAGATGATCATATGTTGTTGTTGCACGGCCTTCACAACCACCGAAGTTACCATCCGGGCCAAATATAATGATTTATTGTCAGATGAACTCTCTTGTTTCTCTCGGTTTCAGGTGGGGCAGAAACATCCCCCTCTGAGTGCCGCCACCAAGAAATGAAACAGCTCAGTTAATTAATTCAACAGATTAATGTCACAACCTGTGTTCAACCTGTTGTAATGTCTGTGAAAGTCTGAAATAGATCTCCACTTTGAATTATGCTCAAGGAGGAAACACAAATTGAATTTCCTCAAGGTTTTTTTTTTTCAAAGTTTCCACACTTTTTTTTTTTTTTTGCCTGGATTTGTGAGTAACTTGTTTTACATGTATATGTGTAACAAAGGAAATCATTGCGAGTATTTACACATTTCATCTGTTAACGAGGTGATTTCTGTAAAAATCTGTAGAAGAACTGTGTAGAAAGAGAGGATATTTGTCCCACGGCTTCTGAAGAAGGATCTGTGAGCAAGATGACCAAACGAAATGAAGCTAATTTAATGAACAAAGCAGGTTTAAAACACACACAGATGTCATTCAGGCATCGTGGCAGCTTGTTTAAATATTTGGTCTGGGTTTCTCATGTATAACGGTGAAAAGGAAAGCATTTGAACAAAGTTTGTCTTCTGTTTGGACATTTTCTTTTATGTCTTTGTTATTAATTATCGGTGCTGGGAATCAATGAATCAATGAAGCTAAATCAAGTTCATTTAACTGGAGCTTCTGGTCCAAGCTGATGGCAGGCAGGTTCATACTGTTCATCAGGATCCAAGAATAAACTCAAAAATTGTGATTAAAGATTGATAAAGGAATTAGTCAATTCATTTCCATTGTGGTTGTGCCGTGGTGTGTTGATGCAAACAGTTCATTTAATCTGCCCAGTGAAATGAAGTGTGGTCAATTATTTAAGATTTAAAGATCAAAGTAACGACAAGATGAGATGTAAACTTAGAGAAGTAGATTTTTTTTCCATGTGTGAGTCCATTTTAGCTTCATAGATGCACATTATGAACCCAACGAGAACAAGTCAGTTCATGCCAGAAGCTTTTGTCTTTCAGGGATGTTTCAGTGTCAAACAGGTTGATTTCAATCTCTCCTACACTATTAGAACAAAACACTTCCCCACCTGCTTATTTAAAGAGTTTCTGTTAATAACTGCACACGGTCATGAACTTACTCATGCATATCGATCATATGATCAGATTTATTTGTGCTTCGACCCGGCGAATATAATGCTTTTATAAATAGGACAATGAAAGTCTGCATATTTAATTATTCATGGTGGACTGTGGTAGCCTGGCTCTATTTCTGTGGTCCATTTCCCAAACAAAGATCCCCGTCAGAGTGAGACTGCAGCAGCACTTGGAGTTAGATGAATTAATTAGCTGGTTTAAACTGAGGCTGAGGGGTTAAGTTAATGGGAAGTGAAACAATTGTTCCAAAGTTTCTACAAAACTGAGCAGAAGCTGTGCAGCATGACACATATCCATGATGACTGAAACTAAATCCAGTGCAAATGCAGAGTTAAGATTAAATAAGGAGGAATATATAGATTACAGACCCCAAAATCTAAATGTATATTGGTCGGATAAAGTGGTTGTCTAGTTGTACTATGGTGGTCAAACTGTTCCAGCTTGAGCAAGAAACCAAATTACAAGGTTTAGGAGGAAATTCAAACCAAATCTATCACAAGAAAAGTTATATAACACGTTCCTACATCTCAATAAAAGTAACTTCTGCAGTGAGTCTGCCAAACCAAACCAAACCAAACCAAACCAGCTCCATGGATTCATCACATGGCTTCTTATCACGACCTGCTGCCTCTCAGGCTCTAAAACATCCCAGTTCACCTCCACAGGCTGTTTATTTCCATCATCTGCTCACAGGGTTCAGATGTGGACGTTAAAGCTCCATTCAGCAGGAGAGAACTTCTTTTTTTTTTTTCTTCCGGGGGTAATCAGTGTGTCTGGGCTGCCTGGAGGGTCAGGAGCGAGTCATGGAGATCACCGGCGTCCGCAGTGACCCGCAGCTCGGGTTCAGATCAAGTCTTGTGTGGATAATGGCAGCTTTATTGGGAGTTTTTTAAATCCTGCTGGGATCAGGCAGAGTAATAATAATAATAATAATAATAATAATAATAATAATAATAATAATAATAATAGTAGTAAAGATGCTGCGGGTCTGTGTGTTTCCGTGCGCGTGCGGCCTGCAGGCTCTCGCAGCCTTTTCCTCCAACACCTTCCAGCTCCTTCCACCGGCCGGCGGCGGCTTTTCCTCCACCAGAGGCGGAATCAGAAACGGAGAGGAAAAAAAAAAAGGAGGAAGAGAAAGGAGAAAGATCCTCCGGGATTAATGCGCACATCCACGACGAGGTGCGCGTCTTTTTTTTTTTTTTTCTTTTTCTTTCCTCCTTCTGCCCGCGCGCTCATTATTCCCTTAATTAACGTGCGGTGTTCCTGTCGGCGTGTTATGTAAGCCTCCACCCCCACTGGCCCCCACAAAGCACAGGAGCACATTTACCAGGCGATCAGCAGCATCGCTGCAAGGAAGGGGGAAACGAGAGAGGAAGAAGGAGAAAGGAGGGAGAGGGAGAGAGAGAGAGAGGGAGGGAGAGAGAGAGAGAGGAGGGGAGAGAGGGAGAAGGGGCTTACCTGGCGCAGCAGATCGGTCTTCAGTCCGCGGCTCATTCTAACGCGTCCCGCTCCCATCAACACGGCAGCATCCGCGGCTCAGGCTGCAGGCAGCGACCGGAGAGGAGACACGGACCGAACAGGAGCCGCTACTTCCCCCTTTCCTCCATCCTCCTCCTCCTCTCCACAGAGAAGACCTCAGCCGACAGCCTCCACCCCTCCGAGAGAGAGAGAGAGAGAGAGAGGGAGAGAGGGAGGGAGAGAGAGAGAGAGAGGCGGAGGGAAGGCTGAAAGCAACACTACACAGAAAATCTGCACAGCAAGAAGAAAACTGAGAGAAACATTAATCCGTCCAATCAATGCAACGACAGAATGAGAGGATTAAGAAAAAGCACAAAAAGAGCAAAAAATAAAGAAAATTTGAGGATTTGAGCTGCAGCAGCAGGAGGAGGAGGAGGAGGGAACCTAGAGGTGAAACTTCACTTTGAATCCACAACTAGACCTAAAATATAGCAAAAAAAGGTCAAAAGTAAAAGTATAAATGAGTTTCAGGGGCAGGTCCAGAGGATCTGAGGCACAGAGGGCACCAAGACGCCCGTAAAGAGCTAAAACACAAAGCATATAGGTCTAAAAGCAAAATACATTCCCCTGAGTTTATAAAAACATGTATTTTTCATCAATAAAATTGACTTAATGTTGACACTGTGATCATATTTCACGGTAATTGTTTCGTTGTGTCTCTGTGTCACAACAAAGAACAACTTCAGGGTATAAATTTAAAGGTATTCATGTCATCATTTCACCATTACTATTACTTTTAAATCACTATTAGTGATTTCCCTGTAAGGGGTTAATAAAAAAATAACATTTAATTGAATAAAAAGATTTAGAATGCTTCCATCCCTCAGTGGAACGATGCGTGCACTCGCCGCTGATATTTCTGCACACAGGATGTGAGCCTCGGCGCTCTCCGTGGTGCTGAACCTGAACCAGCTCGCCACACAGTGGGAAGGAATTACCCACAATGCAGCTCATTCCCCAAACACATACACATGCATCTGCTGCAAAAAAAAGGATCTCTCTTATGTGTTTTCACTTCATGTAATCAGCAGAATGTGACTCGTTTACATTTACAGATTTGTGCATGAATGAAAGAGGAAACCAGTGATTTCAATTACCAATTTTAATTTACCATAGTTAATAAAAATGACACTTTGCTTTTCACTACAAACAACCAGAGGACGAGTTCATATCCGGAGCTTCCTAGAAGCTAACAGAAACAGATAAATAACCTTATAAAAACATTATAAACATTGCAAACAGAACATCGGAAATATTTAAGATAAGTAGTGCTCCAGAGGATCTCTGCTGCCGTTTTCAGGGAAACAAAGACAAAGAAAAGTAAACGAACAAAATCAACACGTTGGCTTTCTCGGTGAGGATAAAATGTTTCCTTCTGCGGTCGGAGGTGCTCGTCGGGGAGCTTCACACCAGGAACCGATACGATAAAATATCTCTGTTACAATCACGAGGCGCTCACACTTCATCAAGTACAGCAGGAGACGTGGAAAAATAACAACCGACGCCGCGGAGCGTCAACACTCCCTCTGACGGACGCAGCCCTGCAGATGTTTCTCAGCGAGCGGCTGATCTCGGCGGCGCCGTGGACTCGCCTTGCTTCCACCCGGTGGAAAAGCTAAACGGAGACGGATCAAAGCGTCGGTGTGGGAGAGGAAACAGGCTTAGGTGGGGCTGACTGGAGCCTCTTGGACGGTCGATTTTGGCCCGCGGGCCTCGTGTTTGACACCATTAGTGAACCGTGTGCGTCCCTGTATCCTGTAAAAACAGGCTCCTCGGGAGGCTGCTCTCTCACACGCAGCGAAGCCCTAAAACATACAGCGGACTGGCGAGAGAATATTCAGGATTTACTGACATCTGCTTCACCTCTGGAGGAGGCGAGCAAACAATGAGTCAAGGTAATAAATAGGAAACTGGATAGGCAACGTGACGGACACGGACGGGACGGTTTGGCCTGCTGGGTTAGCGACACGGTCGCGCTGCAGCTTCTGATCCACAGGAAGACGCTTCACGACCTGTGAATCAGGAGGAAGCGGCTCCTCCAGAAGCTGCCGTCAACTCGCCCTACGGGAACGCCGCTGTGGCCTGGAGCACGTTTCCATTCCTGCGCGAAGCAGGAAGTCTGTCCTGCAGACGCTCGTGCCTCCTGGTGTCCCCGTTCAGAGGTCGACGGACAGGCGCGCCGATTCCAAGTGAAACCAATCTGTCAGTCAAACGCGCCGCTCGTGTTTTCAAACGGAGGCGAGCAGCCCGTCGCTCATCCTGGCTGTGCATAGCTGTGACTTGAAGCATAGTTTTCTGCTATCTGCTCGTCTTTTGTGCATAATTAGGCAGCGCAGTGGGCTCCGAGCGCCGCCATGAGCAGACAGGTTTGCAGCCGATGGGACTGAAAGCTTCTCCGCTGAGCGGTAAACGGACCTGCAGGCCGGCGGAGGCTGGAGACCGGAGAGAGGCGGAGCTGCGAGCGGAGCGGTGAGGTACTGAGGCACACCTGGACGGAACCGCGCTGAGGTCAGAGGTCAAACCTCACAGGTTTCGACTCTTCGCAGGAGAGTTTTCCGTCACCTGGGTTTCACTGGAGAGTCGGGCTGATTTCTTTCCTTCGGGGCGTTTGACAGAAAGGAAAGCAAATCTACTTATTTCAGGAGGATCGACACTCAGAACGCGACTTAAAGGGTCACACTGAAGACGCCGGCACGGAACATCGGCAGCGTCGATACAGGAGCCGGTATGGCGTGAGTGGCGGGAGGCGGAGCCTCACCACCACGTGATCTTGAACTCGTAGATGGGCCTCTTGCAGTAGTAGTGGTTGATGAGGTGCTTGTCGCAGACGCCGATGCACTGCTGCTCCGCCGCGATGCCGCGCTCCGCCAGGTCGCTGACGATGCAGTGCAGCAGGTCGTAGACGTCCGCCACCGCCTCCCACGGCCCGAAGGACACGTCCACCTCGCAGTGGTGCTCGAACAGCTTGGCCTCGCCGTCCGAGCGCTCGAAGCGCAGCGAGTTGAAGAGCGGCCGCTCGTACGGCGTGATGGGCATCTCCTCCTTGTACACGCAGATCTTCAGCTTGGCGAAGCGCGCCTTCTTCTGCATGGCCCGCAGCTTGGCGATCTCCATGATGCGCTCCAGATTGTCTGCGGGGAGGGGGGCGGGGGGGGAACGGTTACTGCGCAGCTGGACGTGGCGGCGGAGGGCGGCGGGCGGAGGCAGACGGCGTTACCTCGGTAGTAGGGCAGCAGGTCGAGGAACGCCTGGCGGACCTTCTCCCCGGTGAGCGGCTGGGTGTCCTCCAGGCTGTCCAGCAGCGGGCCGATGGCGTAGTACTGCGCCTCCCGGTGCACCGCCCGCACCCGGTCCCGGTGAGGAAGCTCGCCCTCCCGCAGGAAGTTCAGGATGTCCCTTTGGAAGGAGAACACCGGCAGACGTCAGCTTTATTCAGCGGGTCTGGTTCTGCCGAGTCTGCAGAGCGGTTCATGGAAAAACACATCGACTGGTCGTTCAGCCCTCCTTCATCAGATAACCGTTTTCTTGAGGTCACTATGAAACCAAGCGGCCGATAACAGCAGCGTCTTACTGTTTGATAAATCGCTGGCAGATCGTGACGCACCTTCACGGCCAAATTAAGACAGGGAAAATGTCGCACCTTTTTTTTTCTCTTTTTTCTTTTTCCTCGGGGGGATTAACAAACCCCCGACGCCCCCGCCGCAGAGGAGCCATCCTACCTGTGGTTATATAATCAGGCTGGCTGCTGGGCGGGCGGACCGCTGCGCCACATCACAACACAAACGGCGGCTGGGGTTTGCGGCAGGTGTGATGTGGAGCCGATGGGTCGCGTGACGCCGGCGGGGAGGCGTCTGATCGGCTTCAAACTCATTCTGCAGGAGAAACAGCCTCAGACACGCAAACCTAGTCTGCTAAGAACTATTCAGACCTTTCTAGTATGAACTTTATGTTATATATTTATGTTTATAATTGTAGGTGTTATATTTTCAATTCAAGTAGATTTTTTGCTTTAAGTTAGAGAAACACAACAATGTTTGGACTCTTTCTTTTTTTTTTCTAATAGAGGTGTGGAGCACCGAAACATCAACCTGGAGGAAGCTTTGTTTTCTAACCCTGCAGCATCCCGGACGGGCGGGCTCGCTCTGCGCCCCTGCAGCGAGGCGTTTCGTCATTTTGCCGCGTTTTCGAGCAGTTACATATGTCCCAGCTCCCGCTCTGCCAGCTCCTGGTTCCTAAATCATTCATCGCTGCCTCTCGTACCGACGCGCGCTTCAGAAGTGACCCCGGCTCAACCCACTTCTTACATAAGTCGTCCGCTCACCCCGCTTGTTGCCGCATTCATATTTAAAGCGGCGTGCTCCCGCTTCCCGGGCTCGCTGGCGGCGTGGCTCCGGGGATGCCAACGCTGGTCCACTTCCGTTCAGCCTCAAATGTATTTTCGTACGGCCGCTCAAGGCCCTCCGAGAATTCAGCCTACTGACTTTTATCATCTCTCAATGCAGCGCCACCAAGAGGTGGATATCTGGTACGGCCGGGTTTAATAGCGTGTGTGGATCTCCCAGCGTTCTGCTTTTAGTGTGTTTGCTGGCCTGAAAAGCTGTGAAGCTTAAAACATGGAGATAAGCCACAGCTGTAGTTTGTGTTTGGACTGGACCGTCTGCAAACACAATAATCCCACCTGTCGCGCCACGCAGGGTAAACAGTGACGGGTTCAAACTCTTTTGTTTAGATAAAACACCTTGAGCTGCCTTCAGGAGATTCACCCTTCTGTTTTAAAGCAAAACTCTGTTATAAGGTTTCAACTAGAGCCACTGGAATTATTGTCATTTTATTTTATGGTACAACAAAACTCGAGAAAGAAAATGTAAAAATAAAATGAAAATGTGTCTTAATGTTAGCTATGAGTAAATGCAGCCCAGAACACTTCTATACAACATGACATGTCTTCTCACTGCTGATAGCATGAACAACATACTGTGTTTGCCTTTTCCCTTTACTCAGACAGTACAGCTCAAACATTCAAATCAAACATATAAAGAACGTTGAAGCACTTTGTTCAAGCAGCTACGGCAAGCGACAGGATCTATTTTTGAATACAGACCCAGTAGACGTGGTTCGTCAGAACACAACGCGTTGTAGGTTTTGAACCATCTCTAACTGGGACTTCATGTGTGCCTCTGCTCTGCGCTGAAAGTGAAGTAAAAGAGACTGGAACAGCCGGGTTTAGGTCTCTCAGAAATAATCCTTAAGATGTGCCGTCTAAAGTGTTTATAGCCGCTCCACAGCGCCTCAGAGCGAAGGGGGGCCGTGGAAAAATCCAGCTGTCACACAGGCGGTGAAGACACTTTGTCCTTAAATGGTGCATATTTTTCGACAGTTCCTCCGCGGAGACACGGAAACGCTCCGGTGGGGGGGAGCGCGTAAAGAAGAGACAAACCGTTAAGCAACAAATAAAAGACAGAGATAAAAAGAAATGTATCATAGATCCTCCCAGCTGGCCGATCGCAGCGCGATCACAGCTGACAGGGAGGGAGAGTGTTTCTGGACCGATCACACAACCAGACACACTGAACTCTGACCTCTGCATACAGCCGAAGACATTCCTCTGAGTGGAAGTCGAAGCAGGCCTCGCCGGGACTACAAACATCTCCCCTCAGGAGAAGGAGGACCAGAAAATACCTGGTTCTGAGCGGCAGCTGTGGAGCGACGGGCCACTCAGACTCAGTCCATCCGTAACAAAGCGGTACAGGCGGCAGAAACCACAGCAGCAAAGGAGTGAAGAAGCAACACTAAAATAGAAGATATGCAAATTATCTGAGTGAGAGCAGAAGAGACCAATTTATTTCTCAGAGCACCTGATTCATGGATGTCTGTCAGGATATAATGAGCTGCCTCCAGCGGCTTGAAAACGTCTCTCACAGCGCAGAGCGTGAACCTTTCTAGAAGCTAAAAGTTTGTCCCCTGTTATAACGTCATTTACAAACTTCCCACACAGAACTGTCCTCCAGCGAGGGATTCGGTCACTTGGGGAGGAGACATGACAAACCAGATGGTAACACGGCCGGCTGGGTTCGGATTTGTCAGGACAGGAGTGAGCCGCTCACCCAAAGTACGCCCCGTCCCGATCGATGAAGTAGCGTCCCTCGGCATCGCGCGGGATGTAGTGACGCCCGCTGAACATGGCGGCCAGCATGGTGTCCTCGTACCGCCGCAGGGTGGACAGGCGCGTGGTGAAGTACGTGCCTCCAACGTTCAGAGAAATCACCTCAGGAAACTGGGAGGAAAAAAAACAAAACAAGGAGGTGGCCTGAATCTTTATATTTTCCACATTCCTTTGACATTTTATATTCAACAAAAACTCAACAATAAAGGTATCTGTGGGGAACAGCTGTACATTTCTCCTTCACAGAATAAGAAGACCTCATTCAAAACAGACTGAAACAGATTTGAATGTGATTAACGGTTTTTCTCCAGAGGTGAATTCACTTTAAACCAGGAGTGCAGAGCTAGATGAGCTGGAGCCTGAACTGACATGTGTTCGACAGCCCTGCTGTGTTGTGGTTTTAATTGGAATGCTTTTAGCTGCCTCTCTCTTTTGCCTGTCAAATCATCCTGGTCCGTCCTGCACAGCTCAACTTAACTGTGTCTCAAACTTTTAAAAGAAGCTGTGATTAATCTGAGGACGGTGAGTGTGGCGAGCAGCTGGCTCTACAGGACCGGCTCCTCTGGTCACTTTACAATCCCAGGAATGACAAGTTAAACCTCCTCAGGGTGTCCACGGAGCTAAGTGGGCAGCTCAGGAGCTTTTCTTCACAGTCTCCAGAATTAAGAGGATCAAGCTGCCGTGGCCATGTTTAGAGGATAATCACGTGGCATCTCATTAAGAAACGTCACGTGACACAGCTGCCAGCCAATAGTGAAGTTATCCTCTCCATGAATAACGGTACAGTCATATTCCAGACATTATTTAATTCAACTCTGGCCAAGTTGCTCCTGCTTAGCGTACTTGTGTGCTTTCTAAACGAGCGCGCTGTGTCCAGATAAATAAAGGTGTATCTCGGTGTTACACTCTGCTCGAGGCTCGGGGTGCTCCCGGTGTTACCTGCCGGTGTTTTAACGGGGTTTTCGGTGTTGAGCACGGCCTACCTCCTGCTCCGGGGCGCTCAGCGTGGAGCGGAGCGGCTTGCTCAGAGCGAGGCTCGGCGTCGGGGAGGCCGGCTTTCGGAACTCGTCCTCCGCAGGGTCCGAGTGAGACATGGCATCGCCCGGTTTGTCCGTGTCCCCCGCGGCCGAGAACACCACCATCACTCTGGGCAGCGGCAGCGACCGTCGCTCCTGAATGAACCGTCTCACCCGCGTAGTAGCGGCGGCGGGCAGCGGGCTGAAGGACGGGGAGGACTGGCGCTCCCTGCCGCAGCCGTCCGAGCCGCCGGAGCCGCTCGAGCCATTCTGCTGCATGCGCGCGGGGCAGCGGGGTGATTAGCACGAGCCGCGCCGCGCGACTGTCAGTGACAACGGTGACAACAACAACAAACAACAGAAAGCAGGAGGAGGAGGCGGAGGAGGAGGCAGGAGCGGAGGGTGTGGCCCGACGGGCGGCCTGTGAGCGGCCCGCCTCTCACCGGGGAGGCAGCGGGAGGAGCGCGAGTCCGCCTCCGGCGATGAAAACACGACTAAAGTTTTTTTTTTTTTTTTTTATAAAGAGAAGATGAATATTTAAACCGGCGTTAGCACACCGCGCCGGGCCCGTAATGGACGTGTGTGACGTACGTCCTCTTACGTTGGCAAGTCACGGCTTGCTTCGTCATCACGCACAGTTCCTTAAAAATTGGAGTCCCCCTTTTTTGTATCAGAGTTGCGCACCTCCCCGGGGAGCGCCAAGGAGTTTGTTTTTTTATTTAAAAACAAAAATCCCTCTTCGGACCATAAAATATCTTGAGCGTCTATCCTGTCCTTACATATTTTAAAATTGGACAGAGATGTTAGCTGTACTATAAGCACCAAGTTTCCGTAGTGTAGTGGTTATCACGTTCGCCTCACACGCGAAAGGTCCCCGGTTCGAAACCGGGCGGAAACACATTTATTATCTTTATACAAAATACACACATTTATCACAGGATAACTAATCCATCAATAAACACTACAAATACAGATAGAAATGTTTTTTAATGATTCAGTGGTCCTGACAGCTGGGCGGAGCTTCAGTGGAACGCTCTGGCTGGTCAACCTGAGTGCACTGACAGGATTGTGACTGAAGACAATTATGAAGACAGTGCAGGACAACGAAATATATCATAAAACATGTTCCACCGAGCTATCACTAACAAGATTAAAGCTGTTTGTTCTGCATCACTGACAATTATGGAGACACGCACTCAACCATGATGAAAAGAAAAGAAAAAGGTTTTAACTCAGTGTTAGAGCTATTTATTAGTCTTTAAGTATTTTCTGAATATTTTCTTAATTATGTTTTGTTTGTGTAATTTCATATAGTGTTTATTTTGTTTAGATTTATTATTTGTTTATTTTGCATGTTTGTTTGGGTAATTGGCACATTATTTTCTGTTAGGCTTGCTTTTGTAGAGTTAATTGATATCACCTGCACTTGGAGGTTATTTAAGGAGGTTGCAGGCAGAGGATCAGGGTGCACCTGGGTGGGGCTATGGTTTTTTACCAGCGCGAGAGAAGCAGCAGGAAGTGATCGCTCCAATTGTTTGCTTGCTTTGGAGAATAAACCATGACAAACCTCACTGAATTTTGTTGGATTATGATTTCTTTTGCCTGCGTAAACCACGACCCGGTGCACCAGTGGCAGTTTGAAGTTTGAGTTTTGATTTTTGTTGCATTTTAGACAAATAGCCACTACACTCAGTATTAGATCTAAAAGAAAGACGGCAGAGCAGCTTCAAGAGCCATCTGTTATTTTTTTGTGTAGCGCAGTGTGTGTGTGTGTGTGTGTGTGTGTCCGTGGCAGACCGCACCGAGGTTACAGATGCGTGTTTGACGGACGTGTGCAGGTGTTGAAAGAGGAAGCAGGTTGACAGATCGTCGAGCTGCTGCTGCTTCAGAGGAATGAAGGCAGCTGGACCACCGAAGGTAACACACACACAACTAAAATTATTCTGTTGATCGCTTTGGCTTGTAAGAGTCATCCACATTATCTTTAATACGAATGCTGGAGTTGGACCACACAATATTTACAATAGCAACATTTACTTTTAAATTCAGACATTCTGAAGAGAATTGGTGTTTGTCACAACTGATGGACAAAAACACAAGAAAACATTATTCTAATCACATTCTAGTCAACACAAACTTATGAAGAACTGATAAGTAAAAGTCAGAAAATATGCATTTATCTGTAAAATCCTCTGTTTCTGCCTTGATATATGGGGGAACACCTACAAGTCTACACTTCAACCAGTTTTCATCCTGCAGAAAAAAGTAATTAGAATCATCAATGGCGCTGATTACTACACTCCAACAAACCCATTATTTTTGAAATTATATATGTTAAAATTTCATGATCTAGTTGGCCTAAACACAGTTGCACTAGTGTATAAAGCTCATAATAATATGCTTCCTAAATGTCTCCAGGAGAGATTCAAACCAAGAGAGACACGGTATAGTTTAAGAGGAACTGATATCTACCAAAAAAATAGGGCCAGGACAAACACTAAAAGGAGCTGTATCTCGATTAGAGGAGTCAATTTATGGAACAGTCTTGATAATGTGATAAAACAGGCAACTTCCATTAAAACATTTAAGAAGATGTTTAAATTCAAAGTTCTTGATAATTACCGAGCAATATAATGTATTTGCTTCTTTCAATTGATTTGAAAAAAAAAAAAAAAACAAGATTATTCATTACTGTCATGCAGAAAGTCTTTTCAGTGACTTTGATGTAATTTTCTAATTTTTCTCTTTACTTTTGCTGCTGTCAATAATGGCATTTTTGCTAGTTTACTACATTATTGGGTAATTAATAACATACAGTTATATATAATATTGTTATTTTTATTACTGCATTTATTAACGTACTCATATCAATATATACAACACCATGATATTGTGGTCATTGTCGGATCATCACTATATCATTTTATATCTAGAAATCCCAAAAAAAAAAAAAAAATCAGCAGTCAGGAGGAATGGTGCTGAATGTAAACATTAAGTAAGACACAACATAATCACCAGTGTAGGGCAGGCAAGGGGGGGCTGTACTGCTTGAAGACCACCATCTTCTTGTGGTACACTCCCGAATCTTGTCTCTTTTAATGCACAGTGCAGGACACTCAGACAGGGATGGTCCTGCTGCCCGGGGACTGACCTCCTCAGACAACCGGTCCACAAAACGCCTGGTCTTTTTAATGCACCTCACACTAACAAAACAGAAAATCTAATTAAAAACAAATGTAACCACCAGCACCATTCAGTGTGACTGCTGATACACTTCATAATATTTGTTGGAGTGATTGTAGTGATGATGACAATGGTGACGATAATGAAAATGATGACTATTGCAGTCATGATGTTTGCAGTAATATGGATAGCTGTAGAAAATTGAAATTTGCTTTCTTTTTGTTTATGTTGTAATTACTATAAAAACATAAAGTAATAGTTGTTGTGTATAATAGTATTTGTAAATATAGGCTGTAATAATAGATATGTAGTGTTTAGATTAAGAAAAAAAATCTCTACTTAACGCAGCTGACTGAAACTTACACTGAATGTGCAAGGGGTGGGAGTTTATAAGCTTGCCTTCTTCCCACTCCTTTTCGAGGTACAGACAAGAAATCCTTCTATAACACACTATGTTTCTGAAGAAATGTTGGAAATAGTACTGTACAGTTTGTTTGTTTTCTTGTTTTGTTTTTTTTTTGGTTTACCAACTGAGGCTCTTTTGTATGGAATATTGTACAGTACATTCTTAATTTATTTTGTATTTTTGTATCTCTAAATAAATAAATAAATAAATTCATTCATTCATTCATGAGTTGACTTTGAGGGAGCGTGGAATTTAAATATACCAAGTAAAGTTCTGCCTCATTTCGCACCATTTCATTTTTCACATCTAAATCATAAAAGTTTTTGACTGATAATCCTTTATTTGTCCCTAATGGGGACATTTTCATTGTCGCAGCAGAAATTTGACAGTGATAAGAAGAAAATGAACAAGAATAATCAACTGTGAAAACAACAGCAGTATAAATAACAGAGAAAGAAGATGATAATAGTGGCGGTATATTACACTAATGTGTGAATAATGTGTATCGCATACAGAACAGCAGTGGGCATTAAAGTGCAATGTCTTAAACTGGTTGTGTGTGAATCCAAAAGATCTAGATCTAAAATTGAAAAAGTGATTGTTTTCTCAATATAAGAAAATTCTAAGATGAGTTACATTAAAATAATTTAAAATAAAGTACAGGACTGTATGATTAAACTGTTGTACTGGTAGTATTTGTTTACTTTATGCCCCTAATTAAAATAAATCAAATTCTGGATCCCGTTTGGCTCTGTATATTTTCTTTTCTTTTTTGTTTTAATTGTTTATTTCATTAACTGACAAAAACAAATCAGTGCAATACGAACAAAACAGAAGTTTAAAAAGTTATGAATAACAGGAAGCAGAAGGAAGTTTCAACTGAAATAATCTGCCTCTTTATCTCGCACAATCAGCCAAACATTATGACTGAAGAGTGTGAGCGGCCGGAACAGCTGCTCTCACTGATTTCAGTTTTCCCGCCATGGACACACTCATTTCTTTGTATTTTAACAGCAAACCCGAGAAGTTTGCTTTTGAGTTCTATATGGAATTTGAAGTGTATAGTAATTTACTATGTTGTGAAATTTGTCGTCACAGTCCTGCAGAGTTTAATTTTTCTGTCTTTTGTTTGTTTTTGCGTTTTGGGGTCTCCTGCCCACAAATAGAGACAGTAACCTGCAGCTTAACAACATTTAGCAACATTTCCCCTACATGAAGACACACTATTGTTGCCAAACTTTTAACACATTTCCAGATCGGTGAAGACGGCTGGCACGGCCGCTCCAGCCTCGTGGCCTTCGGCGGCGTCGCACGGTGCTCCCGCCATGCCGCCGTGCTCAGTGCAGCGGGACTCTAAAGCCCCTGGAGGGCGTCTGAAGGTGACAGCAGCGCAGCAGCATGAAAGTGAGGTCTGACTTTGATGGAAAACTACCGCCTCCTGTGAACTCTCTCACAGCGCGAGCATCAAACCAGCGCCTGGCCTCAGACAGGCCACACGGTGCTCTGTGAGATATGAAGGCTCGTCATTGTTTCCACAACACGTGCAGCAAACATCAAGCTGGCCTACTGCAGACAAAGGCTCGGTCTGCATGACTTGTGGGTAAAATGAGAGAGTTAAAGAAAACAGGCGTGACTCTCCGCTTCAAAAAGCAGTTTTGAAAGCACGAATGAGCAAAAACATGCAAAAGGGACTGAAGAGATGTGATTGTTCTGGTAATTCATCTGCAATTATTTGACATAAAGAACAGCAAACAACTATTTTCTCTCTTGACACCCTTTGCATGCCAAACTGTGGCTCAAAGTCCTGGAGAGCTTTAAATATCCACATCGTCCACATCTTCAGTTATTATCAAGGGGAAACAAAGAAACTAGAATGTATTCCCTTTTGTTTCATCTGAGATCAGAAAAGACAAAGAAAAACTGAAAGTGAGATTTAAAAAAAAAAAAATAACAGAGATAATCATGCTTTCTGCTGTTATTTAAGAAAGTTTTCTTCCATCTATTCATTTATATCGCCATGGGTGAAGGTCATTGCCAGTCAGAAAATCTGTATTACTGGAAATGCTCTGCATAATTATGACTTCTTCCACAACTTCTGTTCTAGGAAGCATCATTAAATAAATCATAGTTGTCCTCGAGGGGAACCGAGGGGAACTCCAAACGTAACAGTAGGATGAATAGATACAAAGGACTTTCAGGAATGTGAGGCAGCATCAGAAATGAGGGAAAATTCCAATTTTTAAATTATTTCTAGGGGATTTTGATTATAAATACTTAAAAACCACCGAAGGTAAACTTTTTACAGTTTTATCTTGAACATAGAAAAACAAATCAGCCGCAAACAAAACACAGCAGGTTTTCATTTGGGCCTTGTGCACGACGACCACAAACTGATGAGTGTAGCTAAAACCTCCACTAAAAGACGAATATTTGGTTCAATAGCTCTGATGGTAGATCGATAAACATCACATATAGTTCAGCAGAGGGAGTCGCAGTTTGGATTTCAGCCACCAAACAGTCAACAATCCCGAACTTACCAACAGACGTCCTCATAAAACGACACGTCGGTTGTTGTGACTGACAGCGAAGGTAAAGTTGGGCTTCTATCCCGTCGTCTTCACTCTCGTTTCCATTTTGCGGACGTTTTAGCAGAAAGCTCCATGTTTTATTGTTATAAATTAGTTAAACTCACCAGATAAAAAGCTCTCATTTAACACGAGGCGGCAAGTTCAAAGGCTGAAGCACAAGCTGCTCCCATTGGCTGATTTAGACCACGTGATTTTTTTTTGAAGTAAAAAAAGTAAATACAAATTTAATTGATGTGTTTATTGATTAACCAGTCAACAAATTCCAATATTCAGGAAAAAAAATAATTCTAAATAAACCACTTTTTTTTCATTGTCTTTCTTGGGGGTGCTGTGAAGGTGCCATGGCTGTCCAGGAGGCGCTCCAGTAAATGTAAAAATTGGTAGAAGTCATTAGATAGATTGTGCAATACAGCGTCTAAGCTTTTAAAAAGCCTGCACTCTTCAGCAGTCTTGTGTTGTGGCTCAGATCTTTCTTGATCGAACCATTCGAAGGTCGTTTCCTTTGTTGCATGTCTGCAGACAGATGCTGACCTGGCAGGCTGTGAAGAAATGTGGTGGGCGACAGCGAGATGTGGGTCAACAGTCATCTGACGAAAGAAAATCACCTTCTATACATTCCTCTTTATCTAACTTGACTCTACCGTGGGAATAAAAATGGCCTTTAAATCAAACTCAATCAAGGAACACAGACGAATAAATGACTTGCGGGTTGTGTTAAAGTGTGCATGCGTGGAAAAATTCCTCTCAAACAAACTTCCCCTCGAACGGCAGGGCATGTGAGCATTTCAGTTTTGCTTTGGCCAACCACATCCTGCACTTGTGCGTGTGCGAACAGGAAAGCAGCAGCGACCTGAACCGTGACGGCGTGACCGGCCTCACTGCGGCGTTCGACTGTCGAGCGGTGCAGCAGGCGCTCCGGCCTCTCTGGGAGTTTCGGGCATGACGGTAAGCGGCGGCCCGCTGGCCGCAGCGCTGGCTGTCGTGTCGGTGGCGTCCCTGGGTCTTCTGTCACTGATGTGCCTGCGGTGCAAGAAGAGGAAAACCAGTAAGTGCTTCTCAGACTCGCTCGTTTTTCGGAGAAAGACTTTTCTTCACATTCACCCGTTCTCTCACATTCACCCGTTCTCTCACACGGCTGACCTTCACTTGATGAGGAATCGAACGTCAATCTGGGTTTTGGGAGAGAAACCGCTTTAGCCATGTCGCCACATTGTGACCAAAAAAAAAAAAGGAGAAAAGGGAAACTGACTCACTTGTTTTTTCTTCAGTTTGAACCGACGGCTTCTCTGTGTTGAGCCTCACGGCAGGCCTGTTGGGATCAGTGATGGATGGAAGGAACAGTCCAAGAGTAGCCCTCCTTCAAACGGGACATTACCAAATACCCAGCAAACACTTTTCTATAAATGTTGTCTCTGTACGTTCTTTTCCATCTTGTTAACGTTGATTAACCAACAGATTTTCAAGGCTCTGATAAAGGAGCGTTTCAGTTTGAGAAAACATCATATCAGCCC
The DNA here is from genome assembly GCF_902148845.1 of Salarias fasciatus. Lineage (NCBI taxonomy): Eukaryota > Metazoa > Chordata > Actinopteri > Blenniiformes > Blenniidae > Salarias > Salarias fasciatus. The sequence continues at coordinate 21,660,765 of NC_043754.1, forward strand.
GCAAAAAGCACTTTGATACAAGAAAAATGGCATTCATGTCATTCTGCAGGGCCTGAAGTTGCTATTTCTTCTGCTTAAACAACAGATTTAGTCTTCTAACACCCAATATTCTAAGATTCTTCTCATCTCTATCCAAAGACAATAAGATATTATTTTAAATATCTAATCTCCAGGACTGGAACCTGCCTTCATCGTGTTCCTCATCATCTAATAAATAGAGGGAGTATTAAGATGAACACAGAATATATATATATATATATATATATATATATATATATATATATTTTTTTTTTTTTTTTCCCTTCAAGTACATTCAGATTACAGCAACACAAACCAGAAGAGAATACTTACAGTGCCCTCTAGTGGCAGAGGTTTTTATGAACGCAGCAGTGTAGAGGACAGAAAGCATGGCTGCACAACACCGCATTCTGTTTTTCTATTTGTCTTTCCGCAGAGACGATCCACGAGGAGCCTCAGATCTACACCCCGCAAACTTTGTGAGTATCAACATTCAATCTACGTTCTGAAATCCACGTCAATCTCGACTCACCTTGGTAAAAAGACTTTGATTGCTACCTCGGTGATCATTTTACTTGACTTCTATTTGATCCTCATTCTGTTCAGCATTGAGAGTGTGTAATTTGGCACCAGCCTCATTGTTCTGACCGCTGTGTCAGCACTTTTTCAAGCTTAAATCGTGTTTGATTTCACCATTTTAAATGATGAGCCATAACATTATGACCAGTGAGAAGTGAAGCCAGCGCCTCGGGTTATTTCTTCATAGCTTCTCCAAACAGACGCTTCACCCTCAACAGCAAGGAAACGGGGAAGTTGAAGGCTTTGAGTTTGTGATATGAGCTAAAATATGATGTCTTGGGAAGGATCGTCCAGTTTATTAAGGTCAGGGTCTATCCGAAGTGGTCAATGAAGGAAAAGAGCCTCTCATACACGATATCGGGAAGTTTTAAAGAGTAACAAAAACAAACATTCCAAAATTATAAGTGAATATAAATATTATCATATGTACAAATATTTATGCAACTGTAATTCTCTGTGGAAACACTAACTATTCAGTCAACACTGTATTTATTTTGTATATTCTTTCACATTTTGTCCTGACAGTCATCGCGGAGGAAGTAAGTTTGCGGTGATGCGATCTAAAACAGGTATTGGGTGTGCGTTCTGAATTCATTTTTTTTTTTCAATTATTTTTCATTTCTCCATTTAACCAACTTGGTTTCATTTATCTTGTAGTGACCAGAGATTTCCCGGCCACAGTGTGAGTTACTGTTTGAGTTCCTCCTCATTATCAGAGACTCTTTCAGGTTTTACCGTTCTGATGTTAAACAGGGCATCAGAGGAGACTGAGTATCTGAGACAATGTGAGACAGGCTTTTCTTTGAATTTGGAGAGAACATGTTTAAATATTAATAACGTTTTTAATGATTTTCAAAAGTGTAAAAAGTTTCTCCTCTCAAAACAAACCACAAACAAAATGTGTGTTGCAGTGAAACGGTGAAGGAGGCCAAGTTTCCACGTGGTGAGTTTCAAATCCATCCAGAAGAGTGTCAAAACACAACACTTACAAGTAACTTAATTAAAACTGTGTAACTTCTGTCGTCCCATGTCATGTACCTTCGTGATTTTGCGACAGTTTCAGGTCCTGCATCTCGGACGGCCAGCTCCAGTCCAGACGACGACTACATGTGAGTGACGGAGACCTTTTTTTAACTCATTCAAGAAGAGCGGCGCTTTGGAGTCGTCGTTTCTTCCCCTTATGTGGTAACACTCTGACGCTCACAAACATAAAAGAAACAAACTTCCTGAATCATTTCAAGCTGGCGGTGGACGTCAAAGTGAGAGTGAGCTTTAGTGTCAGTTCTACTCTTCGAACAGCGGAATTGAAATTCAGTCTCTGTTGCCCTCCTAAACATTCATCACCCAGAAGAACAAAATGGAGAACTCATAAAAACCATATCAGCCAAAATAAGAATACAGGCGAGGAAAACAGTGCATCAGGAATTCAAAATAGAAGATAAAAAAAAACTGAAATTTGAGATTGCAGTCAGACAGATGAGGATGGAAATGAAAGCAGTGAACCCCAGGCAGAGTGGAGGACTTGGATCAGGCCGAGGCCGTTTCTAAATGTGAGCGTTCCCCGGAGCGCGGCGGCCTGGATTATCTGTGGAGAGGAGGAGGGCGGAAAAGCTGCCAGATCCAGGAAGTCGTTCACAACTCTGATCCAAGTCTGGTTTGACATTTTGTAGAGCACCAATCGAGGGTCCGGTCTATGAGAATGACAGCTCTGCAGTTCAGCGTCCAGGTATTTCTATCACCACTCATCTATCAGGACTTCAGTCATCAATTCATCAATATTTTCTGCATGTTTGATTGTTTTTTTTTTTTTTAACAGTCGAGTCTTCAGGTGTTTATGGAAATATTTTTACAGCAGACGGTACGTCCACTCTCAAAATCAGACAGAATTCAGAGGATCGATCACTCAAACTTCTGTCTGACCAAACAGACGACGACTATGAAAACGAAGTGTACCTGAAACAACATCAGGATAAAGAAGACAGTAAGTTGAGTCAAATGCGCTCAAAGTTCACCGTGGTTCTATTTTTTCCTCCATCTGTGAACATCAGACATATTACTAACCCTAAACCTAACTCATTATGAATATGAAACGGATGATACAAACTTATTACTCAAGTAAAAAACTATTATTTAAAATGTGATGATCAGGAAAAATGAGTCCAGAACCAAACTTATTTTTACAGAGTAAAACAGTAAAGTAGAAGTTCTTCTTTTAATTTGAAGTATTTGTAATTGTTCAGTTTTCTTTAAAATCAGCAGCAATAAATGTGTACAGAGTCAAAATGCTAACATTAATGCTCACAGGGCAGTAATTTAGAGGTTTAAATGTTTGGCTGCCCAAGTGTAGAAAGTGGATATCCGAATAGCCAGAACCAGCAAGCTATACTGGAGGCAAAAATTAGAAACCCTAGTTTTAAGAAAACACCTGAAGTGTGTAATTCTGATTGACTTGAAAAAAACTCATTGATAGAAATCTTATTTTTTAAGATACACGCCTTCGCTTCTTTTCATAGCATATAATTGAAGAATTTGTTTTTCCCAGGTGACCATGATTACGTAAATCAAGACGAGGGCTGCACCGGATCGCATCGCTGAAGACATTCAATGTACTTTTCTTTGTGTGTGTGTGTGTGTGTCTCCTGTTAAAGCAGTTGGTTTATTGATTCCTGCAGTGTAAAATGTATAACTGAAGACAAGTTGTTAAATGCAGGTGCTGCCATCTAGTGGTGGAATAAATTCGCTCTGACACAAGGCATTCTGGGTATTCTTCACTGTTCCCTGAGTGACTCAGTGCAGAAGCTGCGCTGAGCTCCAGCTGTGGTGTCTCTGAATGACGAAGAGAGACGGGAGGGTTTCCACGGAGACGGTTTTATTAGTCTGGACAGACGAGCCGAGACGCGGCTCTCGAACCGACGACCCGGACGCCGAGGATGACCGGAGCAGACGTTAGTAGTGCCGACAGGAAATGTAACATCTAGACACACACGTACACCACTTTAACCATTTCTCTATATATAGATACTGTTGGTATACACACTCTGGGGGCGGTGCAGTAACAATCCAACGAGCAGTACACACTCACACACACACACACACACACATTCACACAGCAGCCAGTGTTCGGGTTTGGAGGGGTGAGAGAACTGACGGCCGAGTCTCAATGGAAAATTAAACTTCCACCTCAAACGAATCTTTCCTTAAGGTTTGAAATCAACAACGAGGAAGTGCTGCGATAAGGCAGGAGGTGGGGGGGCGGGGCTTCAGGAGTAAATGAGAGTCAGGCCGAGCAGCTGCCATCACCTCACCACACACACACACACACACACACACTCATTCACACACACGCTTGCGGCGGTCTGGAGGTTCAGGCACTGCTCAGGGCGTCCACACCGGGCAGGACTTTACCTGAGGACAGAGAGAGAGGGATGATCAGTGGACGGGTCGGCCGTCGCCGGGCTCGAACGCACCGCGGAGCAGACATCCGACTGGCTCACCCTCCAGCAGCTCCAGGCTGGCTCCGCCTCCCGTGCTCACGTGGCTGACCTTGTCTTCTGTGTTCCACTTGGCGCAGCAGGTCGCCGTGTCGCCCCCACCTGGGCAGCGAGATCAAACACTCAGAACCCCCCCGTCACCGGATTCCGCCCCCGTGCCGAACGCCGCGGCCCGAGGCCTCGGCCGGGCGTCGCCCCCTCCGCCGCCGAGCCTTACCGATGATGGTGATGCAGCCGGACTTGGTCACCTCCACCACTTTGTCCATCAGGCTCTTCGTCCCTTTGGCGAAGTTCTCCCACTCGAACACGCCGACCGGGCCGTTCCACACGATCTGCTTGGCCCGGCCCACCGCCTCGGCGTACGCCTTCGAGCTCTCCGGTCCGCAGTCCAAACCCTTCGCCGCGGGCGGGAGAAAGACGTTTGCGATCAGACGGCCTCGAGTCAGGGCGACACGCGAGCCGAGAGACTCCTCACCATCCAGCCGGCGGGGATGCCGGCGGCCACGGTCGCCGTCCCGGTGGCGGCCTTCTCGTCGAACTTGTCGGCGGTGACGAAGTCGACGGGCAGGGTGATCTTCACGCCGTTCTTCTCGGCCTTGGCCATCAGGTCCTTGACGATGCCGGCGCCCTCCTCGTCGAACAGGGAGTTTCCGATCTGACGGAGAGGGAGCGGGCGGAGGGAGGTCAACAGACGGACGGAGGGCCGAGCGGAGAGCCGGCCGCGGCGGCGTTCTCGCTCACCTCCATGTTGTTGAGGACTTTGAGGAAGGTGAAGGCCATGCCGCCGCCGATGATCATCTCGTTGACCTGATCCAGCATGTTGTTGATCAGCTGGATCTTATCTTTCACCTTGGCTCTGAGGCGGAACAGAGAGGCCCGACTCATCAGCACAGATAAGAAACGCCACGGAGGAGAAGCTCACGCTGCTGATCGATACAGACGCAGCAAACATCCAACCAGAGAACAACTTCCTGCAGGTTTTCTGCCTTTTTATAATCAGCTCCTCAAATGATCATTATAAGTTATCAAATGATGATTAGAAGAGGAAGCAGCAGGTGTTCCTCTATCATCATTTCAAACAGACTGACAGCAGGATCTCGTGTGAAAACGTCTTTGAAGGTGCAGCTTATCAGGTTTTACCGCCGTCTCTGGGACCCCGCTATGGCGACTCGCTGGCTGATGATTAAACACAACGCGGTCGATGTCCGACGGAGGGGGTTGCACAACGCGCTCCGGCTGAAACCGACCCGACCAACGAGGGGGTCTTCCACCGTTTCGAACTTCCTGAACTGTTTTAAACTCCGTCTTTCAGTTGTGGAATCACACAGCTCAGCAAAACGCTGCGCCTTCTGGTCTGCGGCTGCGTGGTGAACACAACCTCAGATTACGTAACGAGATTAAACACTATTTCTGCTGCTCAGACCTGTGGCTATTTAAAAAGAGGAATCAGTGTGATGATACTGCAGTCGTGTGTGTGTTCGGTGTTTTTTCATTCACAAAGTGAGAAACACTTCATTCCTGTGTTTGACACACAGGCAGAAGGCATTTAGACCATTTAAAACAGCTGATAAGAGTGAAAAGCTCATGTAATCGCGGCTCTCACCCTCCGAGGATGGCCAGGAACGGCCTCTGAGGCTTCTCCAGCGCCATGGCGAAGTAGTCCAGCTCCTTCTTCATGAGGAAGCCGGCCGCCTTCTGTGGCAGGTTGACTCCCACCATGGAGCTGAAGGGAGGGAGACGGAACCGCTGGTCAATAAACCGGCGTCAGACGCCGGCCGGCGCAGATTCCAGAGCTCCAGCCGGAGGAGGGGCGGCGGCGGCGGATCCTCCGGCTGCTGCTCACCTGTGGGCTCGGTGAGCCGTGCCGAAGGCGTCGTTGACGTAAACGTCTCCCAGCTTGGAGAGAGACGCCCTGAAGGAGTCGATCTGCTCCTGGGAGGCCTTGGTCTGAGAGAGGGAAGCAAACCGACAACTCAGAAACAAGCTTCTGTTTTCATTAAAACATCATTATCAGTCTCTCTGGCCTCTGATGGTCGTTGTTGTATTTCTGCTCTGTCTTTAATCCCGTCACATTCAGCTCGTGATGTCTCTCCGCTGGGTTCATTGAGGGTCAGCTTTCTGCTGCACTTTAACGGTCAGAGGTCACCAATGTGCGGCTGAAGGGCAGAGAAAGGTCGCGGGGGCTCTTCAGGGTCGACCAAATGTCAGAGAGTCGCACCGCGGCTTCCTGGATTTCACTGCATCATTTCACAGCGTGGTAAACAAACTCAATCAAGCAGATTTGTCTGGAAATAGGAACAACATCACGACCTGATCCAGACTGATTTTAGCCGATTTTGTTGTTTATTTCCCCCCGCTGGTTTTCTTTTTCATTGTAGCTTACATGATGCAGCAGGCAGAAATCTAATGAAGGAAACTAAGAGAAAGCATCATACTTTTCCGGTCAGGACTACCAGATTTTTTCTATTTTTTTTAATTAAAAAGCTAAAAATAAAAAGCTCTCGGGGTGCAGCAGCACAGCAGAAACCAGGCGGCATTCCAGCCGGGCCGCTCGGGACAGGAAAAGCCCGTGACCTTCAGGATAAATGTCAGCAGGTCAAACTGCAGCTGATCCTCCGACACCGGCTACTTCTGATCTGGACTGCTTCGATTGGACAGGACAGACCCGATCAAACCAGCTGAACGAGGGGAAAAAACGCAGCAGACGAGACTACAGGCTTTTATAAAGCCAGCCCTTCTTTCATATGTTCAGTATATGCTCAATACTAACAGAAGTGTGAACATGTATATACGGCGTCGTCCACAGGAGACAGCCAGAGTCTCTGAACCGCTCCAGTCTGGACGATCAGCTGATCAGACTGACGCTGCTGCTATGCCCTCCCCGCTCCGAGGCTCACCTTGTTTCCAGAGGCGTCCTTGCCTTTTCCTTCCTCTGCGACGTGGAAGCGGAGGTTCTCCAGCAGGATGACGGATCCGGCAGCGGGATTGGCGCAGGCAGCTTCCACATCTGGACCCACGCAGTCCTTCAGGAAGGTGACGTCCCTGCAGAGACCCAGTCATCAAGCAATCCCATTTTTGGGCAGTTCTGCCTCTAGAGTTGGATTTCTGTTCTCAAGCTCCGCTCACCGGCCCAGAAGGGTCTTGAGCTCGGCGGCGACGGGCTCCAGAGAGTACTTCTCGGGCATGGGGTTCCCATCGGGGCGGCCCAGGTGGCTCATCAGCACCACGGACTTGGCGCCGTGGTCCAGGCAGTGCTTGATGGTGGGAACTGCAGCCTTGATCCTGACAAATCAACAAACACTCCTTCCATCAGAGCTGTGTACAGAGTGTACAGAGGAGAGTGAGGAGGACGAGACACGAGCTTCACCTCTGATTGTTTGTGATCTGCTTGTCCTTCATCGGGACGTTGAAATCGACTCTGAAAGAAACGAAATGAAGATTTCTCTGTGATTGTTGCACCTGTTTAACGTCTGCGTGAAATACGAAGCAGGACAACGGCAGCGTGACGCGAACCACAGTCGAAGAGGCAACGAGATATGCTCCCGAGGATGATTATTTACTGCGTTAAAGCAGAAATAAAGCAAAAGGAAATACAGGCATCTACAAAAAAAAAAAAAAAAGTAATTGACAACCTCATAAAGCAGGCGATACTAAATAGTGAGAACAAAACTGAAATCAGCTCCTCCTTTGAGATCATTCCTCTTCACTTGACCTGGTTTATTTATAGTTAACCCTGGCTGCTGCAGAGGCGCCACAGCGGGAACGAGAAGGCAGCAGCTTTCACTTTCCCCACCTGAACCAGCAACCATCTCGCCACAATCTTCTCCGCCGTGCGGCTTTTCAGCGGCTTAATGATGGACAGTGATGAGAAACAGGCTGCTTGCTGTGTGTGTGTGTCTGAGCTCAGCAGGTTGTCAGTTGTTGGTTTCGGGGCCTTTTCACGCTAACAGAAGCATCAGCGACGCTGGTGAGAACATGCTGCATCCCTCGTACTCCACAGTTACGTAACCGCCTCCCTCCCTCCCTCCCTGTGAACGCCCGACGCACACGGCCGTGCTGCACAGGCTTTACTCCCACTGCCATTGTACCGGCGATCGACTGTCTTAGCCAGAAAGCCCTCGTCAGCATTCCCGAGGCTCAGCTCTGGCTCACAGGCAGCGCTGCAAAAGCAACTGCTGCCGTAGTTTTCCGCTCTTTGGTCTTTACACCTGTTGGTTAGCGACGAGGCGCTCCACCGAGACGGTAATAAAGAGACCGAGCAGCTCCAGAGGTGCAGACCAGCCTCTGTGGGGGGTTTGCTCACGACGCAGGAGCCATCTGTGAAATCACCACGTATCATGCCAACAGTGGTTTGGTCTTCCAAACATTATACCGTTTCCATTTCTACAGTGTTTAGCAAAGCCTGAGGAAAAGCCTAAAGCCTTGAGGAGAACAGCTCAGGAGTGAAAAGTGTTTATTTCAGTGTCACCATGGCCTAAAAAAGTAGAAAACACACATTTCAGAGTCAATTTTGGTTTGATTTTAAAACTAATTTGAAGTCAAATGTATGAATCTGTCTCAAAATGATCCAAACCACACTGCAGCACTGGTCTTTTATTTCCATGGCAGCTGAATAAAGAACAGTTCACCTCTTTCTCCACTGTGCATGAGAATTAATATTTAAAGTACAAATGTAAATGCAAACAAAGATCTTGCAGCGCATCTACTCCATTGTCTTCACTATCCAGAAGAATTTGTGATGAAACGCGTTCCTGTTAGGAAATCGTAACGTCAACTCAGAAGGAACAATGGATGAAAAACGCGACCTTCCACTGAACTTCACTGAATCAGGTCTGAGAGTTACAAAATGTCTCTGACAAACGTTTGCACTCATTGAGAAACTGTACGTTTAATGTTTCATCAGAAGAAGTGTGAGGAAGTTCATTTCTACTTTCAGACACTGCAGGTCGCCATGGCAACCTGTTCTTTTTAATTCAGGACCAGCCACCACACTCCTCCGGTGAGGTTCCTCACACACCCTCATGCTGCATGCTGGGACAGGCTCTGGGGTGTGATACAGGCCGACTGCCTCGCTGCAGCCCATCGCTACTTCACGCACGCACGCATGTACGCTAACTGCCCCTCGAGAGGGTTTTTGACCTTTCAGAGCGGTGGAGGCTGCAGTGTGAACCTTGTCCTATGCCGTCTGGCGTTGCATCACCAAACAGAGCAAACCCACATCGACCTCTGACATTTCCACGTGTGGTGTCGGTTTCACGCTCCGCTCTCTGCAGAAACGCACTCCGCTCAGTAAAATTTAATATGAAGAGGCTAAACCAGACGTGCCGGGCCGGGCCGGGCGTCCTCGCTGCTTAAGAGATTTTACTTTGTCCAGCGAGAGGGATTAAACCTCCATGTCCTTTGTGTCCTTTCAGCAAAGCATTGGACCTGTTCCTAAAGTCACTTATCAAATTACCTGATTCCTCCTTCAAGCCCTCATCTTCATCAGCGACACTAAAGCTGAACAAATCAACTCATTTTCTGCCATTTTTGTTTAAACTTTGTCAGATTTCAATATAGTTTGCTGTTAAGAGAAAATATGGAGGAAAGAACCTGTAAAATGTGCAGACTGAGGCAGATTTTTATGAGCTGTAGATAAAGCATGCTTTGTCTCCTGATGTCTGAAGTTTTCAGTTTTTAAATTCTAAAACTTCTTCTAAAGCTCACAACGAAGAGGAAACAGGCTGCTAAAACCCCATCCCTCATGTCTTTATGAATGATTTTCAGCCTCTAGTGGTCATTCTGTCGGTCTCTATGATAAAATTCTACCCCTGACTTGACCTGTGTCCATCTATACAGTCTTTGTGTGTCTTTCTGTGCATTCTGTGTTCATTCAATGAGGATTTTCAGTCATAAACCTGCTTTTGAACACATTCCAACTCAATGTTCAATTTTTAAATGTTATAATAGATTACAGTGGTTTTGAAATTCTTAATCTATTCTTTGAGTCTATTTAATCTTTTTGTGATACACTTTTGACTTAATGGTGCGTGACTTAATCACATTTTGGTTACAATTGTTTTGTTTCCTGTTGTACTGCTGAAAGGTGTTCCATCGACATCCAGGCCATTTTAATGCCCATTTAACTGTTGCTGTTAATGCTTTATGGTGACTGATGCAGCAGGAAGCTCATTATTTATACATAACACTGGAAATAACACATGAACAGACTCGCGTGCTTTTATATGTTTTGTGATTTGTGTAACGAGCTGATCTGGGCTGTGTGTTTCCAGAGAAGGTTCGAGGCTGGCCGCAGCTGCCGGATGATGCAGCCCTCCATCCATGGAGCATCTCCTCTCAGACACGTAACGCGGGTGGAAACGTGACAACCAGCTCGCACACTTCCTGGCTCTACCCAGCCCACCGCACTGACCCGCACACAGCGAGCCATCACTTTCCGTCCTCTCCCGAGAGAGAAACACGCCGTCTGAAAGCTCATTTTACGCCACATTTAGGAGGCGTCGAGTGGGGAGCGTAAAATAATCCCTCTTCCGCGAGCCGCGTCACTCCCCCTGTAAGCTAGCAGCCCGGCGGTAAGGGGCGCTCACCTCATGACCACGCGCTTCCCCTTCACGTCCACCTTGTCCAGGGTGAGTTTGTTAGACAGAGACATGTTGGCTGACTTCGCTGGCTGGTTGCTGCTCCTTCCTGGCTGGGACTCCTCCGCCTCCTCCGGCTGTCGGCTGGTTAGCTTCCGAGTGACAGCGGTGACCTTAGCGCGGTGCGGAGGAACAGCGGGGGGCGGGGCCGGCCACACCCCTCAGGCAGATGATTGGATGATTCAGGGGCAGCTCGACGAATCTAATTGGTCCTCGCTGCTTACGCTGTATGACGTAATCACCATGCGAGGAAGAGGTTTCAAACTCATTCAAAAAAATCTTCTTGAACTATTTCAGAACTTTTATCGATTTTTACACCATTTTGCTGAATAAATCTACAATCACTGAAGATATGATTAAAGACTATAAAGCTTCACCTCTGCTATGGCTGAAAATACATTTCCCCATAATAAAATTAATATTTATAGTTTAACAACATTCCATATCAATTTTGTTGACTTACCACGTTAAAATAAAAGAATAACATGTCTCATTTGCATTATTTTCCAAGACGCTCGGGTCACTCTGAATAGAATCAGCACACGTGTGATCAGTAGAATCATATTTAATTTATTTGAACAAGTTAACATGTTGAAATACACACAGGCATTCATCGTCTGAACGTGACGTGGATATCCATGGATCGTCTGTACAAGCAGAAGGATTCTCGGGTGGGATGTAGGTCTGCCACAGTGGCTCTTTACTCCTCGGACTCGGATTCAGGCTCTCGCCATGGTTTCGGCATGATCCTGCCGACAGGTGACAGGTTCCAGGTGATGCCGGTCTGTGTCAGCACCTGCACAAAAACAGTTTGTTACTTTAACTTAATAATAACCAAACTTCTTTTGGGACCTTCATGTGATTGGTTGGTTATCTAACCAAATTTCGTGGTGAAAGGGTGAAGATAGAAAAAAAGAACATGTTTCAATAGTGTTGCTGTTGGAGAGCAATCAGGTTATGGTCCCCATCTAGTGGTCAGGAATGAGAGCTGAGGGCCAATAAGAGGAGCAGCTGTATGGACCCACACACCCATCATCTTTTGGGATAAGGTAAAGGAACATTTTTCAAATATTCCTTCGGATTTGATTTTGCTGGTTGTGGTTCTACTGAGGTTTGTGTGATGAGAGTTAACTCACGTATGACCAGATTGCCGTGCAGAAGACAGCGCCTCCCACCATCAGGCCATTGCCATACTTGGAATGAAAGCTCTCTGGGACAGTAGATCCATGCCTCACCTGTCGCACAGCTTGACCTGAACAAAGCACAATGAAATAAAGGTCATAAAATTTAACTTTTATTACAATCTAAAGATAATCTTAAACAGTCAATCAGTTGTAGTGACACAGAATGCATGTGTTGACAACAAAAAGCATTAACATACAATCTAATCACTACCATAATCCAAAACTGTGCTTAAGTAACATCAAAACAATTCTTTACAAGTTGGCCTGCTCATTGTTAATGCTGTTACTCAAACAAAAGCCAGCAACATCAAGCAGCACCTTTGAAATGAGAGGACAACCCATGTCTCTATTGCCCATACCAATTGGTTTTAATTACTTGCTGAAGCACAGAATATTTCAGCAAAAGACTCATTCCACCACAGTGCACAAGAGATCCTTCCTTCCTGTGGTCACCAGACTTTATAACTCTTCTTTATTATTCTGTTCTGTTCCTAAAGCCTCAATTTCCTTCTTAGCCGCTCAATAAAAATAATTCTACAATGCAGGTTATGCTTAAAAAAACAATGTTGCCAAATTCATTACATTTCATGACATTTTCCATCTGACTGAGAAAACAGCTGACACATTCATTAAAGAAGTGTGATGTACCCACTCTACCTTTTGATTTCTGTAAGTACGTGTTGAAAGCTTTGTGTAGTGAAACTACTATGTACCTTGAAAAAAAATACAGTCAATATTGTTAACAACAAATGCGACCCTTCAAGAATGGAAAAAAGACATTTCAAAGCTCAACTTGAATATTATCTTTAAAAACTTGAGCATGTTTTAAATATTATGTCATCAGGTGACAGTACAATGACATCTGAATGCCATCTTAATAAGATATTAAGAAACAAATTTAAAAGGTTTCCGGGCGTCAGCACAGGTGCTAAAAAAATTGATCTATGGTTGAAAACGCTTCAGAAGTACAAACCCATCTTTTAACTTTTACTCTTGTTCGGTAAGGACTATGTTTCTGAAATTCCTCAACAAAATAAAACAGAAGGAACTGAAAAGTCAAAGTTTCAACTCACTGGACTAACATAATATCACATCCTGACATACAATTTACAACCACATAATCAAAAGTGGAAGTTTTACAGGTCAGAGGGTCAAACAAGGACATATCTGCGAAGTAAACGGGATTTATTAAAGCCAATTTGCAAAACAGATACCAAGCTACCTTTCTCAATAACATTTACACTTTGTCGGAAGAAATAAAATGTTTAGAATAATGGCTGAAGGCATGCTAACAATAGCTGCTAGCACGTTGACCGCGGTCACGAGTTACACACGGTATTCAGACTTTCTGCCACACAGAATGCAACTAAAGCTTAGCTTCGGGTTCACTCGGGTTAAAAACGCGCTTTTATAAAAACCAGGATTTTCTCACCGCTGATGTTGACAGCCGCTTTGGCGAACCGGAACATGTTGACGAGCCTTCGGATACCCTTGAAGAATGGAATATGGCGGACTCTCTTGCACTGCACGGAAGTATCGCTGCGTTCACGTTACGTCGGCAAACATGCCTTCATGATCCCTGCGATTGAAATGGTGCTCACCTTCATTTTTTCAGAAAACAACAAATTGTTCATAGAAAAGTCAACGGAGTCAATAGCTGAGAAATAGTAGAACATATAAAACCCACATTGGGTTAACTACAGCTGCACGGTGAACATATGAAGTTGGAATAGCGGCATTTCAGTGTAACTTCCCATTTTCTTGATGAATCGTGAACGTAGCACATAGATTTGCGCATGCGCACAAAATAAAAAGGCTTAAAGCAATCGAAAAATAATGTATTTTCTTCAAACAGTAAAGAAATGAAGAAGCGTTTGCTACTGCTTTTTGTCATTAAAAATGTTACAAATCAAATACAACTAGCCCCGACGGTATACAGCCTGGTGATGTGTGAATAAATACAGAGTTTGTTTCTCGAGCTTGCACCGTGTCAGGATGGCCGAGTGGTCTAAGGCGCCAGACTCAAGGACTGATCTCCTTCCGTAGAAACGGGACTTCTGGTCTCCGAATGGAGGCGTGGGTTCGAATCCCACTTCTGACACATACTTTTGACTTTTCACGGTGTCAGTGTGCTTTTACTAACCCACACCGCAAAGTGTTCCATACTTTCTTATCAATCTACACGCAACCGATTCATTTAACAATTACATTTAATTAGGTAAATCTCATTTTTGTTTTGCCCCACAGTAGGAGAGAATCCACAATGGAAGTAGGCAAAAATCAAGATTAAAAACAGAATTAAACGTGATTATTGGTCTTAATCTATATGGACAACACTTTTTTTCATTTAAACAGGACAATTGATGTTGAATAGTTTACCTGCTTGATCACTGTAAATATTTTGCAAGCAGGATCAACAGAAAAATACGAAAAAGCTTTACCCAATAAACTCACTATCTATTCATTTAAGCTGCTTACATCCTTCTTGAAGGGCAATTATGAACATTATTCTAACTTTTAAATCCACTAACTGTCTGAAATATCTTTATATATATATATACACACACACACAGACACACCATTTCAAAAAAATAGTCAAATGTTTTCACTTTACACTTTTGTTTATTAAATCAAAATATCATTTGTGGATTAAAACAGGATGACAGTATTATGAGTAATATGTACATGCATAATGAAAACCATTTCTTAGCGACAGGTCTTTCAGAAAAAATTTGGACAAGAGTGTTGAAACCTTGATAACATCTGGATTATAAATTAACAGTTATGGACTTCACTGACTCCTGAGGAGAAAACTGACACTGCCACTGACAGCAGAGGGAAAACGCTGCGACAGATCGTCAGTTTGGGAGGAAAACGTCTTGAGGCACAAAGTTTGACCACAAAGAAACCTTGGATTCGGTGGTTTGTCAACAGGTCTGTTTAGCTCTTCACCATCTTAGATTTAGTGTTAAGAAATCGGCATAAACAGATGACTGCACGGGGATTAAATCATTACTGAATACTAGTTTAAAATTTAAACAGTTTGGGCTTCGTAGTGTTTTTCTTGGTAGATCTTTACACTTCCGAGTGCGCTGCCCTTTAATGAGGCTCAATAAACCAGAGGTGGTTCAATTCTCCTGCACAGGAGCAAATTTACAGAAAAACCAGAGAGAACCTTCTCTCAAACTGACTCTTCATGACAGAGGGAAGGAGGTGAGGAGAGTTACTGGATTGTCTTCATGTGTTGTGGAAACAGTAAAACCTCTCCTCATACAAGAATGTGTTATAATCTGGACTTAAGGCAAGTTTATCAAGTTATTTCTCCTCAATTGAAGCTTTCATGTCTTTTCAGAGATGAGTGGATGAAGCCAGAGCATCATCTCCTCCTCTAGCTGGAACCACCAGCGACTCCATCATGAATGGAATGGGCCTAAACTCAGGAAACCACTACCCCAGAGTGCAGGAGACTTTATTGTTAATGCCTTAATGAAAGGTAAATCAAGTAGTTCTGTCAACACTTAACATCCAGAATTGGTCCAACAGTGAGAGAATGTGTAGAGAGATTGAAGGAGATTGTTTGTTTTTTTTTTTTTTGTTTTGTTTCTTTCCTCAGTGGCTCTAAGAGAAGGCAACACATTAAAAACATTAAGGCATCCGCTGTTTCCCTTTTGGTCACTCGGCGCTCTCTAGTCTGCCTTCTTGTCTTTTGCTTCTTCATCGTCGGTGTACTCTGTGGGCTCCTCTCCGGGCTTCAGCAGCTTTCCCACATAGTCGTATTTGACTGCAACACAGAACAACACGCAAATGAAAGTCATGCATCAACAAGGTTTTACTGTGGCATGGAGTTATTTCTTACAGATAACCTATTCCAAAGTAAGGAGTGTTCCCTTTGATCTGTTTCTAATGACAGTTCCAATGATATTTGCGACCGTGAATTTAAAACATTGACCGTATATACTTATTTAAGGTAGGAAATCAAATAAATGTGGTATTTTGAGTGAATTTCAGCAGCAAGAAACTTAAATGCATTGCAGTATGCCACTTTTCCTGTAAGATTTGAGATTAAATAGATACATTTGACGAGTCAAATCCGATATGTTAACTGTTTTGGAGACACATCAAAGTGGTTAATCTAGAAGACATCAAAACAACTTGTACACAAGCTCAAGACACATTTTAAAATGAAGTATCAGGAGTGTCAAACACATTTTAGCTCAATTCATCCTCAACGGCCAAAATAGTTCCTTAAAAACTTTGTGTTAATTGTATTAATGTCTAAATCTAGCGTGCCTTCGGTCAATTGTTAGTGAAATTTGGTTTATATTCATTTCACTGCTGCTGTGTATTTATAGAATGTCCCAAGAATCCAAGTCCTATTGATAGTTTACGATGAAGACAACCCTGAAGGCAGCTGTCTCTCACTTCACGCTTACAGGATTCTTTTAATTTGAAATTAATTATTCTGAATTAAAGTATTCTCCTTTGTGTTTACATGGGAATCATTTATTTGCCTTCAAACGTCAGCACCTGTTTTTTTCTTTCTGGATTAACTTTGATGCTCTCTGCGGATGCATTTGTTTGAGGAGAGTGCAGGATTTTCTCGCCTGAATCCAAGAGTTCACGCATTTTTTTTACAAACCCGCTGTGGCTGTATGGATGACCCTACAGACAAGCTCTCAGCTCTGCCAGGAATTACAGACCTGCTGCGATATTTTTGGCCCAAACAATGTTAAGACGGCCGCACAGCTCCACTCACAGGTAAACTGACTCTCCCACTCGGACAGGCTCTCCCGCTGCGCCGCGTTCAGGTCCGACAGGTCGTCGTGTTCGTCTTTCAGGGCCTCCTTCTCCAGGCAGAAGGTGGCCAGACCTCGGGACGCATCTCGGCCTGCAAACACTCCGTACGGCCCCTCTGCAGGAAGGCAACCACACGCACAGGTCAGGGTGGGACTTCACACCAACAGCTGTGGTTTTCACAGCGATTCATCAAATTATTGTTATTACATTTCTGTTGTACTTGTTACAGTGACAATAAAGACATTCTTTTCTCCTACACTCGTTTTAATGTTTCTGCCATGATAACAGAATTCGTGAGACTCATCTACAAAAGGTGTTACGAAGCTAATTTATTCCAAATTTCAAGTGGAAAGGCTTTGCTTTGGTGTCTTTGTTTCAGAAAAGCTTTGTCTTCGTATGGCAACGTTTTGAAAACGATGTAGTTTTCATGTTGGGCCGGTAGTGGGTGCTGTTGGCTGTTATTGTGTGTGAGAACAATAGGCTATAAATGTCAACAGAGGCTGTACACACACAATCATATAGACTGACCACCACTGTCAGCTATGAAACTACCAAGTTCCAGGAGAATATGGACTTTATTCACTTAAAAAAGTTGTGTAAACAGAGCCATAGTGAGATCCATTAGGTAAACAGAGCATTCCTGAGGCGTTTAAAACATCTTTGCTTATCCTGTCGTCAATAGGATTTGACATGCAGGCTTCTTAGAACTTCAAACCCTGTTCATTAGTTTAAATAATAAAAAAAAAAAATAAAAAAATTAGCCCAAAAAAGAGAAAAAAGCGTTGTGTCCCGGTATTAGTCATTAACAGTGAGTTACTCAGGACATTACATTTACAGACTAGATTTAAGCTTCTCGGTGTGTCAAAAACACACCTTCAAATGCAGTGAGCCAAATGATGAGCGGCCTCAAAGGACTTTTAACCCATTTCAGTGATAAGAAACAAAAACAACCACATTCATGTGATGCACTGTAAAACTGCTGAAACTGAAAAATCCACTTAAAGTTTTAGGCAATACTTATCATCGGCAGTCATCAGAACATTTCTATGCATTTACAAGAACAACAGAAAAGTGTTTGTTCATGCAGGGCAGGGTTTGAGGCCGTGTGGAGTCCTGTCAAGGTTTGCATGACAGTGCTCTCTGAAGTTGGTCAGAGGTTACACGCACCAGAGGTTACAATCTGAGATTAGATATCAACTGAGAGGTTCAGCTCTGACTTTGTTTCAAGACAACGGAAATGAAGAGGGGGGAGCAAATTCTTGAATCCAAGGGCTGGAAAAAAACAAAAAAACACTCAGCCAGCTGAAATAAAATGGAACAGGAGGATTCCTCTGAAGTTACACACTGAGGAAATCATGATTTGCCTCTTTGGCTGAGCACAGGAAAAGAATCTGACATGTTCCAACAAACTATGCAGCTTGGAGTTTCGTTCATCTACAACATAAAATTACATTTTGCTCGTTGTAACATAAAGTAATCAGTTTGTAAAACATTGGATCATTTACTGTTTGGGATATTGTGTCACATCAAATGCCACCTCTCTCTTAAACAATATTACTCATTCTTAAATCACAAAAGTCGGTTGTAGGAGCTGATTCCCATGCCTTATCATGTAAATAACCCTGTATTGTAGTTGTAAACTGTGGTACACGGTAGAAATGCCCACGATCTTTATCAATACTTTCCAGAACTTTAAGAATTTGCCTCTGGGATTAATATTTAATTTTCCATGCAGTCTCAAATATATTCTACAGTACTGTAAAATATTGAAATTCTATTTCATTTTGACAAAAGAACAAATAAAAATTGCTCTCCTGTCACTCAAATAGTTTGTTTTATTGTGTGACAACAATTATAATAATGAAAAAATTCCATTCTACAAGTATTAGATATTCAGTTTTAATACACAAGACTAAAGTCACTAATAAAACTAAATTATAGTAGATTATTATATAAACTTGTGGATTAAACAATAAGTTTTCAGCTCCCATGTCATCAGATCAGATTAAGTAGACATTACCACCCGTTCTAACGTCACTGTTAAAAAAAAACGCTTTTTTGTTTGCTTTTAGAACAAAATAGAACTTTTTGAAGCAACACTGCCGAGGTGATGTTTTTATAGGAGAACTCATCTTTCTCATAGACGATCTGTGCTGTGAAGGCTGCCGCAGCCTTGTTATGAAACGGGATCTGGGCTCAGGCTGGAGGGGGTGTGGCGCCACTTCACGCTCTCCAAAGTGCTAAAAACTCCGCTAAACTAATGTATTATTTAAGAATAATGGCGGCGACAACTTTAAAGTTTTGTTTCAGGCCGAGGTAACGGTGGAGGCTGCACGGTCGCGGCGCCGCGCTGCGTCGGAGGGCTCGTGCGGGGCGGCGCGGTACCTGGTCCGTAGAACTTCTTCCCCCGGGTCACGTCGAACACTTTCCCGTTAACGGCCATGAGGATCCGCGGGTTCTGCAGTCCGTCGTACGGCTTGAGGTCGGCCAGGGTGAAGTCCCGCTGCTTCAGCTTGGGCAGCGGCTTCTCCACCTCGCCGAGCTCCGCCGGTTTGTCCCCGCGGAAAATTTTGTAGAGGAGGAAGAGGCAGAGGCTGAGCAGGGTCATGTTCAGCGGAGATGTGAAAATCTCCTGAAAAATGCCCCCAGAAGTTACCTCGCTCGCCTCTGCATCGGCCATGTTGGCGTCTCTCTCCCTGACCCTGCTCTGGAGGCGGCGCGCGACGTGCTCGTGTGTTTTGTGGCAGTTCAACCAATCAGCACTCGGCTTCCGGTCCATCGGTCCACGACTTCGACCAATCAGATCCGCCCAATCGCGTGCAAAATACTACTTTACTCAAATCACCACATACTTTTCTTACTTTTCTTTCGTCAAAACATATTTATCCAATTATTTCCCAACACAACAGAACACTTTATTGACAACAAACAGGAGACATATTCCTAAAAGTGTAGTTTACACAAACGCATTTACTGTATACAATGCATTAATATTGTAATACATTACAATCATACACTCATGTCATTAATTACATTAAAACAATGTGATAAAAAACAATAGATAAAGGAGATTGGATAAAGTAACATTTTAAGAAAATAAAGGTGATAAAATATGGATGAAAGATTGGAAAGCCTGATGAAAGAATAGTCTTTTCACTCTGTGTTCTGGTGATCATATTGTTCCTTGTTTAAACTAATATCTTTCCTATAGTGTTTTCATCATATTTTGGAAACTCAATTTCAAATTATGGTCCCTCTGATCTGCTAATCCTCTCTACTTAAGAGTGTATGCATTTTTGAATTTCATGTTTTGTAGTCTGCAAAAAAAAAAAAAATTTCTTGCCCATTTAGTGAACTCATGTGGGACCATTGTGGCTGCTCATTCTGAGCACATGTAAATATTTTCCATTATTGACATAACTATAGGACCGGTATAGGAAGTCCACATGAATGGACATGAGTGGATTCTGCCCATTTGGGTCCCATGTTTGAAGCTGTATCCATGTTTCATCAGTTAGAAATAATCAACTGTTGAAAAATGTCTTTCAGTTGAATCTGCTCTTGTTTTCTGGGTTTTGTTGTTTGACCAAGCAGCTGCTTGTTGCATTTGTAAATGCAGAAACAGGTTCTGCATGTCTTCGGGGGATGCTTGTTGCATTTTTCAGGGACATTTAACAATGATCAGGACGATGAAGTGTGATAATCCCTATTCAGCTGATAAGTAGAGAGAACAATAGGCTAACCAGGAATAATTGTGTGAATTTTGTTGAATGGATAATTAAGATTAGGTTGTATTTGAAATGAAACTATTTAGACTGGAGAACTTCTGCTCACTTGTGTGACGAACATACACTTTTATTTACAGTAGTTTTTCTCAATTCAGAATGTAACAGCAAGGATGTTATGATGGGAGAGTGACTGAGATTGAACAGACTCTGAATGATTTCTGAGCTTTCTAAACACATTTTCTTCAATGAATGACATGAAAATTTGAACTGCTTTGTGATTCTTATTCGTGATATTGATAATTATTAGGCAACATAAGTGCTTGACCCTTCAAATGGCCTGTCATTTGTTTTGCATTTGTTCAAATCATATGAATATAATCAGAAATTCTGATCCTATAGCAAGGGCTAGTCTTGGAATATTGCAACATGTCTTTAAACACTTACTGAGATATTTTTGAAAATCTTTTAATTTCACACTCAGAGGTCTCCTATAGTGACATTGTAAAGAGGCAAAACTATGAATATTTTTGCACCCTTGAAGGCCCAAGGTATTCCTAGAACTTTATGAAAACATAGAAATGTTGAAAACGTTTTATTTTCTGATTTAGAGGTCCCACACACCAACATCTCAGAGGTGAAAAACATTGCTCACTGTTTATTATATTTGGATTTTACAGCATTAAGTGCTTACTGTCTTTCTGTTTTGCTTCCTTTCTGGTTTTCTCTGTTGTGCTTTTTGGTTACATTTTCAAAAATAGATTTAGTAAAAAAAAAATATAACTGATTGATTTGTTACTTTGTAAACAACAATTTCATCTATAGGGAAGTTTGCTTAAATTTCAATACATGAAAATAAATAAATAAATAAATACATGAAAATTCCCACTTCCGGTGGTGTTCCATGTATTCCGGTCCCCTCCCGCTCCTGGAAACAGCCTCCCGTGGCTGATTGGTTCCCATCCAAACAAACAAAGCTCAGCTGGAAGCGCCTCCAGCCGCAGACCGTCAGTGAGCTGGAGGACTGACCTCCTGAGCAGTAAACAGACACCATGTCGGCAGGTCGTCCCTCGCTTCTCTAACGTTTCCGACCGAGTGCTTGTGATTTTAGTCATTGCGCAACAGGGCCGGGAGACGTGAACCTGAGCTCCAAGCACCGGCCCGGGACCCTCCGCCGCACCGCCCCGGGATCCTCCGCCGCTCCGCCGGGGCTGAAGCGATGACAAGCCGGCAGGCTGGTGCCGCACAGCTTCGGAGTATCACGGTGTCAGCTCCGGGTTTCACTGCGGCTTGAAGCGAAGCTGTGTTGAGTGGAGACAGAGCCTCCTAGCAGGTGAGTCTCGGGGTGTTTTGCGGACTCGGCTAGGCTAGCTCCCGTCTCCCCGCCCGGTGGAAACGCTCGCGTGCTTTTGGCTGTGTCATGTTCGTCCCAGAGAGAGAACTCAACACTTTATCCTCACCGTGCCGTCCTTATTTCACATAAAATCTCTGATTATGCAGAAAAGCCTGAGATGAAAGCTGCTTCTGTGATCCTGCTCAAATGGAAACAAATCGAAGCTGGATTATTGTGTTGTTTTCCTTTCCTACATTGTACACAATGTCCAGGATCACAGCTAACCCCCGGAGTGAAGCCCCCAGAAAGTTTCTCCAAGTTTTTACTTTGATGGTCCTTTAAATATCGCCAGAATGCAGTTTAAACTTGTAGAGTCAATCATCAGATTAATATCTTTATTTTTCTTCGCCTGCTTGCATGACTTTTCCTGTATTTCAAGTTTAGCTGCAATCATTTCTTATTTGTGAAATCGGGTGTTAAATAGGCCTCAAGGGCAAAATCTTCAGAAACAGAAAAGCTTTGTTAAACTCAGATCATGTAATTAATTCACAATTTATTGCGGCGTGTTAAAGTGTCCTGTGTGTGATGTGAGGACATGAAGTCAGATGAGTCAGTGATCTCCTTCAAGTCTATTTGTCAAACAGGTTTGAGATTAAACATATATTTACCTTTGGGTGCTGTTCCATTTATGAAATCCGTTTTCTGCTGCCTGTCAGAAACCACGTGTTGTGAATCTATACTTCTAGATGAGTGTTATTCTGCGGTGTGGTTTCACCGTTATGAAATGTTGAGTTAGTGAGTTGATAGTGAAAGTGATTACCTGTTGCTCTACTGTGGATTCAGACGGCCAGACTTGAGTTATTCCAGCTCATGAGCTTACTGGAGGACAAATCCAGCGGCTCTTGACACAGTTTCATATTTACAGTAAGTAGTTTGACTCTTGAGGGCTGCTGGTTGAACTAATTGAGACTTTAAAAAACGTCCAGTTTGAACAGTTGAGACTTCTTTTCGACTCTGGTTTCACTTTCATGCTTGACTTTTTTCCCCCCAAGAAGTCTGAAGACAGTGTTTGTTATCAGACTTGAAAGTTGAAACTTTGCGCTCTCGATCATTGCAGAGTTAGTTGTTTGGATTTTTCTCCAGAGATGTGTTTGTTTGGATCGTTTCTGTTGAAGCAGCTTGCTTGAACTGACCCAAGCGACCGAACCCGTTTCCTTTCCTCTACCTGTTCGTCTCACAGTGATCAAACCTGTAACTCATCTTCCGTGCTTCGTGTCTTTTCAGCCCGGCGGCTGCCCTCTAGTCTCGATCCGGCCTCCTCCCGCGCGCCGCGCTGCGTCCTCGCCCCGGGCCTCTCCGGACGCCGCCGCCATGAGCGCCATGCGCGTGGACGCCAAGGTGGTGATGCTGGGGAAGGAGAGCGTGGGGAAGACGAGTCTGGTGGAGAGATATGTGCATCACCGCTTCTTAGTCGGCCCGTACCAGAACGTGAGTGTCTGTGATCCTTCTGATGCTTCACGGTCACGACCGTTCCGCTTCGAGACGGCGATCAGACAAGCATCTGCAAGAAAATGTACATTCCTGCGTGCTGATCAAAGAAGTTAATTCACTGAAACATGAGGCGATGTTGATGAAACGGAAAGCGGATGATGAAACATGTAGAAGATGCGAGCGTGACACTCGGCTCCATTTAGTGCTGCTTCGGTCTGTGGTCTGTGGGCTCTCATACAGGAAACGACTCTAAACTGCACTCGTCTTCTCCTCCTGACAGACTATTGGTGCTGCTTTTGTAGCCAAACCGATCCAGGTGGGAGAGAAAGTGATCACTCTGGGAATATGGGTGAGTTTCAGACTCAGACTGCTGTTAAAAAAAACTCATCTTGATGCGTCTGCATCAGGCGGACGCTGTAGAAATATGTTAATTAGGTGACATTGACTGTGTCCAATTTCACCGTCAGATCTAAGACGGTGAAGGGAACCGATGGTTAACGTGACACACATGACTTCATCAGATCATTTAACGCCGAGCCAGAAGACACGGCCACTGTCCTGCTGCCCATAATGACGACTTTGTGTTTTTTCTTCCCCATTCTTCGCCCAGGACACGGCCGGGTCTGAACGCTACGAAGCCATGAGCAGAATCTACTACCGGGGCGCTCGGGCCGCCATCGTCTGCTACGGTAACGTTTTCCCCTGAACGGTTTCCGCTTCTGGAAACAACTGAGCTGATGACGGTGTTTCCCAGTGACTCACTCACGACGCTCTCAGGTTTAATTTAAGAGCTTCTGCCCACTTCCACCTTTCCCGGAGTCCTTCTCCTGCGGAGTGTGGAGCTGCTTCCTGTCTTGAAAAAACGATTTCCCTTCTTCTGTTCTCGGTTCTCAGATCTGACCGACAGCAGCAGCTTCCAGCGAGCGCGCTTCTGGGTGAAGGAGCTGCAGAACTGCGAGGAGGTGAGACGTTTTGTTCACAGGCAGTGTTTTCATTCCTCAGCTGGGACACGTTTATCTAGATATACAACACAAAGGCATTCTGTTTCTTCTCCGCAGTTCTGCAAGATCTACCTGTGCGGCACCAAGAACGATCTGATCATGGCGGATCGCAGCGTGCGGCAGATCGACTACCACGACGCTCAGGACTTTGCTGAAGGTGAGCGGGGCGACCTTGTTTTTGCCGATTAGTTTAAAAATATTGGATGAAAATCACTTCAGAAGCAGAGATGTTGTTTAAAAGACATGAATCCGTCCCGGAGAGCTTCAGGATTTACTTTTGTCAGTCGGTTTTTCTCCTCGTTCCGTCCGAGAGCGTTTTAAGAAGGAGAATCGCGGCTGAGTTGTTTCTCGGGAGCCGTCCTGCAGAAGTCTGCTGAACCGCGCCGTGGCGGCGCTGCCGGCGCTGCCGGCGGTTCAGACGCTCTCCTGTCCCGAGTCTCGATCAGAGGCCGAGCAGCGAAGTGTTTCTGGCAGATGTGAAGTGAAGGAAACGCCGGGCAGTTCTCTGAAATCGTTGCATCACAGTCAAATCTTCTGAAATGTGACCGTGCCCGGTTTGGTTCTCAGAGATCGGAGCGCGGCATTTCGAGACCTCCAGCAAGACGGGAAGCAACGTGGGTGAGTTCCTCCCGAAGCTCATCTGCAGACCACATTACCCACAATTCTTTCTGTTTGGCGACTTTCCGGGCGAGGAGATGAGCGTTCATATCAGGATTGCGGTCGTTATTTCACAGAAGCGGAAATCATTCTGCGTTAGTAACGATGTGATCTGACGTCTCCGTTCCAGACGAGCTGTTCCAGGCGATCGCCGAGGATTACAACGACACTGCCTTTCAGTACATGACAGGTGAGGGACGCCTCCTCTGGTGGTTCGCTGTGTCAAAAGATGCAACAAACAGAGCTTTATCCATGTTAAATGAAATCCTTTTTTCCCAGCAGAAGACACGGGCGTCGACTTGGGCCAGAGGAAAGACTCGTACTTCTACTCCTGCTGCCACAACAACTGAGGCGGAGCAGCAGAGGCCGGCGGTCCGGCGGCGGACTCGCCTCCCGATGCAGAATCAAACCGTGTTGTCGATACTTTGTGAGAAATTTGTTTTTGTGCCATGAAGAGCAGCAGGATTCTGTGTGGAGGGGGGTATCATCTGACTGACTGGATTAATGGCGTGACCCCTCCCCCCGTGGAGCTGCAGCAGGGTGAACCGTCGCTCTGGTCGGAGGAAACATGGCGGACGCCGTCTCCAGGAGGGCGCGCCTTTCGTTTACAAGCCGCTGTTTTTGTTTAAAGTTAAAAAGCAGAAACGTGTGTTCCAGTTGTTCCCACAGAGGCCTTCAGAGCGCCGTGCATGTGTCCAGCTTTTTTTTAAAGATGGCCGCCTCCGAGGCCACTCACCGCGCCGCAGCAAGTGGAACATGGTGACTTTTCTTTCTTAAAGTTCTCAGAGAAAAAATTAAAAAAAAAAGAAGAAGCTGTTATTGGGCAGTAAAGCACAGGAAAACACTACTGCACACCGACACTGAGCCTGGAGGGACCGCATGGCTGAAAACCTCCATCTTCATCCTCCTCTTCAGGAGAAACACTTCAACACGTTTGAACTGAATCGCAGCAGGACGCCGACTGTTCCCCTCTGAAGGGAGGATTTCACCATCAGGAAGGAGCTGAATGTCGTAACGTGTTTCAAACCGCCGCCCGCCGCTCTATTTAAAGCCGCTCGCTAATTTATTGCCGTTTTAAGTTGTACCGCCTGGCGAAATGTGCCGGGAAATAAACGGACGAAGGCTCAGAGGGAGCTGAGACGCTTTATGCTTTTCTTTCTTTCTTCTTTAATTTTAACTGAGAGCTGAAATGTCTGTGTCTACATATACTCTGTGAAATACGCGAATGGCCTGCTGAGAGCTGTTTTGCCATTGATTGTAATATTTGAGCCCTGTTTTGAACGCGAACGTTCAAAATGACTGGAAGATGTGTTATAAATAAAAGTGCAGTGTATTATAGATCAGGAGCTTTAGCAGTGATGCTTTACGGCTGAGAGACACTTTATTCGATAATCATTGCAGCTCATGTCACATGTGAAGATAAACTCTCCCCAAAGGCCAAATAAAATTATTCAAACTCATTAAATTTAAATAAATTCATAGTTCTATAGCAATTACATATTAATAGCACACAGTACAAGAAAGATCATTATTTATCTTTGTCTTTTTCACAGTTAAAGTTAGAAATAAAATACCTGTAGCTCCTTATTTTTATCACATAATCCTCGATCTACACATGTGAGCTCTGGCTTCACCTCAGAAACAGCTGGAGCATCAATCTACTCTGAGAAAAAAACAGTTTATAAACCAGCCAGTCGATGCAAATACCCATTTAGTTTATTATTGTTCAACGGTGAGAGGATCCAGGCGAAAAGCAGCGCTCCGCGGTGAAATGATCGTATTAACACGTCATGTCAGTGAAAATGAATTTAAAGCCACACTGTGGGATTTGAAAAATATCCTACTGGTTTAATATCAACAACTCACGAGTCAAGTGTTTACTCTTTATTTTAATCATGAACGACAGATGAGTTTAAAAATAAATAAAAAATGCCAGTACCAGGTTGTTATTTGATAACTTCTCATATATTTATCGAGCGGTGGATGGTGGAGATCTAGCGGGTCAACAGAATACTGGAATGAAACGTTACTGTAAAAAGGCAGAAGTAGGGGAAGGCGGCTCCCGCAGGGCGGCGCCGGACCCTTCCTGAAAAAATACCTCCAGACAAACACACTCTAAGGCGCTGGCAGATCACACACGGACGATATTAAGCTTGAAGACAGAGCGAAAACATGTGGCACCAACACGTACTGCAGTGCGAGCGAGGAGTCCGTGTCTCCCGGTGAGCGTCGCCGCCGCCCCGCCGCCGCCGCCGCCGCCGCCGAACCGCCTGGTTGGTTTGTGCGTCACAGAACAGCAGATAAATAATGACTACAGAGCAACGGCGGACAGCGGAGCGGCCTCCGATCCGCTCAGCCAGTCCCTCCGACGGGTTCAGTCATGTTTCAGTAAATACAGTGGAGGCAGCCGTCCTCGCCGTCCTCGCCGTCCTCGCCGTCAGCGTCTCAATGAATCTGATGTCGGTTCAGTTCGACTTCCTCCAGATTTAAATTCAAAGTTCTTTTTCTTCCTCCTGACGCGATTCCAGTCCGATCGTCAGTCCTGCAGCGAATCGAACATCTGGAGCTGGACCGGACGGACCCGTCAGCGGAGCAGAGAGGAGGAACCAGGAGGACAGCTGTTTCCAGGTGTGGAGTGTGAAGCAACGGGGACGATCAGGACAAAACCACAGAGACGGAGAGCATAAATAGACTGAGCGGGGAGGAAACGTCAGTGTTTATATAAATCTATACAGCGTCGATACAGCGGTTTATATTTCTATTTACACACCTCCGTTTGTTTATGCTGCTCTGCTGTAGTTTTGTCCTAAAAATCCTCCCGAACGTCCAGGAAGAGAATCGATTCACTCTGGAAATTAAAGTCTGATGTGCATCACTCCTCCTCCTCTTCTTCCTCCTCTTCCTCCTCCTCTTCCTCCTCCTCCTCCTCTTCCTCCTCCTCCTCTTCCTCCTCCTCCTCTTCCTCCTCATCGTCTTCATCCTCCTCCTCTTCATCTTTAAGCTCCAGGTACTCCAGGCCCACCTCCTCCTCCTCCTCCTCTTCCTCCCCGTCGTCTGATTTCTGCTCGCCCTCCTCTTCCACTAACTCCTCCTCCTCCTCCTCTTCCTCCTCCTCCTCCTCCTCCTCTTCCTCGGCCAGCAGCTCCTCCTCGTCCTCCTCCAGCACATCCCGCTCCTCCTCGTAGGAGGAGATGGGCGAGTAGTGCGGCAGGTCGAAGACGTGGGGGCTGCCGGGCGGGTCGGAGCCGGAGGGCGGCGGCGAGGTGGCGGTGGCGGCGGCGGCGGCAGCGGCGCTGCCCGTGACGGGGATGGTGATCGGCACCGGGATGGAGAAGGCCGGAAACGGCTCGGAGGCTCCGGCGCCGACTCCCACGGCCTTCCTGACGGCGGGGAGGTGAGCGGCGGCGGGCTGAGCGGCGGCGGCGCCGGCGGCGGCGGGGGGGATGACGGCCATGCCCAGGCCGGGCGGCAGCGTCCCGGGCTGCGGCGCGTACTCCCGGATCTCCCCCGGCTCCAGGGGGTCGGGGCCGCAGGGGTCGTGCTCGCTGCAGGACAGCTTCCCGTCCAGCTTGGAGATGAAGAGCAGGCCCTCGCGGTGCTGCAGGCAGTACGAGTTGGGGCACATCTCGCAGAAGGACGCTGCCTCCTTCCCGCAGACGTCGCACTGGTGCCAGGGACACTCCCAGCGACCTGCGGCGGGGGAGGGGAGAGGACACATCAGGGGGCGGCTCAGAACAACGCCGGGAACACTGGGGCGGAGACGGACGCGGCGGCGCCACCCACCTGCGGGCCGCTTGGTGAGGTTGAGGCAGTCGGCGTGGTAGACCTTGGGGCAGCCCGGCCTCTTGCAGGACACCATCTGCCCGCCGTCTCCGCAGCTGAAGCACTCGTCCTCGCGCTCCTTGGTGACCACCGCCTTCTTCCTCCTCTTGCCGTGGCCCCTCCTCTTCAGCTTGCGGCCTTTGTCGTCGGACGGCGGGTTATTCTGCCGCACAGAGCAGAGGACTGAGCGTCCGCCTCCTGTTCCTAACGTTTCGAACGAAGCGGCGTGATCCGACGAGCGTCCTCACCTTCGGCCTGACCCCAAGGAAGCCGCTGCAGTTCGGCGCCCCGCACTTACACACCGTCTTCCCGTTGCCCAAACACTCCAGGTTGTAGTTGAAGGTGAGCTCGGTGCCTGAAGGAGGGGTTCAGCCGGATTTCATCAGACAATACAACCAACATGGATCAGCATCGTCCACATGACCGAGTCCCTGCGACTCTGTCCTCACCTGCAGCGATGTCCACCAGGGCGAACAGCCCCACCCGGGTGTCTCCGCTCACCGTCCACTTCTGGGTCTCACAGTTGGGCTGACAGCAGTGGTTCATGAAGCGAGCCTCGTTCCCCTTTGGCCCCGCGTCGATGATCCGGTCCTGCAGCAAAAACACACAAGACACTAAATCACCCCCCTTCACAGAGAGGCTGCTTCTTCTGCGGTCTGCATCCGGAGGAGACTGAGCTACAATCTGCAGCGCTGCAGACTGAAGTGTGATCTCAGGATGTGTCAATGTGTCACGGATAAATGAAAGCAACAGACAGACAAACAAGTGGTGCCACCTGTGGAATCACAGCGATTAGCACAGATCAATGAGAATTTAGTTTTTTTTGTTGCTCACGTTGCAGTTCCTAAAGCCTGGTTTATGCAATAAACATTGTCAGAGTGTGTGGTTTCATTACAGAAACGATCAAGACAACAGTGCCCTCCAGTGGCCCATCGTGGAAACTACATTTTTAGTGTTTCTGCGTCTGCGTGTAAACGGGCACAGTTTTCAAAATGGGAAAATGCTATAACTAAAAACAAAACCCAGAACATCTTCTGAATGTTTATAGTTTGGTGGTTTGTTCAAAAGTCCTGACAAAAAGTTTCAAAACAATATCTTTATTTAAATTTGATGAGTATCGCCCTTAGTTAAAAACAAAAATCTGTTCATCTGAAACGTAATATTTTTAGATTCTTGCATGTTTGATTTTCATCACAGTGGTGTTAAATATCAAATGTGTTAAAATTGGCTTGAAATATTTAATTTTATATAGTATATTGACAAATAACCAATTACCATTTAAAACTGTCAAATGAAGCATTTTCAACCATTTACAGCCACAAGTGTTCACTGGCTATCAACTTCTATAAAAGTCTACACAAACATGGCTAAAATTTTGGGGAGAACACATCAGGTGTAGGATTTATGGGGTTTAACTTTTATCTGGGAGTTTTCGAACCCTCCCCACTGTTTGGTGGTGTACCACAGGGTGTGATCCTGGGACCGCTGCTTTTCTTTTACATTATTTGGTGAAAATAAAACACATCCGGTGCTTCAGATGCTCAGCACGGCTTCTTCTGTACCTTGTCCAGAGTCAGCATGTAGAAGTTGCAGATGTCGTTCTCCTGAGCGTGCCGGATCCTCGACCTGCACTCTTCCTCATCGATCACCTCGCCAACGTACTCGCTCACAAAGTGGCCCTGAGAGAGAGAGTCATTTAGTGAGGAAGAGCGACGTGCAGCCAGGGTCCGGGCGGTCGGCCGTCCCGTCGTTACCTTCTTGATGTCGTGGACGCAGCGGAGGCCCCAGCCCCGGGACAGCGTCCTGAAGATCTCCACCTGGCTGTACTGACGCTTGGTGAAGGCCTGGTTGAGGCATCGCTCGCCCGCCGGACACACCTGCACGGGGAGACGGCACGGTTTCCAACCAGCAACGACACACAGCGAGCACAATGGTCTCGACACACTGTGCTTTAAAACCGCACTGCACAGGTTTAGATCAATAATCCCCACTTGGAAAATACCCTCGAATACAAAGCTATTGCATAAATATTTGATGCTTTTCAGGTTGATGTATAATAAAGTGGAAACGCAAGGTCGCTTTATTTCAGAGGCCCTATTCACACTTATTCCAAAGAGCAGAAGAAAGAAACTAACGACTGTATTACAAACGGGGATGTCAAACAGGTTTTAGTTCCGGAGCCGCGTGCAGACGCTGCTGCAGCTCCAGACGCTCGAACACAAGCGAAACGGCGTTTTCCAGTACCTGCGGGTGACACTCGTACAGCAGCATGCGGTTGATGCACTCCGAGTCCATCCCGCACGGGCTCTCGTCGGTGGCCTTGCAGTTGCAGCGGGGGATCTCCGACAGGTCGGCCGTGAAGATCTGAACCTTCCCGATCGGCCGATTCACCTGAATGGACGCGCACGGCGTGTTTATGAACACTTCGCACGCCTTCAGAGCCGATCAGAAAAACACTCCCTGAATAATAAAGGCCTGAGAGCTTCTCCCTCACCTTAATGTGTTTGTATGGCGGCGGCTTCCTGTCGTTCTTTCTGTCCTCTTGAAGCTGCCGAAGCTCCTTCTCCGCCTGCAGCTCACGGAACCGGACAGCCGCCTCCTCCAGAGCTGAGGAGAGCACCGTAGAGTCAGCCACAAACGACCATCATCGGAGGTTGTTTTAAACTGAAAACATATAAAGAAAGCTCCGTGTACCTTTCTTGTAGGTGGCGTCGACGCCCTTCCCCATCTTCTCCTTGCTGTTGGCGTCCACGTCCATGTAGGGAAAGACCCGGGCCTGGTAGGTCCACAGGTAGTCGTTGGAGCCGAAGAAATGGACGGGGAACTCGCCGACATCGTGCCTCATTCTCTGGATGTTCTCCGGGATGGTTTTGGGATGGCTGACCTCTGCCGGCCACCACCTTCACACAGCGGCGAATCGAAGAGACGGACGTATTTTAGCTCTTTGATCTGACCCCGACCCCGACCCTGACCCTGACCCCCAGTGACGGTGGGTGGCGGCTCACTGACCTGTAGCGGCCCACCTTCACCCACAGGATGTCCTTGTAGCGAGGCTTCTTCCCCGCCTTGCAGTCGTTGCAGAACCAGCTGCCTTTGGGCATCTCGATGTTCAGACACTCGCGGTGAAATGCAGCAGGACACGACTCGCAGCACAGCAGGCTGCCCCCTGCAGCACGGGGGGAGGAACTGCATCATCTTAACTGCTCAGGATGCGCACCTTTAATATTTTAATATTTAATTCTTCAGCATTCTTTCATTTGTTAGTCTCTGTAGTTCAAACTTAAAGTTCTGGTGGTAATTTTGTAAAAAAATGTCTTAAAACCAAATTTACTGTCATCATACAGGAAACATATTAGTCCATTAATGTTTAAATTGATGAAGTGCTTCATTTTTTCGCTATTTTTACCATTTCTTGCTCACTTACATCTTAATTAATGTGCTCCTGAAATGAACTCGTCTTTACTTGAGTTGTTCATTAAACAAAATGAAAACGAAGTAAAAGACCAGCTTTGGTTCAGAGTTTTCTGAACGCCGTACCCTCGCTGCAGACGAAGCACCAGCTGACGTTGACGTGCTCGTGGTTCTTCACGCCGCGGCGGGGAGCGAAGTGATTGGGACACACGATGCTGTTGTTGGAGAGCACCACGCTGCCCGCCGCCATGCAGAGGTCGTTGGCGTGATAGGCCACCGGGCAGCGCACGCATCGGACCAGGCGACCTGAGGGGACAAAAAAACAAAACAAGCAACATCAGACGATGAGAGCGCCAGATTCGACGCGCGACCCGGGAGCGTCGGCGCTCACCTTTGGAGATGGACGAGCTGTTGGGGTTGGAGATGAAGCAGGTGAGGCAGACGTGGATGGAGCAGCGGAAGCCGCGGCTCACCGGCGCCGTGGGGGCGAAGTTGGCGATGCACTCGCCGTGGTAGAACTTCCCACAGACGGGAATCATGCAGCGGCGCACGTCCGCGCTGCGCTTCTTACACACGAAGCAGGTGTGGGCGCCTGGACAAATAAAAAAACAACACACGTTTCTCATTGCATGTGTAGGTCGGTTTGATTTAGGTAAACTGTGTTTGTGTTTATTGCTCTACTCGACGCACCTGATTTGCACTCGGGGCAGATGAACTTCCCTTTGGGCGCCTCGGCCAGCGAGATGCAGGCCAGGTGGAAAGCCCCGCAGCACTGACCCTCACACAGCAGCAGCTCGCCCGTCTTCTCACACACCTGAGACACGACACGCAAACACGGTCACAACAGGGACAGTCCTGGGTGCAGGGGGAGCGTTTTCCTCAACATTCACCAGAAACAATCCCACTTGTTCTTCTGTCCGTATGAACAGATGTGGGAACTTCCCCCATGAACCCACCTGACAGATGTTCTCCTTCATGGAGGCCGGCCCTCCTCGGTCCCCGATGATCTTCCTGCAGGGCGACAGAGCGTCGTCACACAGCGACAGCTCGTCCTTCAGTGAGGAGAAGCTGTGTTCCAGGCCCGGCGCGTCGCGCTGAGGACGGGAAACACGTTTCAGTGTCAGGGTTCAGTCAGAACGCGAGCAGAACGAGTGGAAGAAGGTGAAGACGACTGACCGTGGGCTCTGCTGTATCCTTTCTGACCGCTTCGGGCGTGCTCTCCTCGTGTTGGCGGATGCCGGCGTCTTCAAGCGCCGCCGCTGACGGCCTGGGCTCAGGCGTGGACGGGACGGGACTGCCGTGGTTGGCGGGAGCGGACTGTTTCGACGCACTAGAGGAAATATCCGGCGGCGCCGTCGAAATGAGAGGTTTGGTCTTCAGTTTGAGAGACAGAGTTGCAGGATCTGAGTGTGAGAAAGACAAGTTAGCGCCACTTACCACACGTCAGACATCCGATACGACTGGAGTGGGATTGTGGTGCAGTTGAAAAAGTGTGTGCGCTGCAATTTCATCCCTTGAACGCACCAAACAAACCAAAGCAAGACCATTTGAGGAGCACGTTCTCTCTGTTTCTCCTCTAGTTCTGATTGATGAGAGACTGAAGCACAAACAGACTTCTGAATGGATGCAAAAGGTTCTAAAAGTACCAGGGGTTTGTCATTCCAGAAGCTGCTCCGCAGCTTTGTAACATGAAACCTTTTGGTCAGGAATAACTCTCAGCTTAAACATTTTCAAACCAACATTTTTCAAATAAAATATTCCCATTAGGTGTGATGTTCAGATTTAGATATAAGTAAACTTACTGGACGGTTCAGGTCTTAGGTTTGAAGAATATACAAAGTCTGAACTTGTATATTTCTGGTGTAAACATGCACAGTGAAAACAGGGATGTAAATGCAGCGGATCACATCAAAATGTCGTAAACACTGACCGGACTGAGAACCAGGATGTGAAGTGATCTTCAGTGTTTTGACCTGCAACAAAGAGAAACTCTTACTACAGTTATGATCAAACAAATAATACGAGGTTTTCTATTTTCCCTGTTTGGGATAAAGAGAAAATTTGGAGTCTAGTAATTGCGTTTAAAATGAATCCCTGAAAATCTTCAAATAATGCAATTCCACATTTATGTAAAGTTAAAGGAGATACAAAATTTTAAGCAGCATTCAACAGGAAGGGCTAATGAATAGGTATTAAACATCTGAGTGTTCAAAATGTTGAATTTCAGTAATAAAATGTATAATTAGTTGAAGTGTAAGCCATGGAACTTGAAGCAATTGAAGGAAAGTAAAAATATTTGATATTTATGATCTAAAGAACGCTCCTGTTTGTGGAAAACAAAGATACCAATTCTCATCAGCAGTTTCTGGATGATTTCTGTGGCGTATTTTAATAGGAAATCATTCAGGTCACGGTTAAAGTCTGTGGCCTGTTCACACAAAGATTCCGATTGTTACCAGCTTTGGTTTTATTTGGTATCAGATCAGAGAGAAACTCTGTGGTGAGAGAGTCGTTTGGACGGGGGAAGAAATCTCGACTCACTATTGTGACTAGTAAGGTTTCTACCATTAGGATGTCGTCCACGGTACCTGGGAGGTAA
Source organism: Salarias fasciatus (assembly GCF_902148845.1). NCBI lineage: Eukaryota > Metazoa > Chordata > Actinopteri > Blenniiformes > Blenniidae > Salarias > Salarias fasciatus. Next base: position 21,695,511 of record NC_043754.1, read on the forward strand.
AACACACACGGCCGAGCCGAGGCTCGTGGCCTACCTTCTTCTTTGGCACTGGCAGCGCCTCGGCCTCCAGACAGTACTCCAGGATCTTCTGAGTGGGTTTCCTCTTCCTCTTCTTCTCCAGCGGGGGAGCTCCGCCTGAAAACCACATCGTAATCATTACTGTCGTCAACGTAGATAATGTGACGGAGAAACTGAACCCAGCTCCGGTCATGTGTTTGACAGGTTTTTTGGTGAACAGCATGTAGCTACTGCTGCACACACAAACGGTTTCATTTGGGAGTTTGCTTGTTTTTTTCTCTCTCACAAATAAAATTGCATCATTGTAATTTGTGCACTGATCCAAACAGCAGCTGTTCTCAGCTTTGAAGAAAACACTTGTCTCTTCACTGTGATCGTCACCCTTCTGCACAAAACCCATTCTGTACACAGAACCTCATCCTACAAAGCCAAGTGGCTTGACCAGTTTTCATGTTTGTCACCATCAGAGCCGTGAGCTCCAGTAATAAGGCCTGACTATAGCTCCTGCAAAGCCTCGGTGTTTCAGAAAACGGATCCTCCCAAGGCTGGGCACAGTGCAATACCAATAAAATAAAATGGTCTACAGGACATTTCCATCCTTAAAGTTGTGCTGTGAAGGCTGTTTCGCAACTGTGGCTTGGCAGAATTCAACCAAACCAAAACATTTGTACTTTTTTTGTGACAGAAAGTCACTTGAATTAGTTTCCTCTCCTTCTCAGCTGTTTTGTCCATCAAAAATTACTCTGCAGGACTGAGGACGTACATTAGCTATGACTGCTGCATTATGAAGACTAATTTGTGCTCGGTTGAGGATATATTCATGGGCTACCGAGATGCAAAGTTAGACTTAGACTCATAGCTATCATGTTTTAGATTGCACAGTGGGCAGTGTCAGACTGAGAACTGTTGAGTCACTTGAGATGCTGCTGTGAAATGCTGGGCTACTTGCCAAATTCTCATAGTCTGACTCCCTTTCCAGACCATCTGACCCTAAAACGTCACTCAGAAACGGCCATTCAGAAGAAGCAGCCAAACTCGTCTCACCGCTGTCTTTGACAGTGCCGTCTGTCACCGGCGGTTCAGCTTCGGGAGGCGGGGTTAAAGTGTCGATTGAGAGCACCGGGGTCTCTTGTGGAGAGGCGCTCTCGGAGTTGGTTATCTGCAGCACAGAGTGTGTCATCGCCGTGATCTCCTCCGGAGGTGGAGTCTGTATTTCAGGAAGCAAATTCAAGGAGGGGTGGTGGAGCGTGTCCTGGTCCAACCCTGCCGGTTCAGTGGGTTCGGACATGGAGGTAATGGGTTGAGGGGCCTGAGAAGACAAACAGTGTGAGCATTTGCCGGAGCTGAATTAAGATACTGACAGCCCAGTGACATTTGTACACATGAAACATTTAAAAACTAACATCAGAGCTTACTTTGTAGGATTTTTACCTTTCCAATTGACTGGAGAGGCTTTTTGGCTTTCTTTCTGGTAGAGAAAATCTGGTCGTACTCTTCAGTCCATTCAATCAGCCTCTTGCTGGGTTTTCTTATTCTTTTGTGCGCTGAGAAAGATGGAAACAACTTAAGCAAAGTTTTACTTCACTGTTTAATACAGCAACAGGATATTTTAGGCATGAATGAAAATGGTTGTCAAAAAAGGCTTTCAGCTTGAACTTCCAAGAAAAAGACTAAACCAATCGATTCAAAATCAATAAACAATCCCTAAATAAAGCACAATGACAAACATGTAGCCACAGATGCCTGATGAAGATCTGATCATCTGTTATTAGATGTTTTGCCTCCTTTTCAAATTAGTCTGTAAGATATTGTATAAATTAATGGCAATTTAGTAACCATTCCTTATCAAATAGCAATTACTCGTGCTATTTTTTGTTCTTTAGTGGGCAGGGGTGGAATGTAAAACTTTGTTTGCATGTATGTGCTTAGTACACACTCACACGACTTTTTTACTGCTTATTAGTTCAATCTGGCAACATATTACATTCTAGATAGAACAAATATACAACATGTTTACAATTTGTAAGAGTGAATTATTTGTCATTTTTGACATCGGACGGCCCCTTGTTAAGGGCCGTCCGGTCTTTGTATGACCGGACTAGGAGTCTGGTCCGCATTGCCGGCAGTAAGTCGGACCTGTTCCCGGTGCATGATGGACTCCGGCAGGGCTGCCCTTTGTCGCCGGTTCTGTTTATAATCGTTTTATGCAGCCAGGGGCCGGAGGGGGTCCGGTTCGGGAACCACAGGATTTCATCTCTGCTTTTTGCAGATGATGTTGTCCTGTTGGTTTCATCGAACCTGGACCTCCAGCATGCACTGGGGCGGTTCGCAGCCAAGTGTGAAGCGACAGGGATGAGGATCAGCACCTCCAAATCGGAGGCCATGGTCCTCGACCGGAAGAAGGTGGCTTGCCCCCTCCAGGTCGATGGAGAGACTCTGGCCCAAGTGGAAGAGTTTAAGTATCTTGGGGTCTTGTTCACGAGTGGGGGACGGATGGAGCGTGAGATTGACAGGCGGATCGGTGCAGCGGCTGCAGTGATGCAGTCGTTATATTGGTCCGTTGTGGTGAAGAGGGAGCTGAGCCGAAAGGCGAAGCTCTCGATTTACCAGTCAGTCTACGTTCCCACCCTCATCTATGGTCATGAACTTTGGGTCATGACCGAAAGGACAAGATCCCGGATACAAGCGGCTGAAATGAGCTTCCTCCGTAGGGTGGCTGGGCGCTCCCTTAGAGATAGGGTGAGGAGCTCAGTCACCAGGGAGGAGCTCGGAGTAGAACCGCTACTCCTCCACATCGAGAGGGGCCAGCTGAGGTGGCTCGGGCATCTGTTCAGGATGCCTCCTGGACGCCTCCCTAGGGAGGTGTTCCGGGTATGTCCCACCGGGAGGAGACCCCGGGGAAGACCCAGGACACGCTGGAGAGACTATGTCTCTCGGCTGGCCTGGGAACGCCTTGGGATCCTCCCAGAGGAGCTGGAGGAAGTGTCTGGGGACAGGGAAGTCTGGGGATCCCTGCTGAGACTGCTGCCCCCGCGACCTGGCCCCGGATAAGTGGTAGAAAATGGATGGATGGATGGATGGATGGATGGAATTATTTGTCATTTTTCATGCATTTTGCATTTTTATGCATTGTACAGCTTTCCTCAGCTTTTTTGTTTTTTATAATCTGCCATGATCAAAACAAACCCATGCAAATGTTCTCTTCTATGCTGACGATACTCTTATATAATGCAATGTGTTCACATTTTATTCAGTGCAGGATTAGATCAGTCTCATTTTGCATCTCTATGCAAGACTGGTTTACATGACAATGGTGAACAATGTACTGTGAAAACAACACACTTAGTTAGCATGCCAGGTCCCACGTTTGTGCTGTTGTGTGTTTTTGTAATGAAACCACACAAATGCACAGACAACAATATGGATATCTGTATGGACAGATGACAAATAGGATGCTACTGGAGTGACTCAACAACAAAACTACCAATACGGACTGTAAAACTACAATATGGTCTGTTAGTCATGCCACTCCAGAGGCCGCCATCTTTGATGTGGTCCATCTGTTCATGCATAAGTTCAACTATTTATCACAACAGGGATGCACAGCGCTTCCACTGTCTACTCGGAATGGAGTCTGATTGTTTTCAAAAGGTTCCACCTTCGGAATGTTTTTAAAAAGTTGTGTTTTCGGTGACTTCAGACGCCACTGTCATGCCATTGAACACCCAAAATGCAAACAACGCTTTGTATTTTCACTTGAAAATGTTGTTACACAAATGGGGCCATAGCTTTACAGAAATTTAGGATCAGTTCAGGAATTAGTCATTCTTGTACCTGCATGTTTTCAATGTTGTCCTGCTTCAATACACCTGAATTTACCAAATGTATCAAGATGAAGCTCTGCACAAAGCCTCATAAAAAGCCCATCACTGCTATCAGGTGTGCTAAGTGAGAACACGTGCAGGAATGCGGCCCTCAAGGACCAGGATTTGCCCCCCCTGGGTTACACAGTGCATCAGGAGTTTGTGCTGCCCCTACCTGCTGCAGCCTTGTCACCTTCTCCAGCAGTGTATGCCAAGCTTGCACTTGTCGGGTCTGCAACGAGGCCATTAAGCTGTTCCATGTGCATCGTGGTGTCAAGTCGCGCCTGCCCTGAAGGCACCATGTTCTGCAGGTTCTCCTTTATTTTGCTCCATCGATCTTCCTCGTCCTGCACCGCCTTTATAACTCCTTCACCCTCTCCAGCCTGCCTCTCCCAACTCTGGAACAGTGGCAAACAATCGAGTCGCGAGTCCGTTTTTGGCAAGCATGAGGATCCTGGTGGTGGATCTAGTCCTGGGAAACCAGGTCCAGATCTAGCGGGACGACAAGGCACTTTGCAGTTTGCTTTCTTTTTCAACCCTGTGGAGCTGCGCCTTCTGTTGTAGGGTCTTTTGAAAATTTGGCCGGTGCCATTGTCCTTGCGTGAGAATATAATTTTGTTTGGACTGGAATTTATATTTCTACAGACATATATATTTTGCAGGTCACTGACTGCTGGTGTAGCCTCCCCTGGCATCACTAAGGGTTCTTCTTTCACATGTGCACTTGGTGGCCCAATATCCAACTCTAAGGGTGTACCATCTCGATCTCTGGTGTCATGCAAGTCCTTCAACATCATGAGAAAAGTGCTGAATTTATAATTTGCATCTGGCTTGAAGGAAATGGGCTTACCATCGGCTTCATTTGTCAGAGACTGAAAGGAGATCTCTTCCACATTTTTAAAGGCATCCATGAAAGAGAAAGGTGAGGTGGGTGAAGTTGTGTTCCGCATGTTTGAGAAATGGTCTTGCTTATTTTCCTTCATTCGAGAAGTAAGTGGTATGAAGTCCATTGGTGGAGTTGAAGATATAGAAAGGTCTCCATCTTCACTTTTGACATCAGTTTCAAAGTCATTTGAATCAGAAAACACCGCCGGGGAGGTGCTAGTGCTAGAAAACGAGTCCTGATTACACTCACCATTGGTAGTGTCACAAGACTTCAGGGATTTCATTTTAGTGCAAAATTCCAGCTTGGGCTCAGAATTCAAATCAAGATCCTGAGCTGTTCTGAAGGAATCTAAGAGTTGTTTCTGTTCAGCCCCTCTCTGAGATCTCTCACGTTTCTTCTGCTCAGCATCATGCATTGCCTTCAGTGCTCTGGTCATAAGCCGGTTGCTTGCTGGGAGGTGAGCAGGCTGCTCCTGAGGGACTTCCTCCACTTCATCTAGAACATGCTTGGATGTGTGAGGAATATTCTTGGACTGGTTAGGCACCAGACTCTGGGCTGCAAGATCTTCCATCCATAAGAAGTTTTTGCCTGGCTGCTCTTGCAAGAGTTTTTCTACTTCATCTGAAACCTGTTTCAATTTGTGAGGAATCGTCTTGGATTTGCTAGGCAACAGAACCTCATGTGCAAAGTTTTCCCTACATGTTGAGTTATTTTGTTGCTGCTCCTGTAGGACTTTCTCCAGTTCATCTACAAAGTGCTTCGATTTGTGAGGAATCTTACTGGATTTCTCAGGGGAAAGACCATCATGTGCAAGATCTTTTTGACATACTGAGATGTTGTGTGGCTGCTCAAGGAGAATTTCCTCCACTTCATGTGCAACCTGGTCTGATTTGTGAGGAATCATCTTGAGCACTCGGGGCAATGGACTCTCACGTGCAATATTTGTGGGACATATTGAGTTTCTGTCTGGCTGTTCTTGTCGGACTTTCTCCACTTTATCCGAGCACTGCCTTGATGTGTGAGGAATCTTGTTGGATTTGTGAGGTGACAGACCTTTGGGTGCAACATCTTTCCTGCATATTGAGTTTTTGTGTGGCTGGTCCTGCAAAACTTTCTCCATTTCAACTAGAATCTGCTTCGGTTTGTGAGGAATCTTGTTGGATTTCTTAAGGGATAGACCATCGTGTGCAGGATCTTTCCTGCAGATTGAGTTCTTGTGTTGCTGCTCCTGGAGGACTTTCTTCACTTCATCTGCAAAAGGCTTTGATGTCTGATGAATCTCATAAGATTTGTTAGATAACAGACCCTTGGGTGCAAGATCTTTACTACATGTTGAGTTTTTGCTTGACTGATCCTGTACAACTTCCTCTAGTCCATCTGGAATCTGCTTCGATTTGATAGGTATTGAACTCTCAGGTGCAAAATCTTTCACACATATTGAGTTTTTGTGTGGCTGTTCTTGCAAGATTTTCTCCATTTCATCTCGAATCTGCTTCGATTTGTGAGGAATTTTGTTGGATTTCTTAGTGGACAGACCATCGTGTGCAAGATCTTTTGTACATACTGAGTTTTTGTGTGACTGCTCAAGCAGAACTTCCTCCACTCCATGGGGAACCTGCTTTGATTTGTAAGGAATTTTCTTGGATTCACTGGGGAACAGAGTCTTGGGTGGGAGATCTTTCCTGTGAATTGGCATTTTGTCTAGTGGACCTTGCACAACCTCTGTCATTTCATCTGGGGCCTGCTTCGATTTGTGAGGTATGTTCTTGGATTTGTTATGTGACGGACCTTCAAGTGGGAGATCTTTTCTACATTTGGGGATTTTGTGTGGCTGCTCTTGTTGAACCGTCTCAATTTCATCTAGAGCCTGCCTTGGTTTGTGATGAAGTTTCTTGGATTTGTCTGTCGCAAGACCCTCATGTGAAGAATCTATCTGACATATTGAGTTTTTGTGTGGCTGCTCCTGCAGAATCTTCTCAACTTCATCTGGGGAATGGCTTGATTTGTGATGAATTTTCTTGGATTTGTCAGAAGCCAGACTCTCAGATGGAAGATCTTTCCTACTTATCGATATTTTGTGTGGCAGCTCCTGCAGTACTTTTTCAGATTCCTCTGGAATTTGCCTTGATTTGTGATGAATTTTCTTGGATTTTTCAGAAGCCAGACTCTGAGATGGAAGATCTTTCTTACTTATGGATATTATGTGTGGCTGCTCCTGCAGTACGTTCTGAGATTCCTCTGGAATTTGCCTTGATTTTTGATGAATTTTCTTGGATTTGTCAGAAGCCAGATTCTGGGAGGGAAGCTCATTCTTACTTACTGATATTATGTGTGGCTGCTCCTGCAGTACTTTCTGAGATTCCTCTGGAACTTGCTTTGATTTGTGATGAATTTTCTTGGATTTGTCAGAAGCCAGACTCTCAGATGGAGGATCTTTCCTACTTATCGATATTTTGTGTGGCAGCTCCTGCAGTACTTTTTGAGATTCCTCTGGAATTTGCTTTGATTTGTGATGAATTTTCTTGGATTTGTCGGAAGCTAGACTCTCAGATGGAAGATCTTTGCTACTTATTGATATTTTGTGTGGCAGCTCCTGCAGTACTTTTTGAGATTCCTCTGGAATTTGCTTTGATTTGTGATGAATTTTCTTGGATTTGTCGGAAGCTAGACTCTCAGATGGAAGATCTTTGCTACTTATTGATATTTTGTGTGGCAGCTCCTGCAGTACTTTTTGAGATTCCTCTGGAATTTGCTTTGATTTGTGATGAATTTTCTTGGATTTGTCGGAAGCCAGACTCTCAGATGGAATATCTTTGCTACTTATTGATATTTTGTGTGGCTGCTCCTGCAGTACTTTCACAGATTCATCTGGAACTTGCTTTGATTTGTGATGAATTTTCTTAGATTTATCAGAAGCCTGACTCTCAGATCCAAGATCTCTTCTACATGTCAACATTTTGTGTGGATGCTCCTGCAGTATTTTCTCAAAATCACCAGGAGCCTGTCTTGATTGGTGATGAATTTTCTTGGATTTGTCAGAGGCCAGACTCCCAGATCCAAGATCTTTTCCACATATTGATATTTTGTGTGGCTGCTCCAGCAGTACTTTTCCAAATTCATCTGGAACTTGCTTTGATTTGTGAAGAATCTTCTTGGATTTGTCCAACAGACCCTCAGGTTCAAGATCTTTCTGACATATTAGGTTCTTGTTTCGGTGTTCCTTCAGTGCTCTCTCCACTTCATCTGGAATCTGCTTTGATTTGCGAGGAATCTTCTTGGATTTTTCAGATGCCAGATCTTCGGGTGCAAGGTTGTTCTTGTACATTGAATTTTTGAGCAGCTTTGAGGGCTGAGTAGTTGTACAAGATGTACTAGAAGCTGGTTGCAGAGGCTGATCATTCACACAAGAAGCGCTAGAAGATGGTTTTGAAGGCTGTGCAATTGTGCAGGGAGTACCACAAGTTGGTTGTGAAGGCTCAGCAGCAGCTTTACTGGGGGATTTAAGAGGAACTTTGTCTTGTGATGAGAGTTTTTGTGTCAAAGGCTTAGCAGATTTGCTCATTTCACTGGAAATGGGAGTTATTTTACTTTCTGACAGTTCTAATTGATCAGAAGATGTGTGAGGCACATCATTAGTGCTCACATCTGAAACTGATGTCTGTTCTGCTTCTGGGTCACCTACAAACTCTTGCTTATCACCAGCGGACCCTTCAGCAACACAAACATCTTTGTTTGACAGTTCTGATGTTACATGAAACAAACCAGACTCACTAAATCCTTGCAGTTTCTTGACTGAAACTTTTATAGATTCTGGCCTGACTATCTGAATGATGGGGGATCTTGCTTTGCCTTCCGAAGTGACTGGTTGTTTCGATAATGTTTTGGTCTCCTCATTTTCTGGTGTTTTTTCCTTCCATATGCACTCAGGTTGGTCAGTGGGTCGAATAGTTACACAGGGGTTTAGGAATGTATTATCCTTTAGTTCATTGCGTATTAGTTTCACAAAGGGCAGGCGACACTTGGATACCAAAAGGCTTTGCTTCTCTAGTGTTGATAATGAGTTAGCAGCTTCTGTTGGTAAACTGGGGACTGAAGACTTCTTGCAATTCTTGTCTTGGTTCAAACTCTTCTCAGTTGTTTGAACGTCTGTTGGGGCTATCAGGTCCATATTCTTTGTTGGACTGGTGCTCGTGACACTCTCTAATAACTTGGATTGGTCATTTACATTGGATTTTATGCTTGCCTCCGAGGTCTTCTTAGCCACTGTGCTACTCAACTGACCAGACAAGGGACCAGTAATAGTGTCTGTTGAAGTGCTGTCTGTCTGTGCACTTTTTGAACATTCATTCTCAACTGAGACTACAGACTTCTGCTCAAGAGGACCGCCAGTTGTACCAAGAAGCCTGCTTGAAGCTGTAGCGTTTTTACACTTCCCGTGGCCTAATGGTTCATGTGCCACATTGTTTTCAACATCTTTACACTTGTTCGACAAACCCGACTGCTCACTGCTCACGCTACTAGAGGATAAGGATGCTGATGAGGTGCCAGGAACTAATGCTTTTTTACTAACAACAGAGGAGTTCTTTTTCTTACAGGGAACTTTACCAAATAGGGTCCGGTCTGGCATTGGACTGGTTGTTTTTGGTCGCCGATCTTTGCCAGATTTACTAAACCAAAGACCGCTCTGAATCTCCGGCTGCTTCTTCACCTCTTTGGTGATGGTGACAGAAGGCTGTGTTGGAGCTGTCTTCGACTGACGTTCAAGTGCTTTAGGACACAAAATCTTAGGGACTGAATCCAGATCCGAGTACGGACATTCTCCAGACTCTCTGTCTGAATGCTCAGGGCTACTGCGTAGCTTTTTTTTAGATGCTGTAGTGCTCACGTCCTTTGTAGGTTTGCTCAGCTTTTTCTTGCCAGAAGATTTCTTTAAAGTGCGTTGCTTTGTTGGAGGTGCGATTGGGGATGAGACTACCGGGGAAGAGATAGATCCATTTGTTAAGCTTGATGTCTCTAGAAGGGTGGAACCAGGTGAGGTGGAAAGGGGAAACGCTGAATCCTGTTTGTTTTCTTCCTCCGCTGTTAAACGGTTTGTGAAGGCATCCTCTGCAGTCGATGTCACTAAAGAGGCCAATTTGGCTGCCAAAACAGACTCAGCTTCTTCCACGCTGGCTTTCCAAGATTCCTGAAAACGCTTAGCAATCTGTAGAAAAGGACACAAAAGGAGCTTACTTCCTAAACGCATCAATTTTAAATGCAAGGTTTCATTTAAAATACACACACCTAAGTGGAGATAACAGTTGTTTTGGACAGATATCTAGAAGAATAAAAATAACTGATAATAATATCATTCATCAACTCAGGATCAAAATTGATTTCAGGCTTAAAAAAATGTACAAACAGAAACTAAAAGGCTACCCTGTTTGAGTATTCGTCAGTGTATTTCATGGAAAACAGAAACATAATGTAAAGCAGCCTCATGCAATCATCTTCATCGATGGTCTCATTTAGAATCAAAGTTTAAAGTTGCCCATCAAGGGCAATTTTTTACAGCTGGAATAACTTTTTACTTTTACTCAAAAAGTTACAGCTGTATCGTCATTACACACTCTTTCGTCTTTACAAAACTGTCTGTACTTCAATTTACAAGCTCCATGAACTGAAAAACACATGTTCTATGAGCCTTTTTGGTTTTTTTTTAATATCTTTTTGATCTGACGGTCCCGATCAAGGTCTCCTCTTGCAATCAAGAACTGCTTGTGACTTTTAAAACCCTTCCCTTTCTTCCACTCCCAGTTTCAGGTAACTGGTGAACTGGAGGGATAGGTTGTAATGAACTCTGGAACAAGCCCCCCCTGCTGTTTTTTGGTGTCAGGTATCACAGGGACACCTGCTTCATGGGGCCCTGAAGTGAAGTATGAATGCCCTCTTCAACGGTCACACAACAAGCAAGGATTCAGACCAAATCTTCACTGCAGCATGTACGTATTGTCTCGCTATTTATAAAATGGTGATTACAGTGTATCTGTTGCTCTGCTCCCTCTGCTTCCCCCTCCGGTGCAGCAGGAGAAGCTGCTCGAATTCAAAGCCTCCGTGGAAGGTGTGAGTTGATTTCTCCTCCACCCAGACGACCTCCTCCTCCTCCCCGAAGGTCCTGACATGGTAGAGTCGGCAGGGACGGTCGCTGGGCTCTGAGACGACAGCCGAACACAGATCTCAGCCAAACAGGATGAATCTTACACAGTTATATACATGCCTGGAACAAATTAATAATGATAATAGTCATCGTCCTGCTCATTCTGTTCAATTTTTCATTGATCAGGCAATCATGTAATAGTCCATTCATAAATATACAAATGACAATGAACCATTGGACGGTGTCTGAGGCCCACCTTTCACTCGGTGATAGACTCCCTGCCTGGGGTCAACAATCACCTCGCAGGGCCACCACGGTCTCCGGTTGAACTTTGCCCAAACTATTTCACCCTCGTCGAACTTCACAGGCGGCAAAGATTTCTTCTTGAGGCTCGTCTGCTGCTGACAGCACAACAGTCAAGACACACACACACACACACAAAATCTATATTAGCTGCTTAAGTTAGGGAAATTGAAAGAAGCAAACACAAACAGAGACCCAAGCCATCAAAGGTTTGAGTTTCTGACCAACATTGTTCACTGCTGACTTTTGGGTTTTTATGTATTTTAAAGCCAAAACACTGCAGAAGCAAATCTCCACCACATATGACCAGTGGGCTCGTTGTGCTCCGAGTAAATCAGTAACGATGGAGTTATGATGAAACACTGGCCGTTTTAAAGGTTTATTTCTTCGAATGTTTACAGGTTAGTTATTAAGAAATACTTTGCTTGACTCTAAGACCACCGCGTTTTTTTTTTTTTTTTTTTTTTTTTTTCCAAACCAAAAATACAATTTCACACCATATTTTCTCCCATGAAGCAACAGTTCAACTTTTCATATTAAGAGATGACGCAAACATTGCCGGGAACGCCAAAGAAAAGCGTTCATTTCGAAAGCAATAGTCATCCTGTATTTATGACACTGATCTTGTCACGTCGATTTTAGAGCTTTTCCGTCTATTGAGATATTGTTTTGACTTTAAAGCTTCAATTCCAAAACTGCAAGTTTGACTGACAAATAAATAGCAGTTGGCTGAACTTTCACCATTTCAACCAGAATGCACATCAAGGAAATAAATTAACCGATCAGTGATTAGATCAAAAATAATCCTCACATGTGTAACTAATGTATAAAACAATTAGACTATTATACAATAATAATTATACAATTGAAGAAAACTAAATGTATTTCCATAATATTAAACTTGGCCTCTCGAAGATTTTACAGCATTAATTAACTGTATTGCAGCAGGTCAGTGAAAATAACTGATTATAATAAAACTGGTGGATTTCTTTCTACCCACTGCAATTTCAAAACAGAAACTGTTTTCCAACGTGGTCATAAGCTGGGTCAACTAGCATGGTATTTACTTCAGAGTCTATGTTTTGGACAATAATAAAGCGAGCAGTCATTTTCTATTTTTTAAAACCTCTTGGAAGTATGAATGTTATAGCTACTGCTATATTATTATTATATAATCGTTTTTTTTTTCTGTCTTAATTAATGTGCATCTTATACTCGGTTATTTATAAATGATATGGAAATGTCTGATACAAAAAACAAAACCAGCAAGCTTAAATAGCAATAACAATTGAGAAAAAATAGAACCCACAAAAAATGTGAAAGACATTCTTGGTAATTTGATTTAGCTGCCGTCTTGAAACCTGTCGGCCATCCTGATCTTCCACATGATTCTCCAACTTCATCTAAACTGCAGTTCTTTGAGGCTCCATTTACAAAACCTTTCAACTGAAATCACATCATTTTTATGTTTTCATGTTTCCATCTTTTTGCTTCACTATATACTGAATATCAATACCAATGTTATTTAGCACTTTTCCACCAGGAAATGTTTTCATTGTTTTGGAGCTGAATAAATAAAACTCAGGTAAAAACCTGAAGCATTGGATTTTTTTTTTTTTTAGAGAGTTTGCATACCGGCAGCACGGTGGTGTTGTGGTCAGCGCTCTAGTCTCACAGCAGGACAGTCCCTCATTTGAGTCTGGTTGGAGCCTTTTCTGTGTTGAGTTTGCATGATCCCCCTGTGTGGACTTTACCCCACAGTCCAACAACATCCGCCTGAGGTTAAACGGTCACTCATTATTCTCAGTGAATGTCAGTGCGTTTGGGTAGAAAGATCTTGTAGATCCTCCCAATTCCTCATATTTCCCACAAATGCTGTGTAATCTATTATAATCTTGACACCACTTTTGGAAAATTACTGAAAATTACAGAACATTTCAGTAACTTCTCTGCCTCTGCAGGCGGCTTGTCACAACCTCTGCTCACACTGCGACTGGACGACACTTTACTCTCATTTTTAACACGAGGCTCACCTCAGTCGTAGCTCACCTGCATTCACACGACAACGTTTCAAGTGAAAACACCTCATTTCAGCATTTTTGTTTGAGAAAGGTTCTGAATGTACACCTCAACGTTTTGAAAATGATGTCCATTTACACGGAAACAGCAGAAACGCCGATAACCATGTAGCTCGCATGTTGGACTGTGGCGTTGGTGCTCAATAGCAGCGTTTCCCCATTGCCAATGTTTTCGTAAACACTGGGAGCCGTAATAAAGAGTTGTGTTTTCAGTGTTGTCGTGTAAACAGAAATCCAAAATGTAACCAAAGTTTGGTGTTTTTACAAATCATTACATAAACAAGGTGTTAGCTCAGTGTAAAATTATTTCGGCGTTGATGATCATGTAGATTTGACTCTGGTTCGAGAGGCCAGCCTCATGTGACACAGTGAAATGTTCAATATCAGGGCGTTTGTGTAAGAAGAAAAAGTTACGTTAGCGTCAGGTTGTTTTAAAAATACCAACAAAGGGTAGTTTTGTGGTGTGAACTGGAGGTAGTGCGGGTAAAACTTGCCACTGTGTGCCTGAAGAGAGCGTCCTCGAACAGGAAGAGCTCGGCGTCGCTCTCCCACTCGTCCTCCGAGCCGTCCCAGTACCGCCTGCGCTGACCCGACGACTGCGAGCGCGTCACTACTTTGGCCGACGACACTGTATTATCCTTGGGCTCCGGGGGCAAGTCTCTCGGAGTGGGCTGAACAGCGTCCGCCGTCTTCTCGTCTTTAACCTCCTCGACGGCGGCCGGCGGCGCGGCCCCCTGCTCTTCGTCGTTATCGTCATCCTCAAACAACGAGGATTCAAAGTGGAGCAAGCCGTTAGCGAAGGGGCTGTTGCTGTCCAGGGAGAAGGCCGGGCTCGGCGGGCCTGAGAAACAGCCCTCGGTCTTTTTCTCCGGCGCCACGGGATCGCAGCTAGCGGCCGCCCCCGCCGCGGCGTTTCTACTTCCCGTTTGGACGTCGGGTTGCTTCTGTCCAGACGAGGAGCCGCCGTTGGAGTAGTCGGCCCAGGAGTCCCTCTCCACCGCCTTCCCCCTCTCCTTCTTGTGCGCGCCCCAGTCCCAGCCGCCCTCCGGCTCCATCACCGGCAGCACCAGGTCGGGCTGGCTGACCATGGTGGTGAGGTGCTGCAGCCTCCGGAGGGGGCTGTAGGCCGAGGACGACGGGGCGGACGGCGGCGAGGAGGCGCGGTCCCGCTGGGCGAACCCGTACACCGACGCATGCTTGAGGGAGGAGGCGGCGGCGGACATGGTCAGGCCCGTCCTGTGATCATGCCGTCTGGGTGGGCAGGACTGGGCGGAGGGGTCACGGCCCGGGGTCAAAGGGCAGCTGAACTGTTGAGTCTCCCTGCCGCGGCCTGTGTAAGGTCCACTCATGCTGGCATGATTCCCCCCTGAAACAGGACAAAGATGGAACATCAGAAGAGGAAACAATCATTCGTGCGATTATTCAAACACTTCATGTGTCAAATCTCTATTATCTAACATCAGATGATGTTTCTCCCTCTAATCTGCGCGTCAGTAAACCAAACACCAGAGCAATGCAGCAGCCTGGATAAAGTTCCCCTCGGCGGCTGGGATCCGGTTATTTGTGAAAGTGGCGGCTCAGAATGAACCATCCTCAGACAGCACAGCCTGCCTCCTCATCCTGTCTCAATGAAAAATAAAAACGTAAACACTCACAGGCGACGAGCGGATCGACCTAATGTGACATTTTCCTTATAATAGGAAGAGGTTCTGCGCAAACGCCGCAGCCGATCTGTGAAAAAACCCTTTGAGGAATGTTATCGCGATACGATGGAAATGACATCAAGCGGGATAAGGTCAGTCCTTAAACCCGCACGCGCGCGCGCGAGCGCGCGGGCACACACACACCGTCAATACAGCCACAAAACAGCGCGTCATGTAGAAATCAAGCCCACGTTTGAACGCACCGGCGCCGCCGCGGCCGCGGACGGGAGATAAAATGGACCCGGCTGCGCGCGCGCGCACGTGTGCATGACTGCGCGAGCGTGTGTCTGTATAGGTGTGTGCAGCTGCATGTGTGTATGTGTGTATGTGTGTGTAAGTCCGTCCGAGGTTCAATGGTTTGCACAAGACAGAACGCACAGGCGGCTCGGAGCGTGCAACGACGACGACCCACAACAAGTTCACACACACACACACACAGTGACACACACACACACACACACACGAACACACAGGCTTCCCTCCCGACAGATGCAGGCTATGTGCATCAAACAACAAAATCACGGGGAAAACAGCGGATGACACGGGATCCGTGGCGGGAATCTTACCATTCCGGTGTCAGCCACCGCTCCCGTCCGCCTCCCGCCGCTCATTCCGCCGTCTAAATGTGCCAATTTCCAATTTTTTGAAAGCGGATGAGGAGAGTCCCGGCGGCAATACTACTAGGCCTGGATCCTGTGAAACGTACTCACTCTCTCACCCCCTCCCTCCTCACTCCTCCTCCTCCTCCTCCTCCTCCTCCTCTCTACATGCGCTAAAAGCCTGCCTGGTCCAGTCCCGCGGCCCCTGGAAGAAACATCCTCCACCCCCCCCTCCCTGTTCTCCCCCCACCCCCCGCCTGCTTTATGATAACTACAACTTTATAACCCCCCCAGCCGTCCCTGATCTGTGGATGTGGGGCTGTTTCCTGGCCGCGGACTCTGCCTGCACCCCCCGCTTTGAAAGTCGGCTCTGTGCTCCGTGCGCGCTGCCAGGCGTCACCGCCGCCTCCCTCCCTCCCCAGCCGGTCCACAGCGTGGAGCACCGAGGGGGCCGCAGGTCCGTCCCCAGCACTGGAAAAGAAATAAATAAAAAAAAATCTGAGCTGACAATCACACACACAAAAATAAAGCATCACACGTAACCACCTCAAAAAACCGGCCCCGCCCCTTTTTCTTAATTACGAGCATCAATTATTAACCTGAAAGCGGGCTGCGACTGTCACGCGCCACACATGTCCAACTTGTGCCAAACTGGCATCACCTCCGGCCGCGGAGACGCTCACGTGAGGCAAGACGAAAAGACAGAGAAACGGAGTGATCAGAGTGAGAGTGAGAGTGAGAGTGATCAGTCTGAGGAGCAGCGAGATGCTTCACACCCGGAAAAACACTCCGGCTTCCTTCTCCCTGAGACGAGCTGCTGTGTTCAGTCTGTGGCTCGCACACCCGGTCCCCTTCAAAATGGAGTCCTCCAGCCTTCAGAGGAGGGGGAGAAGAAGAAGGAGAGGAGAAAAAAAAAACAGGCCACAAAGTGTTAATATATGTACGATATAAAGTTCATCCAGCCACGGAGAGACGGAGGCACAGAGCGCGTCTCTGCTGGGAAAGCTTCTGCTTTCTGACATTTACATTTCCTCCCGTGTCTCCAAAGTCACTGTCTTATGGACGTTTCTGAAAACGACATGGGGGGAGGCAGGGTGGGGGAGACACCGAGGCTCGCTGCGTGTGTGCCAAACACACGTCCGGCCGCCCAAATAATAACATAATAATAATAATAACGCAACGTTAGAATGGCAGGCTCTGGCAGCGCTGTGCTTCGAGCACATTAAAGGTGCTTAAAAAGCCTGGATCTGCTGTGTGTGTGTGTGCTTGTGTGTGTGTGTGCTTGTGTGTGTGCGTTTGTGAGAGGGCTGCGAGGATTCCTGATCCACAGGACGGGGACATGGGTGGGAATAACCTCCAGACTGGGGCAAACGAGGACGATCATGGCAAAATAAAAAGG
Organism: Salarias fasciatus; assembly: GCF_902148845.1. NCBI lineage: Eukaryota > Metazoa > Chordata > Actinopteri > Blenniiformes > Blenniidae > Salarias > Salarias fasciatus. Next base: position 21,712,496 of record NC_043754.1, read on the forward strand.
GTGTCAGGTATAAAAACACCGGTGGCGACGAGGCGTTTCTGCCCCGGAGCCGCTGAGCAGAGCCGAGCTGCGGGGACTGGGAGGATTCATGGAGTGAAGTGAAGCTCGGTCCGGTCATTGCTGCTCATTCTGGAGCAGAGCAGCGGCCGTGGCTCGCTGCTTCTCACGTCTCCTCCAGACGCTCAGAGCGCAGAGCCGCCGTCTCTCTGGGGAGGGCTTCTGAGAGGGGGGGGCGCTCAGAGAGAAGACGGGACAGGAGGAAGGAAAGAGGAGAAAAGAACGGCCGCAGGGCGACAGAGACAGGCGGGCAGGCGGACGGACAGGACGGGGCCTGCTGCGGGATCATGGCGCGGCGCTCAACAGCGCCGCACGTCGGCAGCGCCGCGAATCCCGCAGATTAAACGCGGCGCCGCCGTCGTTCGGTGCGTTTTCTGACCCCGCACGGCCGTACCGGCGGTAAACACATCTAGACTGAGCCTCGGAGACCATGCACGGTCTGAGATGTGTTTCATTTTCTTCACTTCTGCTCCAAACTCTACTTCAGTTCTCTGGAGCAACTCTGTCCTCATAGATTCATAGACACTGATTTATGGTTGTTTATCTGAGACAATTCCACACCTGCAGCATCTTTTAAAGAGATCCAGTTCTGGTTTCCAAAGAGACATTTGGTCTGACTGTCAGGTTCTTTCTGTCTTTCTTTTCTTGAACAAAACGCATTATTCAGATCGATATGACAACAATGACAAACAAATGGCAGGAAAACAATCAGAAAAACAATAAAATGACAAGTTTTCATGAACCGTAGGCACTTTGGGTTTTTTTTAGGTCCTGATTAAGGCATATCATAGAGTAGAATGATAGAATAAAATCAGTCAAAATCAACACACACACACACACACACACACACACACACACACACACACACACACACACACACACACACACACACACACTGATTACTGACTGATTATAGACACCTGTGATGCTAATTAGTGGACACATCTTGGATTAACTTATCCCTTTGCTCACATCATTTTCAGTCTTTTACCATTATTTTTGTCCAGGCCTGTTTCATGAGTTTATTTTTTTTAAATAATTCTGTTGAAGCATGGTTGAAAAGCAATGCCTGACTTTCATTTGTTAAATTTCATAGAATTTGTATTTATTACTACTTAGTAATAAAAACTAATGACTTTCTACTAGAAACACAAAAACACAAACACAGAAACACAAAATGCAATGAAACAATAGCTTTGTCGTCAACTCTATCAATCTGGAATGTTACAAATTGCTGTTTTGTTTCATAAAATTCAACTTTAACCAAATATATCATCCAGATTTTTTTTTATTTCATTAAGTGTTCAGTGGCTTCATAAAGACATAACTAAAAACTATCTATTGGCTAACTGAATGGGTAAACAAAGTTGTGCTTAGACATTGTGGAATTGCTCTGCTTCATGGGGATCACCTCACACACACACACACACACACACACACACACACACACACACACACACACACACACACACACACACACACACACACACACACACAGAGGCAGATTCACGCTCCAATACCACCCTGGAGAGAAATCCCACCCAAAACCAAAGACACTTCAGTGGATTCCAGGAGATCCTTCCCTCCACCAGACAGGAAGTGGAGAGCTTTCACCTCCCCTGACCTGCCCTGGTCCTGCTGGAAGGCCCAGCAGAGCCCTCTCTCGCCCCCTGCTGGTGAACTCTTGCAAGGCCTCCAAAGAGCGTCATGATCAGCGATCACAGGCTCCACGCGCTGCACTGCGCACACTGCCTCCTGAAGATTATCATTCTGATAGTACAGAGTGTAATCCATTACCATGTTACTTTGAATAACAGACAGCACTGTCACTGGAAAGTATGAAGTTTACAGAATGTGAGGAAATGAGTCCTTTCGAACTGGATTTCGGGTAAAGTGTCGTGCAAAAATCAGGGCATCGGACATTACTAGAATATGTGCCTTTGGACAATTTAACCTGCAAATTAAATGATAAAAGATTATGTGTTTCACAAAATGTGGGTCCATTTAATGTGTATGGACGTTATGGTATAGAGCTGCTGTGTAAACCTCCAGGAGAGCTCTCAAAGTGTATTTGTTACTATGTTTCTGTCCCACCTGTTTAAACTGAGCTGGATTGTTCTGTTTTGTGTTTTGGTTTTGAAAACCAAAAATCTATTAAAGAGATTTTAGGGGGAAAAAACATAGTGTTGTATTCATTATGTTGTTTTGAAATTTGATTTGGTTTTTTATTATTTTTTTATTACAACTATTCTACTGTTGTTTTGCATGCTTGAGGAGCTTCTATTCTATTCTATTCTATTCTATTCTATTCTATTCTATTGTTAAATACATTGTAAAGTGAGTGAGTAACTAAATAAGTAAATCACCAGTTAGTAAATTGTTTTCTCTCTTTTCACAGATTAAAAACACTGTACGTCACAATCAGACACGATAAAGAACAATACAACATGAAACACTGAGGAGTTAATTAAAAGTTCCTTATGTATGGAATTGTCTTCAGATGCTTCTTAAAGGTGCCTTAAGGAGTTTGCACGTTTTATGCGAAACAGCGCCCCCTGCAGGCCTTGGACGTAATGCAGCTTAGTGAAAAACTCGTCCCTGTGGCTCGCATGCACGGAAGAGGGGGACTCCGTCTTCGCTCGTTTAGAAGCGCTCAAGTAAGATTTAAGTTTCTTTTACCTGGTGGAGTCTGTGTGGAGTTGTGGCAGTGCTAGAAGCCAGTCTTTTCTTACTTTCTGGAAGCTCCTGCTCAGTTGTTGCTCACTAAGCATCTGGCGGAGTAATGGCGGACAAAATGAAACTTAATGAGCAGGAGCGCATTCCTTTCAAATTCTCCCCAAAAAAATGGTGGTGCCGGACCGGCACTGCAACTTTCAAGTGACAAGTAGAGGTACTTGTAATGAATATGTCAGGGCACATTGTATACATCATTAAAAATGTGTAACATATTTATGGTGGAAAATAAGTATTTTTAATAATAATGCATTGGTTTTATATAGCGCTTTTCAGGACACTCAAAGACGCTTTACATTGCATTATTCATTCACACCATACTGGGTGTAAGCTACTGCTGTAGCCACAGCTGCCCTGGGGCAGACTGACGGAAGCGAGGCTGCCAATCTGCGCCATCGGCCCCTCCGACCACCACCAACCATTCACTCTCACAACTTTCATACTAGGCAAGGTGGGTGAAGTATCTTGCCCAAGGACACAACGACAGTTTTACGCCTGCAGGAGCGGGGATCGAACCGCCAACCTTCCGGTTATAAGACGACCTGCTCTACCAACTGAGCTACTGTCGCCCCTGTTGTAAAACTCCTTAAAGGTGCTGTAGGCAGGATTCGGCATCTCCGCCATGGCAATTTGACCCATTGAAGATGGCGATTGGATTGGACAGGATTGTTTCCTCTGTTTTCTCTGACATCACGCCCTTACACAAGTTAAGCCCCTCCCTCAAGAACGTGCGACGAACGCCCCTCGACCAATCACGGTTAGAGACTCAGGGGCTCTTCTGATTGGTCAAAGATACCTGGAGCTGTCGAGATTCCTTTTCAGCTCAGAACAGAGACAGATGGAAACGCTGCACCCTCGCGGTAGTGCAATTATGCTACACTCCTAAAGGATTATCAATGGATGCTCTAACATTTAATCCAAGGAAAACACAGAAAAATTAGCATTGACTAGCAAAATCCTGCCTACAGCACCTTTAATGCACCTTTAAAGATTGGAAAACAGTTCAACAGTCTTTGTGCCTAAATTGTTTTTTTTTCTTCCCAGCAGTTTTAAAACCAATGTGTGGGACTAACTGGCCCTTCTGACCGGTGGACATCAGAGCTCCAGAAGAGGAATGTAATACAGACTGATACAATAATTAGCCAGTTGCTTTGAAAGAACAATCTGGATGTTGTCAGCATTGCAATAAGAAATGGTATTGGAATAATTTGATCAGGAAGGGAAATGTACAGCAAGAAGAGAATGGGACCCAGAACAGGTCCCTGGGGAACCCCACAGGGCAGAGCTGAGCTGTGAGTGAGTCTAATTAACTGATTCAAGTGGCTTTAGTGAGAAGAAAGTATTACAATATGGTAGAAACATGTGATTTTGGTTTATATTTTAGGGGAAGATGCCTTCAAACAGCCACCCAGAAGCGGTCATCACACCTGGCCTTTCGATGAAACAAATAAATCAGCAAATCATGACGAGGAGTTACAGCTCCTAAACAGTTGATTTAGGTTACCAGCATGCAGACAGAAATGTACAGTTCTCATTAAGGTACTGGGATTTCATCACGCGGTCCAAAATCATGCTGTTTGATGACTGTTATTGTGAATGTGTGTGTCGATCTGGTGACGTGTCCACGGTAACGCCGGGGTCCGTTCCACTGACCCCTGACTCTTAGTGAGATGAGGCTGGGATAGAAGATCGATGTCGACTCATTCCTCTTCAATGACTTCCACATTTGAGGGTTTGTTCACCTATTTCTCCCCCGTTTATCAGTGGAGCGGCAGACTTTGGTCTGTTGACTCGTGTGCTAATTACAGCCTCAGTATGTAGGCTATCGGGTGAACAATGAACGGTGCGGCCGTCTCACAGCCATAAGACAACAGAGAGGTTTTCAATCTGCATTGGGTCTTTCTGTGTGGAGTTTGCATGTTCTCTCAGTGCTCGTGTGTGTTTTCTTAGGGTAAAGTGATATTTTCTCACAGGACAGAGGCATCCTGGTTACTATGTCAGATAACAGTATTAAGTTAATCTGTGAAAGCGCTCACGGTGTTCTCAGTACCAGCTGCCTCAGACAGTCAGTCTGTCTTCAGGTGCCAAACACCTCACATGTTCTCCATTGAGCCAGAAACAAAACCTTTGTAGGAACCATCTGGATCCACAAGGAGGCAGCAGCACAGCGCACAATGAGAGGTGAAGGTCTGGCGCTCCTGAATCCCTGCTGTTCACTCACATTCACTCTTCTCTCAAGTTTTAGTATAAACAAGTGAAAGTGAATGTCAGTGGAATGATTAAACTAATGAGTCTCTTCCGGGAGACACCTGCACTGTTACTTAACAGTCTTTAAAACAGCTTGTAGTTAAATGAAATCTCTACTTTTCTCCCTAATCTGAGTGAAACATGATGTCTGCTAAAGACTGGGCTAGTTCTGACGAGAACTGTACATAAACAATATATGAGCTTATTGCCGAAGACACGTTTGTCCACATAGCGCGTGAATGTGATGAACAATGTGAGGCTCTGTGAGTAAGCTGTGAGAAGATGAGTAAATTTCATTCACCATTTCATCATTTAGGACGTGCAAAGTTCTCCCAGCAGCTCACTGCTGAGGGCTGATAGTAAGGCCTTCTCCACATTTTCCTGGTTCCTAACGGAGCAAGTATACGCTCGGGTTTCAACCTCTACTGGATCTGAGCTGCTCTCCTCAGTCAGACCTTGAATTCTCTCACTGCAGGGATGATTCAGACGATTCGGGCTGATGCTGCCGTCCCCGAAGGGAGGCAGGTCTCACCATGTGATGAATAGTAATGTGTATATTAGTCAACTGTCTGTCGCCCAAGAGAGCGAGAAAGAGATCCGGAGGCCCACACTCATTTTCCGGAAATGTGTGTGTGTGTGTGTGTGTGTGTGTGTGTGTGTGTGTGTGTGTCTTCCTGTTGTTTTAGATTCCTCTTTTCTCCCCCACTGCTGCCAATCCACGACCTCTGACCCACACTGAACCCAGCTGTCAGCTGTCCTGGCCTGCATAGGACACATCTCTCCCTCTCTCTCTCTCTCCCTTTCTCTCTCTCTCTCTCTCTCTCTCTCTCTCTCTCTCTCTCTCTCTCTCTCTCTCTCTCTCTCTCTCTCTCTCTATCATTTGTCCCGGTGGTCATTTGCGTAACTGTGATTCTCCAGTGACTGAAGACGCGTTTCTCAGTTGACTCCCGTCATTATCAGACCCCAGAAACGGCTGCAGACGGCGGCTGCAGACGGCGGCTGCTCGTCGCTGCGGTTCCTTTGGCACACACTGTTATCCAAACAGACGTTCACTTAGTAGCTGCTGCATTATCTGGAAGAACAAATGTGATCCAGATAAACGTCTTTATCACAAACCCAGCGTTTACAGCGGTGATAATGTCCAGTTCTGCATGAGATGATCAGAGCCTGAATGTTTGGACTGCGTTTGATTGCCCTGCATTACACCGAGAGGCGTCCCTCATATATTGGCCGATCCATTAACTTGCATTAAAGGTTCAGACGTGGAGCGTCTCAGGTGCTGTAAAGTGTCTTATTCAAGGAAAACCCCGTGACCACTAATCCCGCCGGAGTGTGGATCTGCTCTAATCTGTGTGAAAAACACGTTAAGACATCAGTTTCACTCAACATGGGTTTCTTAAGCTGGAGATGCAAGGACCGGGAATTGAACCGTGGGCCTCTCACGACCCAGCCATGCATGCAGCCACTGAGCGAGGTCCACTCTGCACGCCGCTGCTCTAAACTTATACACATACCTTCCAGCCAGTGTCAGATACAATAAGCCTCAGCCTGCCCTGACCCTCAGCAGTGGTTTTCAAACCTCTTTAATAAAGTTGCATCCCTGAAAGATGTTTTTTTTTCTCCTCACTGGGGGAGGAGTGGTGTGGAGATACTTGAAGAAGCTTCGACTCAGATAATACAGGTATGGATTCTGCTTTTTTTACCGACAGATATAATGAATGCAACGTTTGAAACTTCTGTAAAACATTTTCCACCTTTGATCCAGACTGATGTGAGTGGACCCTCTGCAGAATGAGGACATGCCGCTGGAGTAGAAGACACTTTTCCAGGGAATCAGACCAAAACTGAGCCCCTGGAGCCGAGTCACTGCGGACCAACGTCCCCAGATGTTGCCCTGAAAGGTCACCCTGACTTTCCATCATGGGATCGTCAGTGGCGTGGCGCGGCGTGGCGCGGCGTGGCGCGGCGTGGCGCGGCGTGGAGCGCCTCTCCTGCTGGAAGCGCTGCCTGGAGGTGACGGATGGCCCTTTGCTCCGGCGTTTCCCCACGGCCCGGCCGGCTCTCACCGCTGATAGATGGACCACATAAAGCAGAGACGCTGCTGGCCGCCGTCTGACTGGACAAACCGACACGCCGGGAGGCCGATGCTGTGAGCCGTACAGTAACTTCTGATTAAAGGTTTACAGTAAAGGATGAGGTCTTGACTGTTCGGCTCCTATTTGACGCTCCTTCATTAAAAAAGTGTTTTAACTGTAATGTTGTGTTGTTTTCAGAGGTGTGACTCAAAGAACCAACCAGGACGGCTCGTCTGGCGTCTGCTATTGCAGAAGCTCCAACCCATACATGCTCAGAGGGGAGAGAGACTCCTCAGGAAAACCTGGAGAAGTCCCGAGCTGCTGCTGCTGCTGCCAGCTCGCCACTGGTTGAGATGTTTTGAAATCTTACACTAAATATCCTCTCTACGCTCATCAAAACTCATTACCTCTTCTCATATACATAATCCTCATTAATCCTACTTGTACTCTGAACAATGTGTGAAAAAACCTCTTTGAAATGAGAGTCCGCTCCTCTCCAGCTTTGGCGCCTCCAGACAAAAATATCTCAGGAGACCATTAAAAAATGTCAAATTCAATTATGCCTTTCTCTCTTTTTTGAGGACACCACACACACACATGCATGGACATAGACACACACACACACACACGCATCACATACTCGTGTAAAAAGTGAATGAAAGGAAGAGGAAGTCCCGAGGGCTTTGAAAGCGTGATTGGGAGAAAGCTCTTGTGCTGCGGAGAAAGGAGAAGGTGAATAACGGGCCCTGGTAGCCGGCAGCCCGCACAAAGTGGAGTGGAGAGCTCTATTCTCCCTGCCAGAGAGGGAGACCCCTCACGGGGGGTGGGTGAGGGCCCAGAGGGCCCTCTGCAGACCGGGTCCTGCGCTTAATGAGAAATTCCTGGGGATTTAGAGGGGCGCAGAGGTCTTCATTTTCTCACTGCGCCCACGGGCCCCCGGTGGCCGTGTGGTGAGGGGATTCTCTTTCAGGCCCGAAACGTCCCCAGAGGAAGGGAGAATTCCCCCATTCAGCGGGAGCGGGCCCTGCCTGCCTGCTGGATTATGCAGATGAGACGCGGGTTGCGGGATCGCAACCTGCTACCTTCTGCACACTGCAAAAAATGTCAACAAGTCATTTGAGGCTGCACCTGCCCTCCTCGCAGGCGGCGGCCCATCCACTAATTAAGATGCTGCACACTGAAGAAAACAGCGGACAATGAGACGTCCACACAGTCCTGAGAAAAACAACATCCACTTTCACCTCCAAATATCAGCGCCGGCTCCCACTGCAGCCTCTCCTGTAAACCTCCATTAAAAGGATTTTATCAGATGGTTGTAATGGACTGGACCAGTGTGGACCTCATAAAGTGAAAATAGACATAAATAAATAAATACAAGCTGAGCTGCACAAAACATGAACCCGTTCAGACTTTTGCATCCATTTTAATTATTCACAGATCTGCTGCTTGGCAGCCATTGTTGCCGTCCGTCTACTGAGCATGTGCAGAAGAGACGTTTTCACCGCCGTGGTGTAAACAGATACACAAACCGCACCCAAAAGTTTCACATTTTCACTTGAAACCGCTGTAAAGAAGGCCTTTGATGCCGTGTTTTAAATAAAATCTAAAAATCTGGAGCTTATCAGCGTCATTGTCCCTGCTGGCCGCTGCGCCGCGGCTGCAGGGGAGCAGAGGCCGGGCTCGCCTTCGCGGGAGTTAATTCTCCAAGTGTCTAATTGGAAGAAAGAGAGGGGCGTTGAGGGGCTGCCGGGACGCAGCTGCCCCTGTCAGAGCCTCTCCGGCCCGGGGCCCCCCGGCTGAGGCGCTATTACAGCCGGCCCCTCGGCCCCGGAGGGCCGGGGCGCCGGACATTGTGTCGGGAGAGCTCTTGCTGAGGTGAGACTCGACCTCGACACAAACAAACCCCGGTCGGCCGCTTGACGGCTTCGCAGGTACAGAGACGGCGTCCTCGCTCCTCGGGACGCCGCCATTCATCAGAGCACTCACAACGCCGGCGTCTCGCGAACAATAACATCCACTTACAGTCCTCCGACCTCGACTGACCCCGTGTGGCTGTCAGTGTGTGTGTGTGTGTGTGTGTGTGTGTGTGTGTGCACCTGCAGATTAGTTCGTGAGTTATTCAGTAAACCAAGCAAAGAAAAACCAAATGAAGCACAGATTTTAACAAGCTTCCGGCTTTTTAAAATGACTCTTATTTTGAAAAGTCGCCTCGAACAGCATCTCCTGACATTTTGCAGGAGTTATTCAGGCGGCTCAGTTTTTGTTTCTGTCGGCCTGATTGGGACAAGCAAAATATTTATGAGCGGCTCATTATTCAAACATTGGTTCTGATTCCGTCTGATTTTCCTGGCATGCCGAACTCGGCGTTAGCTAATGAGTTCTGGGAAGAGCTACAGGATGTCCTTTGTGCCCAGTTATTAGATTAGTAGTTAAACTTATGAACGCACATCTAATAGTGGACAGATGAACGAGTGTGTGAGGGAGAGAGGAAGGTTGACGGTTAATCCTGAACACTGAAGGTTCATCTGTGTCCTGAAGGTCTTATGAACGCACTTTTAATGTACAGTTTTTGATTTTATCTTACATTTTTCACAGGATTCATGTATCCTACCATCCTGTTACAGCTCACTGTTCTATAACATGACTTCAGAATGTTCAAAACATGCCCTCAAAATGATTACGAGATCCATGGGTTTAAAAGTAGACGTTACTTTCTGGACACATTCAGTCATATATTCTGTGGAAATTCAACTTTTTCTAATACAACACTGTCTGATTGCAGCTGTTCTTGTGTGACGAGTGATTTATTCACTGAAGTCAGCTGAACGTTAATGAGTCAGCGGGAGGAAAATGCTCCAAATTCTTAAAAAGAAAGATATTTTAGAGCTAGCATTGAGAACAAGCAGCATCAGCAGCTCCCATTACAAGATACTCATGTCTCGCTGCTGTTCCCTGGGACTCGAGGGCCGAGTCGGGTCCCGCTTACGCCACATTTAAAACGAAAAAGCTTTGACAACAATGGCGAGAACCTGGCTGTTCGTACGGACAGATCACCAAGTTTGATTGTCATTTTTGGGGACAACAATTGTGCTAAGTTGTTCAAAGTTTTGCATTTGCGTTTCAGAAACGGCCTCAGTTTGGAAGAGTCTGGGCCCGAAAACAGTTTAACGAAACAGTCCCTTAGAAAGGCAGCTCAACACCTGTTCATTTAAGGTTACAAGTTTTTCATTACGAGCTCTTTGAAACTTCAAATGGAACTTTATTATTCAATCAACAGAAACAATCAAAGACAAGACAACCACGCTGTGGCGCTTCGTGCTGAACGGCGAGCAGAGCTGACGGCTGCAGCGCTGCAGCCTGCTTGGCTCGCAGCCGGACCGGGCCGGTCAGCGGCGTCTGGGAGCCAAACGGCCTCGTCCTGAGAACCGAAGCGCAGCCAGAGGACTTTGGCAGGAGCGGCGATCCCCACTCGGCTCTCCCAGCGTGAGTCCGGGCTCCCCGCGGGCGCCCGGCCGCCGCAGGACGCCTGCGGATCGTTACGTGTCCTCTGGTGGAAAAAAAACAAAAAACCTCAACGGCTCTGCACAGAATTATGTGAATTTCACAACATCTGGCCGATGTTTGGAGTGAGTCTCAACGCTTGGAACAAAACAAGTGAATCATAAAAAGTGTCATCACAAGAAACTGAACCAGTTTCAGGAGAGAAATGGAAAAACAAAAGTGGAATTGCACATCTTAAATGACGAAAACGGAAAGATGAAGAGGATTTCTCTCAAAATACGCATTACAAAACATCACATCATTTATAGGAATCCCACTTCTGTCCAGGCGCCAAACCGACATCCCTGTCAACAAACGGCCTGGAGATGCCGGAGGCCCAAACTGAGCACAAACAAGAGGAGCGAGCTGGAGGAGTTCTGCTTTCCCCCTCGGGCCAAAACTTCAACATCCGAGAGCCGCTTGTTCGCTATTTAGCGGGAGTGTAAAGAAGTCGCGGTTGCGGGAGAAATGTCCGGCTAATTGGTTTGTTAAGATGAGAGAGGGTGTGAGGGGAGCGACGGGGACAGAAATTTCCCTTTTCTTTTCTTTCCAGACAGGTTAAATGTGCAGTTAGGCCCGGACAATGGAGCCGTCCTTTCACATGCAAAGATGAGGTATATGGAGCGAGCCGGGTTTTTGTGGCCGGTGTACAACTTCGATTGAGAGGCAGCAAAGCGGAACGTTATCCCCTCCCCTCCATCCCTCCCGCTCTGCACCGCCCTCCCTCCATCCCTCTGCTTCTGAGCCCGTCTCAGCCAAACATCACAGCAGCACCATGCCTTCCTCATATAGTGCCTACTGAAATATGGAAAATACAAAAAGAGATCTAGAAGTATGACACACACCGAGGTATTCAGCTAAAAATGTTCTTCAATAGCTTTCAGGATCCAGAAGCAACATGATGTCGTGAGAAGTGAGCATGATAAGCTGAAAATACCAACAACTTCTCATTTTTAACTTAAGTATTCACATTTACTACATCCGACCATAAAGTCACTAAGTTTTCTTGAGCCAAACCCGAGGCCCGCGGGACAAACCCGGGCCCAAAAGGAGCTCCGATCCGGCCCAACGAACCACCAGGGAAACTGTAAACATTTCAAGGAAAAAAATAGCTTGTTTTGAAACATTTCCTTCAGAGTCGCAGACACACTGTGTTCAACATTGCTATCCGTATAGCATCAAAACCATGCTGTCACTACGAGTTAGCAAAAAACATCCACAATGCAACTGGAACAGGAGACGCTCTGAGGAGACTTTACTGTATTTTGCGCCAGAAAGTATCATCACAGTTTGCTTCATATTGAACTTGTAGTAATATTCCATATCGTTTGGTTTAGTGAAAAAATTGATTTTTTTTTTTTTTTTTTTACCTAAACTCAGCACCACAACAAAGAAAAACACTTTGGAGTTTAAATTTAAAGGTAATTATGGCTTTAGTTTGCACACTCAAGATGAAATTTTGTTGTTTGTGGCTCTGAACTAAAACGCTTTTGACACCTCTGTTTTATAACTTGTACCTGAAACAGGAGGTTTGCTGACTTGATCATTTATTTGATGTTATTGTATCAATCAATCAGCGTACGCGGCACTACGCTCAACACTCAACACATTAACTAGGATGTGGATGGATGTCAGATATTGTTTCTAATAGAAATACCTATTTCCATCACCTGGACATGAGTCACAGAAAGACTGCTGACATTTTTAAGTTGTTGACAACGAGCACAGATATATTTTTCCACCTCAAGAGGTTTCTACCAATCCTGTTTTCCTCCTCAGAAAGCTGCAGTTGTGCTGCAAACAGAGAGTCAATGAGAATCAATTTAAGAGCATTAAGAAAGGGAAAACTCATGCATGCTCACGATGGACATGTTACCTCCCCAGAAAGAAACCTGGGTATATTTCCTCTGTTAATCTGCTTCCAATAAATTCCTTTATGGCAATTTAACAATGTTACATGGTTTTTGATGAGTAGAAATGTCCTTTCAGTCGGGATGGAGAGAAAAACAGCACCAGGGGCTGGTAGAGGAGTGGTGTATGAGTGTGTGTGTGTGTGTGTGTGTGTGTGTGTGGAGGGGGGCGTCTGTCATACAAAAGCTGAAGCCGTGAAATGGTGCTTGTAAAGGGCCGGCGCTGGCCGGCTCATTGAGTTGTCAATCGGCCCGGCAGGTCCCCCGTATGATGAGACCTGTCAGAGGGAGGGCGGGAGGGGAGGGGATGACCTAATGCTCACCGGCCCCCTCCCTTTCCTCCCCTCAGCGCTCTGAGTGACACTCCCCCCCCCAAACCCCCGTGGCGCCGAGGCAGCAGCCTGACCGGGCCAATCCGGGCTGGACGCCGGACCGCCGCACCGCGAGGAGGACAAAGCGGCGGGAGACACTCGAGAGAAACGTGGAGGAGGAAGAAAGGAAAAAGCATCAACACTTCATAGAGAAGGAGCAGAAAGGTGGCTGAACGCTGCTCCATCCTGGGCCGGTTAGCAAATAATCACATCCTTATAGAAGAGAGAGGAGCGAGGAGCGAGAGCGTCACTGACAGAAACAAAACTGAAGAAAATCTGAGTTGTTGTTGAAAACTAAGGAGTGGAGGAGAGCTTCTCCATGACATCTCCAGCTTTCTGTTGGAAACGTACACTTCTCCTTCGCGATTGTTGGAGAGCAAATATCCAAATGCTTTGAAATTTCTGGGAAGACAAGTGCTTGAACAGGAAGTCATCCGATTCACCACATCAGCCTCCTTCTGCAAAAGTCTTTTAACATCCTACTGGTTTTCCAGCATGTTCATCGGGTTACAAGCGTTGCCGACCGCTTTGTTGGTAGCTGCTGTCAGTCGCCAGGCCTCATGAGGACCTCAGTGTGTGGAGTTTGCATGTTGTCCCTGTGATCATGTGGTTCCAGCACTGACTGTAGGAGTTGGCCCATGGACCAGTATCAGTTCCACCACCCTGACCTGGATAAAGTCAGATAAGCACTGACTATAAACACTTGTTTTGTTCCACGAAATTCACCAACTGCATCTTGGGAAAGTGTTTTTTGCTCACTTCATTTGCAGGTTTGGAGGCGGCTGAGGGGGCAGGTGGCCACATGAACAGCGTCACCCTCTGGCCTCTGCTCCTCCGTCGCCCACTTCCACCGATCAACGCCGCCGCATTGTCTGCAGCGCCGCACCAGACGCATTGTCTCCTCTGACGACTTGACATCTCAGTCTGTCACGCAGACGCACACACACACACACACACAGGGACATAATAACACACACAGCGGTCACAGCCTGACAGGCTCCTTTTCAAAGCCTACGTGTCAATCTGATCTGACAGCCGCGATAAAGACTTCCAGACTGAACGCAGGAATTCAGCGTCAGATTGGAAACAGCGAGACGGAATCTTGGCTTTAACTTTCTTTTCCTGTTTTAATTCTGCGCTCCGTTCAATCCTACCCTCTAACGATGGATTAATACTCTTGGTAATGAAGACGCGTGCCTGCACCGCACCGTATGCTTCTGTCTGTTTGGATGTAAATCCCATCATTTGTTTGAAATGTAAAATTCATCCTTTCCATTTGGGATTCAAAGCTGGCTGAGGAGAGGTGATGGAGAGAGAGAGAGAGAGAGAGAGAGAGAGAGAGAGAGAGAGAGAGAGAGAGAGAGAGAGAGAGAGAGCGGAAGGATGATTTGCATGGCGGCAGGATACAGTTTTTACTGTGAAGTGCAAAGCCAACAGGAAGCAGGCGACTCCCTTCATGCTGTTATTAGTCTGAAACCTGCAGAAGCTTCACAGATATACGAGTATATTAAATTTATTTAGAAAATCTATCCATGCTGCTCCTCATCACCCTCATTGAACTACCCGTGGCTTCATTCACACTCGGAGTGAGCGGCGTTTGGACGACAGCGCCATGCGAAACCACTTCGCTCCTGCTGCAAAACGCTTCTTGTAACTGGCGCTTTCAAACGGAGCGTCTGTATTTTGGGAGCGTCAGAGGTGGGCGGTTTGTCCCCGCTTGGCTCGGCTCGGTTTGGCACGGCCGGAGGAGCCCGCCCCCCCCCCCCCCCCCCCCCCCCCCCCCTTCCCGCCGAGGCCGGCCTTGTTTGTTTGGACAGCAGGCAGTAATGTGGCGAGCGGCAGCCCGGGAGACTGACGAAGAATGTGACTGAAGGTCTCATCTGGCCTCATCAGACGGCGAGCGCCGTCTCTTCTGCCGAGGAGGAAAAACCCCAGAAGCCCTCAGTCCGGAGCGGAGAGCCGGACCCGCCACACCGCAGCCTGAGGGCCACTAAATGATCCTCCGAAGGGCTAAAAGAGTCCCGCCGCCCGCACGGCGGCTTTGATACCGATACACACAACAAACTGGCCAAACACCCGCAGAGTCAGAGCTGAGACAAACACTCCCGGCGTGCACGTTTCAAGGCTGCTCGCCACATAAAAAAAAAAAACTATCACTTTCTGAAGATATTCACAGACTCAGAGGTCGGTTTGATCCGTCTTGAATCGCAAAATCCACAAACAGCCTAACATCTTGTTGACAAGGCATTAAATACCGCTGGGCGCGCTCGCCGTGCACGCCTCAAATGTGTTGGATTATGAGCTGGTTTACTGTAAACCTCGTCCGTCTTCTGTTATCTGCTGAAGCTAAAAGATGATAACAGAATATCTGTGTGCGAACGTACGGACGTCTCGCCACGACTGAGTGGCTGTTCATGTGTTCACTGGGACACGGATAAATTCATGTTTTGTGAAGCGGGAGGGGGGGGAGTCCGCCGCCCCGGCTGCCGTTACGTGTCATCTCGACCCCGTTTCTGCGTCTCTGCTTCATTAGCGTCTCCTGGAGGAGATCACGGCAGGCGGCGTGAAGACTGACCCGGAGCTGCGTGGTCAGTCCACCAGTCGCCGCCGGAGCCTCCCGGTCGCCGGGCCAATCGCCAGGCTGTCTCTCTCTCCACATGCCGAGGCAAAGTGACGACACGTGAAGCGTGACGGGAGGACGACCGGACTCACCGGCTCAGCTGTGGAGTCATCATCTTGACAAAATCAGCTTATATTGGTGTAAAAGTCATATATAGTTGGTTTTATTCACATGAAATGTACAAATGGTTGAAACTAAACTGTTTTCTTTGCTTTCCTTCACTGCTGATGACTCGGTTTAGCTGTTTTTATGTCTACATTGGCTCCTGGGCCGCCATGTTCACCACTCTGTCATTCCAGTGAGCTGCACAGAAGAAAGAACTTCCCTAACTGGAGCTGAAGTTTAAACTGAAACGCTCCCTCCTGGATATTTTCCTCTCATAGACTCCAAATGTCCCATGCAGTGGCTTGTGGGGGTTTTGACCTTATTAGTGGCTGCAGTTGGTGTTTGGACGGAGAGACTTTGAGGCTCCAGTTGTTTCGCCTCCGTCTGCATGTACGACGGCGCTGCCGGTTTGTTTTAATTAACCTCCCGCCGGGAGCCTCTCTGCTCCCTGCTCTCCGGCGGCGGAGAGGGGCTCTCCTCGGGTCACCGTCGGGAAACACAGACGCCGGCGAGGCGCGGTCGTCGTCCGTCACGCACCCGCCGCCGTTCGGTGAATTCCGCCTCCCCGGCTCCAGAATCAAAGCCAGGGCTGCGTGAGCGGCCGCTCCGGGGTGGGTCTGGTTCCCCGCAGGCGCCGGGACTCCCGGGGAAACCCTTATCTGCCCGATCCCGGAACACAGGTGACTCGGCCGCGACATGTTTGACTTCCCGAGGGCGCGTCAACAGGGCGCCGCGGCCGGCTCTTTTCATTCCACCGCCGGAGCTGTTGACTTTGTTATTTGCTTGTTTGCCAAACAAAGCATCCAGAGAGTTTCCCATGGAGGTCTGGCCGGTCTGCCGGTCGGGATCTGGGCAGATGTTCGCCGGAGAAACTCGTTTAAATTTGAGTTAAGTTCAAGATGTGATTTGGATTTCTCCTGTGTGGTCCGTGGTTTCCTCACAGGTCGGGTTAAAAGGGCAAAACCTCTTATCTGAGTCAATAATACGTCTTTATCAGCAGGGATGAATGAATTTTAAACGACAGGTTTCCAAGTTCTCAGAGACAAAGTAGAAACCTTGTTTGATTCCAGACTGTGGGCCTTCACTGTTCTTCCTGGCGTAGATTTTTCTTGACTCTGGAAAAGTCATGCTTGTTTGCTTAAATAGTGAAATCTCTTCTCTTCTCTTCTGTTGTGTAAAATACAACTTTCTGACAGGCTTCCACAACAAAAGGTTGATTAACTGTTGGATTTATTGATCTTAAATCAATGATATCTGGAGTTCTGGCACAAAATTTGACAACACAAAGAATTCATGTCAGGATTCATCTTAATTATTCAACATGGCGATTCGTTCACGTGTTTTTCTGACGCCCGTGTGTGTTTAATGTGGATAAAAATAGTTGTGTGTGGTTCTTCCCACAGAGCAAGAGCTTCAGATGTGTTTCTGTCTGTTTCTGCGATCACAGCCGGCTGTTGTTCAAAGTGCAAAAAAGACAATAAAAAGCGGATTTTAATTATGGTGGGAGGCGGCGGGATGAGCCTGTCTTACAGCCATGTGTTCTCTCTATTCTCTCTTTCTTTAGTTTAACCAGGGAGGATCAGAAGTGTCTGTTTATGAACTCCCGCCTTTGTGCCAATGAGAGCGATTTTTTTTTTTAGTGGTACTGAGAAAACCAACATTCACACATTCACAGAGGAAAAAGGAGAAGATAAACACGAGGAGGAGGAGGAGGAGGAGGAGGAAGACGGCAGCTCTTCCGGGCTGATAATTACATATTTCTCTGATGAATGGTGGAAAGCAGGTGATGACAGTCTGATTCTCCTTCTTTGTTTTTGCTCGACATTCTTCCTGGTCTTTCCGTGCGCTCCACATGCTCTCAGAGACTCCCATGACCTTAAAGGGACAATTTACCAGTAACTCTCTCAAACCGGCGCAGCTTTCACAGCTCATAAATAACACTTTGGACAGTCTGCGGCCCGGGCGGTGCTTCGCTGTAACTTCCTCTGTCTGTCCGGAGTGTTTAATTACCGTCAGACTGTCAGGAGCTCTGTTTGGGTTCTCATCTCTCTCCTGGGTTGAAATTAGAAAAAGATTCAATCTATATAAGTCACATTTATCAAAACAGCCTCCTGGCAGGTTGTTCACTGATTAACAATGTGAACAACACTGTGACGACTTGATTAAAGTCAGCGACGTATTTATAGTTTCTCATTACTTTTGACTCACCTGAAAACACTTCAAGCACCTTCCATAAGTTCAACTGAATCAATAAGAGAATTTCACATCTATCATGTAAAAATGTGACCTGGCCTCTGAAGGTGCCTTTCTCTCTGGCGCTCATGCAGACTTTGACCTTCTCGCTTCAGCACACCTGATTCAAATGAAGCCCTGCAGCAGCCTGGTAACCAGCCGCCATTTGAATCAGGTGCAGTGGAGCAGAGAAGCTCACAAAACACCAGAGCTCACCTGTTTCAGAGCATCGGAGCTGGGAGGCGGCGCCGAGAGAAGCACTGATCTCCCACCGAACAACCAACCGACCGAACAACCAACCAACCAACCAACCAACCAACCAAACAAACAACCAATCATCCATTCAGCCAGAAGCAACAACAACCTCCTGACTATCCAACCGACCAGTTGGCCAGAAGAGGTTTTTGAGTTTTTGACCACATAATCAGATCGGGATGTTTAGAATCAGGACCAATGAAAACATAAACTCTCAACATCGAATACATGTGAAAAAAAGTATTTCTGATTTAAAGAAGACTTGATTAGTCCTAAAAGGTCAGATTTCATCTGAAAATGTCTTTATTTTGCTGAATTACTCAGATCCAGCTGCAGTTTGTTTGTACTCTCATGAAAATCAAGCAGCTTTCTTTGCTGGTTGCAGTTGTATTTATGTAATTTTGTCTGTTTTTTTCAAAATATTTTGGGTTAAAACTATTGTAAAATCTGTTTTCACACAACATTTATGCACATTTCTGTATTATTTTCTGCTTTTTCTAATGTCCCACTTACCCGTCTTAGATATTAAACTTAAACTATTTATTTTTCCTTTGGATAGTGAAAAGTTCTCTCTTGTCGTGTTGGTTGTCCTCTTGTTTTTCGATGCTGCTGGCTTTAAGATCAAACCCTCACAGAGCTGCATGCGCGTTTATAGGCTCTCGTAATGGAGATAAAAGCCGGGTCGTGTTGTAAATCAGAAGACACGAAGCTCTGGCTTGTTGGATTTGTTCAGTCACTTGATGCTGTTTGTTGTGTTTGCTCCCACGCTGTAAAGTTCACACATGAAACACGTTTCATGCCTTCACTGTGTGGTAAAACCCTGCAGAATGGTATTTTTTAATTCAGTTACTGGAGAGAAGCACGGCCGTGCAGAGCCTCGACCCGTCTCAGCTCACTTTACTGTTTTTATCAAATATATCTACAAGTTTTCACTGTGAACAAACAGAAATGAAACTCAGTCAACGAGTCTCCCCACAAATCGCTGCTGTTTCTCGGAACCGGCAGCGATCATTTATTGTTTGCTGTGCGGAGTGTAAATAACTATCAGGATCATTTGCATTTGGAGACACGGCGTCGCTTTTCTGGTCTACCGGGCGGGGATTTATTGAAAGTGTAGATTTTACGGTGAAACTGTGAGAACTCTGAATGCACCGCGGTGAAACCCGCCGCCACAATAAGTCTGAAAACCATCTGACTTATCCCGAAACTCAGCGAGACCCCCAGATCTTATCTGCCCGGCACGCACATGTGGCCATTTCAGCGGTTATTAGAGGCAATTACAGTCTAATCTCCAGCAGGAATCAAGATTGCATTTTGTTTGTATTTCCAACGTGCTTTTGCTTAGAAAGCTTGATTTATTTCAAACCAGGTGAAATGTTTATGAGTTCTGCTCTCCTCCAATTTGCGCACGAGTTTTCCGATGGGAGGCTGGAGCTCCATCGCAGGGTTAAAGGAGAGAAAGAGAGAAAGACGGGCCCTCAAATATAAAATAAAGTTCTTCCTGTCGAACATGGGTCTTTGTCTGTTTCAATGCTTATGATACAATCGTTAAATCATCACAGCTTTAGTGAGTTTATCATCATGCTTTGATTAATTCAAAAATCCTAAAAATCAAGAGTTTTGCATTTATCTGAGTGAAAACAACAAAACTCCAGGAGCTTTATTGCATTTGTTTGTATATTTGAATGATGGGACTGCCTCACTCTTCCCCTCTCATTTCATATTTCATGCTTGAATGCTTAAAGTTAAAATCACCTGAAGAAAAATTAGAAATAATAATGAATACTGTCATCAATTTAGGTGCTGAGGAGGTTATTTCACTGCTGTTTTCACTGTTATCTGTTGTAACGACTCTTCATTTTCTCTGGAGAGTCTCTCTAAAAAGTGCATATAAATAATGGTATTACCAATGATAATTCACCTTCCCTTTAAAAGAAGTTTCTTTCATGCGAATGAACCTCTATTTTCTTAAAGCTTCTTTCTCATTATGTTGTTTCTTTAAGCTGAAACACAGTTAAAAACACCCAAACAACATAAACCTTCTCCTGGCCTAATTATCCCAAGTTTTCACATGAAAATCTCAAAAAAAAAAAAAAAAAATTGTCGGGTACGTAAAGCACTCCTTGTATCATTGTATATGTGTGTGTGTGTGTGTGTGTGTGTGTGTGTGTGTGTGTGTGTGTGTGTGTGTGTGTGTGTGTGTGTGTGTGCGCTTTGAGCTTTACAGTAGGAAGTATTTAAAAGTTAAGGGGCCCAAATTGCCGCCCGGGCCCAGTGGGTCATTAGCCGCCTTCTGAGGAGGAGAAAGTGTAGGGTGGAGGGCGAGAGAGAGAGAGAGAGAGAGAGAGAGAGAGAGAGAGAGAGAGAGAGAGAGAGAGAGAGAGAGAGAGAGAGAGAGCGAGGAGAGAGAGATCTGACTGTAACTTTGACGCACGCTCGGCTTAATGACGTCCAATCAGTCACATCCTCGGGGCTCCGTGCTCGCCGATTACAGGCCTGCGATAATGGTTCACATCAGCTGAGGAACGGCTCCGCAGGAAGCCCAGATGACCGCGGTCTGGCTTCTGACTGGAGAACACGGCTGCTTTAACAGGTTGTTCTAAAGCAGCTCTGTGGATGATCTGACCAACGGGACACCCCCCCCCCCCTCGCTCTCTTTAAAGACTCTTCCTCCCACCTTGTCATTGGTGCGTGTGGTCACAGAGAAGGAAGCGGTCGCCGGTGCTGAAAGTGGGC
This sequence comes from Salarias fasciatus, assembly GCF_902148845.1. Classification (NCBI taxonomy): domain Eukaryota; kingdom Metazoa; phylum Chordata; class Actinopteri; order Blenniiformes; family Blenniidae; genus Salarias; species Salarias fasciatus. The sequence continues at coordinate 21,733,377 of NC_043754.1, forward strand.
GTGAGCGCCGCTTCTTAAGTGAAAAAACTGATTTATGAGACCTCGCAGTTCCTCTTTTGTCTTTACGGCCGCGGTTTCCTCTCGGCTGAGCGTCTCTCAGACACCACACTCTTTAAAGTCTGCGTCCTTTGTGCCTCTGTCCTTGGAAGTCAAGGACTCGGGCCTGATGACCTGCGACGGGGCAGCGCGGATACAAACATCCTCCCATCTGCCGCTCGCCTCCACCCTGGACTTCAAGTTCCTCCAAAACAATGAACAATTTCCTGCCACGTTGTCTACATCTTCTCCTTCTTTTCAGTGTTTCTTGTTTCCATGTTAATGAACATCGCTGAGTCCAAAAACGTGCACCTGGAGTGAGCTGGTGAAATGTTTCAAATTAAAATGAGTTGTTTTGTGTTTTCGTTTCAGAAAGATTTTGCATTTACACAACAACGCTTTGAAAACGACGCCCGTGAACGGCAGAAACGCTGAAGACGGTGTGGTGTTCATGCTGGGCCACTAGTGGGTGCCGTTGAATGCCTTTATAGTGAAAACACACAAGAACAACACACTATAAATATAAACAATAGTGAGAGCATATTCATGTGGTCAGAGGAAAGGCTGGAGGTGCAGTCTGGTGTTTTACTGTCCATCAGCTGAGCAGAAAGAGCAGAAGATGGCTGTAAGGACGGTTTTAGGACGGATGGTTTTAATCCTGTCTTTGGCATCAGTGTAGTTGTTCTGAGCCTTCACCCCTCACAGCTCTCACTGGAGTTATCTGCTTGATGACAGTGTTGAAACAAACGTGCGCTTTTTGCTCTTTTTTTCCTTTTATTTCTTCATTAAAGTTAATTTTTCTTCCTTTATAAATGATTTCGAATATTTAACCGAATATTTGGAATGCTATTACATATCCTGGCCATTTGGCTGAAGCTCATTGATAAGTTAATGCTGAGTTGAGAAGACATTTTATTTCTGCTCAAGGAAAATCAAATATTAACTCAGGTCAAGATTTTCTTCCATCCATCAAAATAAATAAAAAGCCCAGTCCGGTAACATTATTTGTAGGTTAAATAGCAAACGTTCAGAGAAGCACTCGGTGTCCGCCTAATGTGCAAATCAATCCTCAACAGAAAGCTCCGTTTGTGAAGGAAGTCTTTTCAATTTCCCCCCCATTAATGTTGGAGGGCAGATAAATCCTGGAAGGGGCTCCATAATTCACCGGGCCGGGCGAACAGCCACACAGACCGCTGAATGAGCGCCTGTCTCATCGGCCGACTGTCTGTCTGACGGGGCGGTCAGGTGATTACAAGGACGCCATTTGGTTTTACAGCGGAATAATATGGCCACTGTTCGCTCCCTTTCCTTTCTGTCCGGCCCCGGGAGGACGGAGCGGGGGCCGGCAGGGGAGTGATTAAGATTTTAGGGAGATGCCTGGCTGGTTCAGGGGTCAGAGGGTAAAGAGTGGGGATTTATTAGCTCCATAAATTAGACCCAGACGTCCCGGCCCTCGTCGCTCCCTCCTCTTCACCTCCCCTTCACTTTAAATCACTCCTGGACTGCTCTCAGGCCTCTGAACACCGATAGATAGATAGATAGATAGATAGATAGATAGATAGATAGATAACATTTATTACCATTTTCTTTTTTCTTGCTGAGTCTGTTTTACTGCTTTGAACTCCAAATTATGAAACTCTGTTACACTTAAGTTGTTGTCATTTCAGTCGAGTCTCTGATCTGTCTTGTTTCCACGCGTCGATAAAAATGACAGTAAAACAACAAAAGTACGAGTATTTAACGACGCCAAAACAAAATGAAAGGATTTGACGTGTTTGTGAAGTCGAGAAAATTCAAAACGTGTAAAGCGGGAGACGGAGTGGAGGTCCAGTGTTCTTCATGGTTCCTCATCAAGCTCCTAAAATCCCCGATAGAGCAGAGAGCCAGGTGGAACTCTGGGATGCTGTGGGCCTGCGCCGTTTGTAGATCGCGAGTTCCAGCGTATAAATCCTGCCCGGGACGTCTGTTGTTGCAGCTGAGCGCGGCCGGGCCGGGTATTTGCGGCGGCACCGAGCTGGAACTCCATTATGACCCATCAGGGCTGCGGCGGCGAGCGGCCCGGCCTGGAGTCACGGCTCCTTCCTGTGTGGCGCTCTGGTTTCCTCCCACAGTCCGAAAAACATGCATGTGAAGTTAATTGGTGTCCCTACAGCTGCCTGTTTTGCCGCGCGGTGGCCCGGCGGCCCCGATTCAGCCAACGGGATAGAAGATATCAGACCAGTTACCGTAATATTCTGCTTTCAGTGGGAGGATTTCTACAAGCACAAACCCACAACACAGAAACACTCCTCGCTAACTGCTGCTTTTCCAGCTCAGTTTAAATGATTACCGCTGAACTAAAGTAATATTAATGTTTCAGCGAAGCCGCCCACTTATTTAAAGAACGAATAAAAACATTCGAGGCCCAATAACAACAAACGCCGCAAGTGGCTGACTGGCTTGTTCTCCCACCCGGAGATCAAACCCTTCAAATAAAAGAAAGGAAAATATTTGTCTTGGTTTGACTCTTCGACCAGGCCCTGGTCGTCCCGCGCCAGCCGCTGCTCTCCTCGGAGCTCCGAGGCTATTTGATCATTAAAGGCCGGGGAGCGCCGTGGGCGTGTGTGTGTCTCTGCTCCTCCGATTAAAGGGCAGCCATTGAGGAGTGTGTGTTTTGTGGTTTGAGCCGACAGCGCGCGGGACGCCGCGCAGGCCCGGGCTGACGCGGCCGCGCCACACCGAGATCTGAGCGCGTGCGGTCAAGGGGGGGGGCGGGCGGAGGGAGGGCGGAGGGGGTGCTGAAGCATGACGGTATGACTTGTAAACCGACTCCAGGCAGGATTCAGTGGCCTTTTGTTTCAACTGAAAAAGCACAAAAATATCTTTCCTTAATGTGCAGTAAAGAAAAAGACTCTTTATTGGCGCAGTGAGTCTGACTCTGACGTTCAGACAGTGAGCGCTCTCTCTCCTCCGCCTGCGTGAGGTGTATGTGTGTGTGTGTGTGTGTGTGTGTGTGTGTGCGTGTGTGAGCGCTCCATTGACGCAGCGAGGGCCTCTTTCAGCACGTCCCGGGCTCCGCGGCGCTCTCTCGGCGGGCCGCGGCCTGACAGAGGACGTTTTCAGCCCGGCGCTGACAGTGATGAAACGCCTCCGGTGGAGTCCAGGAGCTGCAGTGAAACACACAGTGCTCAGAGTGTTGACCGAGACCAGGAGTCTCCGAGCGTGTGTGTGTGTGTGTGTGTGTGTGTGTGTGTCGCTGTGTTTACGACTAAGGACTTTTCGAAAAAAAAAAAGTGAACGGGCAGCAAACAGAGAGGCATTTGATGTATGGGGCCGTGAATGCGCGGCAGTGTCTGGAGGGAGGCTGCTTCCTGGGCGCCGCCGGCCGCAGCTTGACGTGTCTGACAGCCGAGGACCGGTCGGCCCGGCGGGAAGGAAACCGTCTGTTTCTGCAGCCACTGCGCCTTAAGGGGCTTCAGGAAACACATCGTTTCAGGAAAGTTTGGCGTTTGCACGGCAACGTTTTGTACTTTCCACATTGGGCCACTGGTGGGCGCTGCTGCATGTTTCTGTGTTCAAACCAGAACGCTGATCGCTTCCATCGGAGCGTCTATAAAGTTGTGTTTTCTGTGACACTGAGCAGCGTTTTCATCAGCATTTTCACTGTAAACCTTCGTCAGATGTCTGCAGGCGTGACTGATAAGTGAAAAAGCAAAACCCCGGGACTGAAATGCATAAAAAAGGAAATCCGCAGAGCGTCAGATAAAAGCCAGCGTTTGATAGCTGAGGTGTGACGCTCGGAGGTGTCGGAGCCTGAATCCTTTTATAGAAGCGGAGGCTGGCAGCAGGCGGTCCGGATGTTTACAGCTCTCACTGTCACTGTGTACAATCCCAGCCGAGCTGCTGAGGAGCGCTGATGGACGACGGCGTGCTGGACGCCACTGCTCATGTAAACCGCTGAAGGTATTCAGGTTGGATGGAGGTGGAGTTAATGAAGAGAGTGGTTCCGTCCTCCAGCTGACCGGTCCGCAGGAGTCCCGCCGGTCACCATATCTACCCAAGACAAAAGCCAAGAGAGAGCAGAGAGGCTGAACTGAGTAAACAAACGGAGGAGACGACGCTGAGGGAGTCGAGAGGAGGAGGAGACGGGAGACGGACCGGAGCGGAGGTGGAGGTTTACTGTAACCAGCCTCATTAAGAGCTCAGGAAGAGCGAGAGGCAACAGGAAGCCCGGCACCCTGCGCCGCCGCCGCCTTTTACTGGCCTGCTCCGGTCTGCTCTGTCTCAGTGTGTGTGTGTGTGTGTGTGGGTGTGTGTGTGTGTGTGTGAGAACGCAGAAATAGCAGTAGTGAGCGCGACACTCAAGGCCACATGAAGAGCTACGATGAGGAGATGACGCAGTTCTGTTGGCCGGCCGTCAGTGATGTTTCAAATTGTCAGACAGTGGTGCAGTGGACGGCCCTGTCAGCCCAGGGAGAGAAGTCCAGGTCTGAATCTGTGCTCCAGTCTTTCCATTTAGATGTTTTCTCCTTCAACTTTGATGTTTTTTCACCCGTCCGGACATTTCTGCCCTGATGTTTGATTCGCTCACGTCCACTCACGAACACTGCAGCCTGTCAGTCACGCTGCGCTCTCATGCTGCACGCACCAAACTTTTTGCTGTTCTCAGAGTTTGTTAAACTCATGATGTACATCCGAATGTTTGAAATTTCTGAGCAAATTTTAGTGAAAATGCTCTAAAATGAAATTTCTATTGTCCATTTTTTAAGCTTTTGCGATTATTGAGAGGAGAGTGAGAAGATGTCTTCAGAAAGTGTCTTTCTAACTAACTTTAGAAAAACATTGATTTGAAGAAATCAATGAAAGAATTCCCCCCCAAACATATCTTACTTTATCATCCGTAACGTCACACGTGACGTGGCGTCTGGTCCACTCATCGCTTAACAACCAAACCTGTTTCCACAGCAAAAAGTCAAACTTTCTTTTTATCAATATTCAGACAAATCCATCACTTAAAAGCATTTTCAGAATTTTCAGATTTCCAGTGCTTCCATTAACGTCTGTTTTCATTATTTTTGAAAATTCCAGAAAGAACAGATGGATGGAAGCTCAATCACTGAGACACAAAACACATCTTTTTGTGTCTTCATCTTGATTCATGTCGTTTATCTTTCTGGATGTATTTCGTGTTTTACTTCGCTCATACAGAGGAACTCTCACTTGGCTGGTTTGGCGCAGTGGAAGCGTTTTCCTGTATAACCAGAACTTCTAAACTCCAACGCCGTGCGCGGTTCTACGCACTTGTTTCAGCAGTTTCCTGCTCGTGGAAGTGAATGTGACGATTACTGAAGCTTTAATGTCTCCAGATTGCAAACCTTGTTCCTGCCCCCGCATCCGCCGCCACTCCTCCGTCCACAGGCGTGAAATGAGGACCATGTGTTGCTGCTGTTCTCCTCCTCCTCCTCCTCTTCCTCCACTCCCTCTGCTGTCCCGTCACACTGACCGGCGGCAGGTCTCTCTTCCGTCGAGGCAGAGCAGAGCGAGCGACGCGGGGCGGACAGATAAACACACCTACGTGGAAATTACAGTCGCCTCACACGTCAGGGAGGAAGTTGAGGTACCCACAGAGAACCCACGTGCACGCCACACCGGCCGGTACACGTGCCGGATGTGTCGGCCGTGAGCTGAGGTGGTGAACACTGCGGAAGCATGATGGGATTGTTTGAGAGTCAGCTGGCACGTTTGAGGATCCGTTTTCTCCCCGCTTCTGATTCTGATTCTTCCCCTGAAAAATCTTTTCTCGCCACAAAAACCAAAGCAGAAACGGGCGTCAGTGAGAGAAAGCTTGTCTGACTGGAGAGGAGACGACAGACGCGCCGGCCTGATGCGAAGCAGCAGAACGTTTCGGGGGGGGGGGGAAGAAGAAATGCTGGAGTGTTTGCTCTGGTATGAGTGTGTGTGTGTGTTTGTGTGTGTTTAGGGGTTGCCGGGGTGGAGAGGTCACATCTCGCCAGGATGCAGGGGTCAAGTTTATTTTTCCTGCCAGGGGGAGGCGGCGACAGAGAGGAAGGAGAAACCGGAGGGATGAATGGAGGGAAAGAGGGTCCAATCAAAATCCTGAAGGTTCCTGAAAGACGCTTTATTAGAACCGTTTCAATATTCCATTGTTAGTTCGTCTACATCGCTCTATAAAACACACTGAGAATCTCTTGTTTACCGTCTGAAACTGCAAAAAACCGTCTGAGAGACGTCCTCTTCAGTGTATCCGCTGATTATTTTATTAATACAAATGAAAATATCTGCTGTTCCACCTGAACGGGACAAATTAATGACGAGTCATGACGATTTACTGACTGAGCGGCTTCGAACTGAGACTCCAGCAGAAATCTTAAACTAGAAAAGATGGAGATCGGCTGTTCTTCTTCTTTAATCAAGAAGCTGGAGCTTCCCGTCTGAACACACCCTCTCTGATGAGAGACACTGCGGATAACGGTTCGATTTCCACTGTTCTGCTGCTGTGATGAAACATCTGGCTGGGTGGAACATCTGCACGCCGTATGCGTCTGTCCCGTGGCAGCTGCTGATCTGGATCCTGTACCTTCGGTATGACCCCCGACTTGAGGCTCTCCGTGCAACGAAAAAGAAAAACGCAACAATTATGAGCTTTTTTTTAATGACAAGTCACCAACGCTTGGGTCAGAAAAGGCTCTGAGACCTGGACTGAGATGAGCTTCATGCGGGGTTTGTGGCTGTCTTAATCAGTACACACACACTCACACACTCACACACTCACATACACACACACACAGACACACACAGTCTCGTATTTCTATCCTTATGGGGACCTTCCATTGACTCCCATTCATGTCTAGCCCCTAACCCTGACCCTTACCCTAACCCTAACCCACACCACAACAAAGCCTAACCCTAAAGAAATGTTTTTGCACTTTTACTTTTTTCAGTAACAACAACATGGTCAAGAAAACACTGTTTCTCCTACTTAGGACCGGAAAAAGGTCCCCACAAGGCACGTCGTTCCACGTTTTGCTATCCTTGTGGGGACATTTGGCCCCAACAAGGATAGAAATACGAGAACACACACACACACACACACACACACACACACACACACACACACACACACACACACACACACACACACACACACACACACACACACACACAAACACACACACACACACTCTCACACTATCAGCCTGCTGAAGGACTTCCTCCCAGCTCAAACAGCCCACGTCCTGAGTTTCAAGTAGACTTCTGTTTATCAGGAAACTTCTTGCACACACACGCACACACACGCTCAGTCTCGTATTTCTATCCTCGTGGGGACCGTCCATTGACTCCCATTCATGTCTAGCCCCTAACCCTGACCCTTACCCTAACCCTAACCCACACCACAACAAAGCCTAACCCTAAAGAAATGTTTTTGACCTTTTACTTTTTTCAGTAACAACAACATGGTCAAGAAAACACTGTTTCTCCTACTTAGGACCGGAAAAAGGTCCCCACAAGGCACGTCGTTCCACGTTTTGCTATCCTTGTGGGGACATTTGGCCCCAACAAGGATAGAAATACGAGAACGCACGTGCACACACACACACACACACACACACACACACACACACACCTTTCCCTCTCCTTCACATCCAGACTGGAGCCCCCGATGTTTGACTCATGTCATGATATCTGTAGAAACTGACCTCTGACCTGCTGGAATATTAAAAGTCTGTATGAACGTGGGGGGTCACGACCCCCTGGAGGCCGCTATGACTGTTATTGTCCCTCTACTGAGCAGAACAGCTGCTTCTCTGGTTGACATGGCGACGGACTCGTAGCGTTTTCGAAAAGTTCCTCTTTGGAGCCATTTTGAAAAAAAGTGTCGTGCTATTTTTAGAAATTCACAGAAATTGAATCACTCTCCATCTGAACGTGCACGGATGTGACGTTTGGGGTTTTTTACGAGTCTTCCCGGCATCCTGGGGGGCACGCCGGGCCTCCCCGTCCTCTGGACACAAAATATTTAAATTTGTCTGTTGTTCCCATCTCAGAGGAAGGCAGATGAAGGTGGACAGATAAGGACGAAGACTGAGCGTGTGTGTTTCAAACGCGGGACAAAACAACGTCCCCGCAGCTATTCCTGTAATCTGCCTCAGCCTCCCTCCTCTCCTCCTCCGCTCAATCAGCTTCTTCCCTCCAGGAGTCACATCAAAGAGCCCAGTGCTATCAGTGCTGCGAGGCGTGTGTGTGTGTGTGTGTGTGTGTGTGTGCTGGACATACCACGGCTTATCTCTGTGAGTAGCAGACCTCTTTCCTGGTTTATCTCCCAGCCCCGCTGGCTCGGATTTATCAATGGGAAAAACTCGCAGCGGAAAATAACTGATCTAACCCAGCAGAGTCCTGCTGATCCGGGCCCAAATGATCCCAGATGATCCCAAATGATCCCAACTGGTCCCCGCTGGTCAACGAGGAGCTCATGGTCCTGGTTTTAAAATAATACATGTGGTGAAAGCCTTTTGGATTTCTCCAAATTTCTCAACATTTGAATGAAATTTCATCAGAAATTGAGAAAAAAGAACGCTAGTGTTTGGAGAAAAGTAGCACAAAAACTCCTTAAAACAGGCGAGAAAACTCAGAATCATCCTGAAGTTTTCTGGTTAGCTGAGCAGGTATCACCCCCTCCTCACCTCACTGTCCCCTCAGATTGATAACGCCGATCGGCTCGAAGGCGTCTCGGCTGGTGGCATCCCCCCCCCGCCCCCGCCGCCGCCCCGCTGCTCTGATAGCGGCCTGAAGGGCCACATCACAGGAACACGAGTCCTCTTTGATAAGCGGACCCCGCTCCGGCCTGTTCACGCAGCGGCAGGCGATCCGCGACCGCAGGCCGGCCTCAAACACACACACACACACACACACACACACACACACACACACACACACACACACACACACACTCCTAAAATAACAGGAGGCTGGGGAGAGAGTTCGGTCCCTGTTTTGAGAGGCCGATGGAAGCTGTGCGACGTGCTGGGAAAGCTGGGTTAAACGTCCAGATCTGTACGTCCAGGCTGTCGTCTCTGCGTCTATTTCAGGCCGGAGGAATCATGTAAAGTCCGTCCACACGAGGAGCCGTATATGTTTGTTTTGGAGCCTCTGTCTGGGTAAACACAGCTCGTTCTGCAGCTCTTTAAATGGTCATCCGCCGCCGCTGACCGGCCGTGACGTGAGCAGGTTTGCCTTGGCCCGAGACGGGAGGCTGACTTCACCTGAAGTCCGGCCGTATTCACCGTTCTCTATTTAAGGCCCGAAAAGACGGAGAAGGACAGATAAACCTGATAAAACTCCCATGTTCAGGCTCTGTGGAGCGATAGCGCAGCAGCCTGCTGGGAGAAATCAAGACGCTCGCTCCTGTCCGGATGAAACACAGCCTGTTTGCGTCGGGTCATTAAATCATGAGAAACATTCAGGGGGGGGGGGGGGGGGAAACGGAGCAGAAATCATCTTTAGATTCTTGGTTTTCAAACATAAATCTATTCTAATAGTTCACTTCAGTCATAACTTCTCAACTCATTTAACTGGACTCACTTTTCCTTATTAAGCTGCAGGAGAGCGTCGAAGCCCTCTTGGTGTTTACATACCGGACCCGCCTCGGGGGAATCTGACGGACAACAAACAGGTCGGATGCTTTTTGTTGTCCTTCACATTCTTCATGTGTCAGCGAACAGAGTCCCGCTGCTCCACATCAGACGCTCCTCCACGGGCCATTAAGAAAGATCACAAACACACCGAGCAGCTTGAATTATACAGATTACTGTCCGGAGCCTTCTCTTCTAATGGAAGGAAGATTTCCACTCGTGTGAGTGAATGATCAGCCTATTGGTATCGATAATCGTTCTTTTGCTTAAAGATACGAACAGAAAAAAAAGGCGTTTTGACTGTGATGACTTGTTTTCTGCTCCACGTTCAGCCATGTGGCTGCGGTTCGCCTCTGCTCGGCTGCTGATGGGGCTGATTAGACACATTTCCTATCCGTGTCCTTCTCGAGGACTTCAACCAACATCTGGCTTCATCGTCGCCGGCGGGCTTCTCTGAACAGAAGGATGCGAGTCGTTTCACCCTCCCAGCCGAGCTGCTCAGGTTTTATTCTGACAGGACCAAAAGAGAAACGTCAAGAAAACTTTGAGGTCCTATTTCTGATGAGCGGACGTCTTCATCCCTGAGACCATGGAGGGAGGAAGACAGAGAGACAGTCAGGAGACAGAGGGATGCGTGAAGAGAGAGAGGGAGGGAGGATACAGGCGGGAGGCGGCGAGGCGTGACAAATATCTCCGTCCTGTCGAGGGAGTGAAAGCAGCAAGAGGGAGAGAAAGGAGATAAACAAGATGGACGGAGGGACAGAGACTTCTCGGGGCGGGAACAAAAAGCACATTGATCGGACACGTCAGTCAGCGAGAGGTGAAAGAAAGAGGGAGGAGGAGGGAGGAGGAGGAGGAGGAGGGGGAGGAGGAGGAGGAGGAGGAGGAGGAGGAGGAGGAGGAAGGGGAGGAGGAGGAGGAGGAGGAGGAGGAGGGAGGAGGGGGAGGGAAGCGGCCGGAGGAAGCGGGATTCAATCAGACCCTGTCAAGGTCAGTTTGCAGTGAATGGGCCCCTCCACCTGGACGCTCTTTCAGCGACGGGAGGCCTCGCCGCGCGGCATGCTGGGAAGGGGCCGGCCCGCTCCCGAAGACACACTCCCAGACTAAAGTGTGGCTCCGCTGCCGAAACGCAGCGTTCAGGAAAACACCGTGCCTCTGATGGAGGAGCGGGAAACACGTCACTGCTTTCTTTGTTGCTTTTGGTGTCTGGAAAACATTTTTTCAAGATCTTCACAGTCTTGGAAATTCACACTTTTCCAAATAAAAATGATATCTGGACACATATGATTATTATTAGTCTAGTTATTTTGTTGACTCTTACAGAATAGATGCAGACTTTTATTATTCAAGAAACATTTCAGTCGAAAACATCCGTCAGTAAAACCAGTACAGTTAAAGTATATCAGCGAGAACTCCTACTGGACAGCTATTTTTCTTTTTTTTTTTTTTTCTTTACTTTTGAGGCAACGTTTGATCCCAGTTTGGCAGCACAGTACCGCTAAACTGACCAAAACTATAACCTCCAATCACTGACACCTCTAAACTGTCATCTCGTTTCGGTGCAAAATGTGACTTGAAATCCTGCGGCCTCGACGGAGCCGTTTGGGGGACCAGTTTCGGTCCACGTGCCTTATGTTCGATGCAGCTTGATCGAAGTCACTCACCCCAGGTCCCTTCCATCAGATCCCCAGTAGCTCAGTTTTGACGCCGTGTGTGACATTGCTGAGCGCGGCGTCTCTCCATGTGTGGCCACAGCCGAGCGAGTAAACAGTCGTGGTCGTCCTCCAGCGCCGTGTTTGTTGCTTCACGGCTGAGTCGATGAAGGTGGACTGTTAGAGGCTGAATTACACATTTCTTGATTTGAGCCTGAGTGAGTGTGTGTGTGTGTGTGTGTGTGTGTGTGTGTCACACACTTAACCAAAGAAAAACACGCTGCAGTGAAAACAGATGATCTTTGCAGCCGTTCGTTCTCCTCATGCTCAGGTCAAAAATGAATTTCCCCCCACTTGCAGTCGCAGTAAATAAAGCTGGGTTGTGTGCTGATAAGGCTGAAACCTGAAAGTCGGAGCGTGTGTGTGTGTGTGTGTGTGTGTGTGTGTGTGTGTGTGTGTGTGTGTGTGTGTGCTGCGGGGATGTTTGCCCCGGTGGCTCGGTGCCCGTGCAGATCGCCCGCTGGCCGCCTGAAAGCGGCCGTCCCGCCTCGGCCTGAGAACCATTTCACAGGTAATTAATGGACATAATGAGTGCAGTTCCAGACCGGGGCCGGCTCCACACGCACAAACACACTGATCCCCGCACAAAGGGAGGGAGGCAGTCTCAGGCCGGGGAATAGCTTCTAATGATTTCTCCTCTATAAACATCTAAAACTCACTTCATGTGAAAACATACGAGGACAGATATTTTAAGCTTTTAAAAATAGACGCTCTCACAAAGTCGAGCCTGTTTAAACACAAATACACAACCGAAATGTCCTCGCTTTCACAACCTGGGAGAGCAACTACAGCCCTTCTTTATGAGAGAACGTACACACACACACACACACACACACACACACACGTCTGGCTGGATCTGCGTCACAGCAGCACCGCGCAGGCCTGGAATCACTTAGGCCGCCACACATCCATAAACCAACACAGGAAAGACGCGTGGCACCACCGAACGACACGGTTCACCGCTCAGGCCAAGAGCTCCAGCGGCTGCCGTCTGCACGTCGGTCAGGTGCCTGCTGTGGTGTGTGTGTGTGTGTGTGTGTGTGTGTAAAACATTCTGTAGGTTTTCAGGCTGACAGTCAGAGTTTTGTCTTTATTTTTGGGTTTTCCAGACAGGATGGGAGGGAGCTGGCTTTTTGTTTCTCATGTGTTGTTTCCAGCACCGCTGTCCGCCGGCGGCGGCGGCGACGCATCACGAAGTGCTTTCAGCGTGTGATTCCCCCCCGAAACTGAGAACCAGATGAAACGAGGTGAGCGTGCTCCGCTCCTGGAGTTATCTTCAAGCGACAGACGAGACACTTGAAGAGGAAAAAAAAGAATTTCTAAACGTGGGATGGCCGAACCCGGGCATCAGATCATTGTTTTTACTCCTGGAGGTTTAATTTAAAGGTCAAAGGTGATGAGATGAGATGAGAGGACTTTGACTGTTAGACAAAATTTTGTGCTGAATAATGTTTTTTTTAAAAAAAAATCTTTCTCTGCCTCTCTGCAGTTGGAAAAATAGGATTTTTCGTTGTACTGGCCTGTCGACCTCATTCCATTAAAAAAAAAAAAAAAAACCCTCTCGAACCAATGTCACTGGCACAAACACACACACACACACACACACACACACACACACACACACACACACACACACACACACTCAGAACCCACAAACAGGGGCCTACTGACTAAAATACGTGCAGCCGTGCACGTGTGCAAACAAGTGCGTGCTGACCTTTGACCCGCGCGACCAGGGCAGCTCTCAGGAGAGTTCACTCGGACGTCCCGGACACCTGCCTCCCATTTCTCACGTGACACACACACACAGAATGCCACACACTCTGATCTCCGCTCCGCGGCGTGCGGCGGTCTGTGTGAAGCCTTGTTTCTGCCGTTCAGAGAGAAGATTGTTGTTTCGGAGCTTTTTCTCTGTTTTCTGCGATCCGGGCTGTCATTAAGCATTTAAATGGAACAAAAGCCAAACTGACATTTTCTCACAGGAGGTTAATCGCTGTTTCCTGTTCTCTTGCTCGGACAGTTGTGAAGGTGTGTGTGTGTGTTTCGATAATCCTGAGAGCTGTGACTTCTCTCCCAGGGCTTTAGCTCTTCCCCGACATGCCTGCACACCGACAACGGAAAAAGAAAATATTTCTCTTTTCACAGCAGCCCCACAGGCGCAAATCTTATATCACGAACGCGGGAAGAGTTATGGGTGGGCTTGGAGGTCGCCTCGGCGTGGAGCACCCTTGGGCGACACCTGTGTGAGGGATGTGGCCCGCGGGAGGCCGGCTGGAGGACCCGGGGCGGCTCAGATAAGCAGAGGTCAGCCGGAGGAAGCCTCTCCTCCAGCTTCTTCTGCATACCTGAAGACACCGGCGCTGATTTTGGGGAGAGATTATGAACCATAAACCGCTCATTCTGAGGCTTTGATTTGTGAGCTAATAATCCAACACTTCCGCTCCTGACAGCGCCGTCTGTGATTGATGTGTTCAGCTGGAAGGAGAAGGACCAGGACGGACCAGGACGGACCAGGACGGACCAGGACGGACCAGGACGGACCAGGACGGACCAGGACCAGGTAGATCCCAGACCTGCGAGGGGAGAGCCGAGGCTTCCTGTCTAGGAACGATGAGACGTTGATGATGAGGAGCGAGGCTTTGCTAAAGGGATCAATCCGTCCGTCTGCAGCGAGCGGATTGGTGACCGTCTTCTCCTCTCTGTCCTCTGCTTCCCTCTCCTTCTGTCTTCTTCTAACCCCAACCGAAGGAGACTAGAAGGAAAACTTTCTCAGTGTTTTCTCACGATGATCCCCGATTAAATCTAAAGTCCAGGCTCCACTTTGCTTTTTCAACATCCGACTAAATGATCTGAAAAGTCAATCACATCCTCTGTTGGACTGAATGACCCGTACAGGACTGTTGTTTTTACCCACTAAGATCTAATTCTCATCTCACAGAATCAGGCTTCATTAACTGGGACACAGCAGAAAGGTGATTATTATTGTCTGTGAATACTGAGAATGAAAGACTCCTTTTGCTTCATGGGTGGAAAAATGAAGATAAAGACTGGCCAGCTGATCACAAACGCATATTTTTAGACTTTTAGACGGGCACACCAGGAGAAAACATACAAACTAAGCACAGAAAGGCCACTAACAGGACTCTTATGGAGGATTTTCTGTACCGGGGGAGTTTTGATCAATATTTTTTAGAAACCATCTCTTGTCCTCTTAACTCACAAATTGAACCACTTCGATGCCCCAGGATTTAAACAATTAGCTGATTGTAAACCTCAATAATATAAATCATGATGGAAAAGTTCGTTTATCCTCATAATGTGATTAAAACTGTAAAATATTTGGATTTATTAAACATAAGCCAACATATGTAAAGCCTTTTTGCCATATTCTTTATAATTAGTCACATACATAAAGGAAGTCAAAGCTGTAGTGTCTCAAAACATTATTTCCATTCCTTCAGTCGTAGGTGTGTGTGTGTGTGTGTGTGTGTGTGTATGTAAATGTACATATCATGAGATTGAAAGCGATCTATTAAAAACGGATCTATTCTAATTCATGTCGTCATTCATCATGTTAACGTTGCAGGTTCATGTCAGCAGTGAAGACAGTCTGGAGGAAAACATCTCTCACAGTGCAGGTGTCTTGAGTGAATTTAAAAATATTGCTTCAAACAGCAAAATCAGGACAATTACATCTTTGTAGAAGAAAAGAAAAAATCCTTAAAGGTCTCTTCAAAGGTTTGGATTAAGCTCTGCTTCTTTCCCCCTCTCGTCTGAGCTGATGGAGCGTCGAGCTCGCCTCTCGCAATAAACCTGCGACAAAATAGCAGCTCCTAATTGTTGAGTTTAACGCCTGGTGATTACAGGGGCTCATAAAACTGGGCCCTGACAGAGAAACGCCGCCCTCCCGCCTCCCGGCCCACACAGGGCGCCAGCGCCAATCAGCAAGTCTCTCTTTTAACACCATTTTTTCATTTTACAGCCCGGAGAGGGAGGAGAAGCCTTCCCTCATTTGGCTAACGGAGGCCAGTAAACGCTCTGAGATTTAGATTAATTGAGCGTTTACAGGCGGGGACGAGGCGGGCTGGGCGAACCGCTCGCTCCCTGGATGCGCCGACTGGGTTTGAGCGACGGGAAATATATGAGAGCAACGAAGCTCTTCCGTTGAAGAGTTTGCATGTTTCCCCTGTGAGTTCCCGAGGTTTCCTTCCTCCACAGAGTGGGTTTTTTGGTCCAGAAAGTTGGATTTCAGGTGAACTGCGTGAACGAAAGGCGGGATTTCAGCTTCCCTCTTCCCCGATCTCTGAAGGTGTCTCGGTCTTCTTTGTTTCCTCGGTGTGTATACGGGACAAAAGGACCACACACTGGGGTGTTTTTTCCAGTGCATTCTGGGACAGTACCTTGACTTTGTGGGTTGTGTGTGTCGCGGCGGCGGCGGCGGCGGCGGCGGCTCCGTCTCCAGGACGGTGGCGGCGAAACACACCGAACCTCACGCCGCCGCAATAACGTGAGAATGCGTCGATGAGGTGACATTTTCTGTGACTGTAAACACAGATTTAGATCCCCATGACACACACACACACACACACACACACACACACACACAGAGGCAGTGTGTTGTAATGACAGAGCCATTGTTGTCTGGGCCGCCCTGACAGCGTCATTAAAACACCAGGAATTTAAACACACGGCACACGTCTGTATATCTGTGAGCATCTTCTGTGTAATTTTCCCCTGCATCCACACAAAGGGCTCCTCGGGATCCCGGAGCAACCAGGCCGCACAGATGGGAAAGTTTTTCGCTAATTTCTCTTTAGGAAAAACAAAGCATCACAAGCTCCCCTTTAAATGAAACGGTTTGACGGCGGCGCGCCGCACGGCCAGGTTTCCCCCCCCCCCTTTAATTTCCACCGAGGGTCACATTTTCATTTTCTTTGGGTTCCGCGGCTCATTTTATTTTCCAGTTTACAGTATTGTCCACTCGCAGCACAAAAGAGCCATTTGATGGAGAATTACAAGCCCGGGACTCTTCAGATTTTCCCCTCTCCGGTCAGGCCTCCGTGTCGCAGTGATTGCAGGTTTATGCCTAATGGACCGGGAGGAAAACACTCGTGTGTAGTGGTTGTATGGCATCTTTGTCGGAGGGCTCCTCCAGAGCGGGCTGAAGATGCCTTCTCATTAAGTCGGGCTCGCTGAGCCTCATTGTTGTGCTAATCAGGCACAGATGTGGACACCCTGACTCCGGAAAATCATCGGAGCAGTCTTGACAGCAGACGCCTCTCAGGAGGGAGGCGGGAGGCCGGAACCCTGCAGGGACCAATAGAACAGTTTCTGACAGGCGTCCGGTCCAAATATGTACGGCGTGAAAATGAATCAAGCTTGAGCTGTCGGCCTCTGAACTGAGATATTTATGGCGGCGAGGCGGAGGGGGGAGCCGGCTTCCTATTGTCTGGGATGAGAAAGAACAAACCTCTTTAATATTCAGTCCCACTTTTTGAAAATGTTTCCATGTAAATGCAAAACTTTCCTGAAGCGACGGTTTTTCTCTCCAAACGGGGTTGTTTCAGGACAGAATTAGGCGTGAAACAGGCGTCTGTTTGGCACAAGACACAGGTTTTGATTCAGTAATTATATTTCGTAACAAAAACATTAGGAAACAAGACGAGGAGTGATAACATAAATCATCAGCGTGACTCAGCGGAGGATGATAAACACACTCCAGGAGAGAGGACACAAGAAAAGGTTGATATGAAGCGCAGAAAAGAGAGACTGAAATGAGGAAAGCACTAAAATCGACACCGGAATGTTAAAAAAACAAACAATTAACACACAACCAGACATAAAACACACAGCAAGGCTTGATAAATATGTGCTAAAAGCCTCAATAGACTCCAAGAGGTGACAAGTAACTGTTAAACAGTCCCGACATCGTAAAGCAACCTAATGACGTCTTGAAGGAGCAGCAAGTAACAGTGAGGGAGAGTCGTCTTCGTACAACGGACGGTCAGAAATACATCCAGTGGAGGTCAAACGTTGACCCACGACAAGCGGTGTGTGTGTGTGTGTGTGTGGAGTGGGATCCTCTCCAGCGCCCTTTGACCCTGAGCTGGACGAAGCAGGACAGAAGATGGAGAGATGAAAGCCTGGAGCTGAGGAGACGAACTGACTGTGACGGAGGAGAAAACCAGGAGAATGTGTGTGTGTGTGTGTGTGTGTGTGTGTGTGTGTGAGAGAGACTCCTCCAGGTGTCTCCTCACGTTGTTTTCTTCATGCTCTGCCGAGCAGCGATGCCCAAACATCCATAAAAAACCTCTTTGTCACACAATAAAACGACGGTGCGTTTCCGTTCCTGTCAGCAGCTCACCGAGTCTCCACCTGTGTGTGTGTGAGTGTGTGCGTTGTTTACACAGTCTGTACCATTTTCTGTAACCTCATTTGCGAATGTCTCCAACCTTTGAAGAGAAAGTTTTGACGCATTTCACTGTCATCTAGAAAAACCCTACAGCAGAAATGAGGGTTAGAAATGGGATTATTTACTGCAGAAGAGAAAACTGCAGCTTTCATAAAAACCACCACCATTTGAATTCTTCACCAGGTTTCAGTCCAGCGGGCTCAGACCAACCCGCCTCCCCGATTCTCCCATTTCTTCTTCACCTCTTCATCTAAACAGCTCTGACAGAAGTTCGCTGGTTTCTAACATCCATCTTCCTGCCTCCACAAATTCCTCCCTGCTCATCCAATCAGCACTGATAATAAACAGGCTGAGCAGCTTTAATGAAGCCTTTGTGGTCGTGGTGACGGCGCAGAGGGCTCGGGCCGAAGGGGAGACTGTGGGATTAAGAGCACTGCCCCGCCGCCCCCCAGAGGATGATGGGACGTGAAGGGAGGGTTGAGATTAACACCTCGGTTTGCTTTTCCCACATGGCCTCTCAATCCCTGAGGAATGCTGCGTCACGTCCCACGTCTTTTTAACACGCAGGGCTAAAGCACAATAAGTTCAGACCGGCTTTGCTTCTGTCCACACAAAAAAAAAATAATAATAAAACAAACAATAACAGCAGGGAGGAGTAAACCCTGTAAGTTTCTGCTCAGCTCTCCTAAATGGCTGGTTTGGCAGCTTCAATCTTTCTCCACTGGAGCATTAAGATGTTAGTGAAGCTCATCCTGACTGGATGAATTTCTTATTTGTCCTCAAACTCGATCGAAGTTTCAAACAAACCCCATAAATCATGGATACAGTGTTTAGGGAGAGTTTAAGGCCGACGTGCCCACATGAAAACAACTTTTACCTCTGAAATGACTTAAATGTATTAAATCACTTTGTATTTGGGTGATTGTTGAAACTATTATTAAATCACTGAAATTATAGACTATTGAAATCGCAGTCTGAATGTTACAAACGTGTGACGAGCCGCTGCAGAAGCCTCGGAGGATCCTCCAGTGATCAGTATGGCTACAAAGCTTCATTTCTCAGCTTCAGAGTTGTTTTGAATTTTCAATAGTTAACAAGTGATGGTTATAAGACGGCTCCAAAACATGAGGAAAGGTTGAAACATTGTCTGTTCTGCTTAAAATCAATGCAACTGTGCCATTAAATATCAATCACAAAATGTACCACAGGATCTTTTTCACCCTCACATTATGAACCACACAGTTAATTTATATGTGTTGATTGTTGTAACTCCAACAAATCACATTTAACAAAACACGACTGTACAATTACAGAACCTTGAGGAACTCCATATTTAACGATTTCATGATCTTTCAAGGTTGATTTTGAGTTCTTGAGGTGAATTTGTTGAAAAGTGAGTCACTAAAACCCAGTGAGGATGAGAAGTACTGACCACATGTCACATGATGCGTCTTCTTCAGCCGGTCCCGATCGGTCGGTTTGATTAAGATGTTTCCGCTGACGCAGCTCTCTTCTCCTCTGAATAAGAACTGAGGCATCTCTCAGGCCGCCGACCTGAAAAGTACCGGCTTAAGTTTTAATTCCCTCATCGTCTAACATCCCATTGTCCTCCAGATCCAACCTGCCTTTAAAAGAAGCCTTTTCTGAGCCCCGCAACAATGTGGCCCATAAGACCCCCCCCCCAAGACAAAGAGAAAGAAAGATCCTCTCTCTTTCTCCCCCCCAGCTCCTTCCCCTCCAGCCGGTGTGAAGGCCTGATCCTCCAGTGTGAGAAGCTCTTAATCAGGGGCCAAACAATGAGGGCCCAGATCCCTGCTTTCTGACGGAGGGCCTGATCTAATAAGCAGAGGAGGCTGGGAGGAGGGGGGGGCTGATCCAGGGGATTACTGGGAGGGATCCACACTGGAGAGCCGGGCCTCCTCGTGGTGGAGGGAGGGGCGTGGGGGACGAATGGAGTATCAGGTTGTTGCTGGAACAATAATGAAGCACCTGTGGTGTTTAATGACTGAAAGATTCAGAGTCGGAGCTGCAGCCGAACACACGTACAGATATTTCTCGGGGTGAACGCTGCGTCCCAATTTTTTTGGAATCGGAGGGGGTGCTGGTGCTGCCTGTGAGGTTATAGCAGACATAGCTGCATGGTTTCTTTGAGTCAGCTGGCGATCTGCATGGTGAGGCCGGGGTGTCGCTCTCTTCCCGCCCCGGTGGAGAGGGCGGGGCCGTCACCGCCACACCGCTGATGTCTTCATAACGGCAGGCTGGAGGGGCGGAGCTGACCTGGCGAGGGTGGAGGAATTAGGCTTTTAGAAATTTTTCCTAAAATTCAGTGACTGACACGCAGAGGATTACAGAATCTGCAGGTTTTCAGCTCTTTAAACGTCGTAAACGACGCAGCTCAGCCCTCCGTCTCCCAAACAGGCCCGACAGGAAGTGAAGGTAAAGACTCCCGGCCGAGCGAGGTCGGGAGGAAGAGTCCGACCGCAGATCCGTTTCCATCCTCTCATCGTGTTTATTGAACTGTAATCATGAATAATACCTCCCATATGCGACCCGTTACCGGATTTCCTCCAGAATACGGCAGCGGCCGGGAGTCTGCGTTCGCTCAAGCCCGAGTGTTGAGGTTAACCAAACATGTCTGCGCACGTACATCCTGGGTATATCACACGGTGTGTTTGGACGACAGTAATCCCCCCCCCCCCACCCCGCTGCCAGCCAATTACATTTAACAACATACACATGTACGTTTCCTTCTGTAAAAATATGCCTCTGCCTTTCGCTGGCTTCCATCAGCCGCTGTAAACATTTCACAGCTCGTCCGTCTGCTCAGAGTAAACCTGGTAGACTAATATGTTATTATGCCAAACACAGCGAGGGTGGGGGTTCAACGCTGGCTGGCCGGTTGTTACAGATCAGGTGAGCCAGACAGGGAGGTTAAAATGTGCTAACCGGAGTTCAGACGCGATGCTTTTCAGATCTGTCGGTTCTGATACCCGAAGCGTCGCTTGTGTTCGTTTCATGATCAACGAGGCGCCGTTTACACGACAACAGAAAACCTTTGCTGTGTTTTGGGTGTTTGTTTCCACGGCAACGGCTCCATCTGCAGGGAAACGGAGAAAAAGAATTTTCTGAAATACTCTGACTGCAGAACTTTTCCAAAATCTCCTCATGTGTTTGATCAGCGACTTTACGGTACAGTCACTCTCAACTGTCTCCAACTCGGTCGTGCGTCCGCACGAATGCCTGCGTTCTCGCCATTCTTCATGTTTTCAGTGCATTCTTCTGTGTGTATGTGCGTGTGTGTGTGTGTGTGTGTGTGTGTGTGTGTGTGTGCGTGAGTGTTCATTACAAAACAACCAACAGATCCAACTCATGGCCCAACGTGAAAACTACACCATTTTTAGCATTTCTGAATGAAAACCTTAAAATGAAGCGTTTTCACCTGAAATGCTGTCGAGTAAATGAGTCTGTCTTCAGTCAAGAGTCACATTGAAAGCTGCTGTGACGGGCGACATGTGGCCAGGTGGTGTGTGTACAGGTGGTGTGTGTACAGTGTATTCAGGTCTTCATTCAGAACACTTTTAGACGATCACATGAAAATCTGTAGCTGTGACTATCTGATCTGACATGTTAGCATTATTCTATATGTCACATTATTTTTTTTGACATGATCACTGACTGATCTGATGACTGACTGTCAGCTTTGATGCAGGATAACAGACAACAAACTCATTTTATTCCAGCATGAAAAATCCAAATGACTAAAATCAGAAAGTCTCGGAGACGACAGGAGATGACGAGACTCTGAAGTCCAAACACACAAAGCACAGACTGAGAGAGAAGCTTCCAGCGTGTGGAGGAGCCACCAGCTGAAGACGATCACTCAGAAACAGGAGAAACACATCAGGGAGGGAGGCAGCAATCAGACACCAGCAGCCTGAAACCACAGACCCCATATACTGTATATTATTTTTGGTTTCCATGAGCAGAATCATGAAGAATGAAACCCAGACGTATTCAGATATTTCAGTTAAATCTGAATGTCCCACAGTTTTAATCAGACTCCTCCGCTGTTCTGAAACGGAGTCCGATGAAGCAGAATCTGACTTTTGAGGCGTTTCAGCGTCCCGGCGAGTGTCAGGCTGTGACAGCAGCTCTGATCTGAGAACAATACGGCTTCCTGTTCATGTGCCGCTCCCGTCACCTGACCGACTGCCCTCGTGACGCCCTTCACACCTCTGACAGAGAACCCTGCTGAGGAGGGGGGGGGGACGGCTCCCATCCGCCCGTCTTCTGCTCCCCCCGCGGGGCGCTGGAGTCGACCCCGGCTGACCGCCACACCCGGGAGAGGGAGGCCACCGCTCGCGTGGCCCTGGGACTCCGATCACACGTCCACATGTTGATCTGCTTTGTGCTTCACAATTAAACTTGCCTTACCTACTAATACTACGATACTATCACTGCTGTCACTCCAACTGCCATAAAACTACAACTAGTTCTACTGACACGACCTCTATTAACAGCAGCACAACTTGCACTAATATTACAACTAATAATAAAAACATCGTCAGAAATGATTCAGCTATTTGAGACGTCTTCACAATTAACAGAGGGGGATTAGAGGAATCACTCCTCCTCCTCTTCCTCCTCCTCCTCCTCCTCCTCAGCTCGAGGTTATCAATGCCACGCCAGCTATTTCTGCCATGGCGTACATCCCAAGTACTTCAAAGAGGGACGTGTTCTCACACACACATACACACACCCACACACACACACAGTCTCTCTCTCTCTCGCAGGCGGTCAGCCAGCCAAACAAATAATTAACAAAGTCAGAGAGATTAATTAAAGCGGCAGGGTTCAGGCAGGGTTCAGCCTTCTGTGAGAGCGAGCGGGGGCCGGGACGCCCCTGCTGGACCTGATCAGAGGAGCCCAGAAGAAAGGAGGACGAGGCCAGAGACAACAGAGGCCGTCAGCGATATCCATCTTCATGTAAACAGCTGGCCGCGTGGAGGTGTGTGTGTGTGTGTGTGTGTGTGTGTGTGTGGAGAGAGCAGGGATGAACATCTAACAGCGACTTCTGTCTAATAAAGGTGTGTTTTTCCTCTTGTGATTGAAATGTATCAAAGAAAAACAGTTTATTTTGAGTCAAAGTCTAAAATATGATGATCCAGACATAAACAGACACGTTTTGGCAGTTGAAAGCCACTATGTAACACGGTCACTGCTCTCATATGGAGCATGGAGTCAGGAGAACGTGACGAAAAGTCGGTCATACAGATGTAACATAAGTTTTAAAACAAAGCATGCTTAAGGTGCTGATTGCAGTATTGACACATGAATATATTGTGATATGATGTCAAATAAACTGGAACAAAGGTTTTAATGAACATGAGTTTATTCCAAGTCTGAATTTTGAGAAAAAAAAAAACATTTTAATAGACGTTCTCATAATTCATTTTTTATTCTTTATTTTTCGGCAGTTTTTTCAATTAAACAGTTTTTAATAAAAATGTTGACTTAAACTTTTTTAACATTAAAAGCAAAAAAAGGGGGCTTTTATGAACTATTTTCTACATTGATAACAATTTAGACCTTCTTTGCAAATGCAGCATAAATTTATATTTATTCATCCTCTCTTTGAACTGCTGCAATGTCAACTTTAGCTTCACACATTCTCTATTTTAATCTTTTTCTGAAAGTTATGAGTTTAAAATATATTTCCTCTGAATTACATTTTGTGCTCTTTTGTGAATATAAACCTGCAAACAGGTGTATTTCACACACTTATCAAAACTCCTAATGTCCCATTGATGCGCTAAAATCTGAATTTATTGGGCTTCATGAATTAAAACATGAAAGCTGTAATCGCCATCAAATTATCTGGTGTGATTTTATAGGTGAGATTAGAGGCTGCAGAGCGTTGAGCTCCACCAACCTGCTGCATGCTGGATTCAATAGGTGGCCTCTTGCTGTGGGAGCGTCCTGGCTGGCCTTCCTCCTCCTCCTCCTCCTCCTCCTCCCGGCTCGGACTCTTTCAGCTCGGTGTTTTGGCATCACAAAGCCGTCCTCCCAGCTCGCTCCATTGTGTTACGAACATGGCAGGTAATGATTAACACAAACACACGACAATGGAGACCCCAGCGGCCGCCCGGCGGAGGAGTCAGCGGCCCAAAGGTCGGGAAGGTGACCCGGAGCAGCGAGGAGAGGAGTCATCTGGCCGGCAAGCTACAGCAGATGCACACAAGACGACTGGAAAGAAAATGCATTTTACAAAACGTTCGATCAGCAGCCGTCCAGTGAGGCTCAACATCAGTATGTCGAATATAGAAAGGTATAGTCCAGAGTCTGTTCACGCGACAACGGTTTCAAGGAAAACACAAAACCCTGAAAAGTAAAATTTTTGAAAACACTCTGTCTCCATGGGGTAAAGTTCTACTTTACTGAAAGGCATGTGTGTTCGCTCATGACAAAAACAGACAGCAGCAGCCACTAGTGGCCCAGCATGGAACTACACTGCTTTCAAAATGTCCAGTGAAACACGAAACTTCTCTGAAATCACAAAAACTATCTTTTCACTTGAGACATCATGTGAAAAGCATGAGTTTGGTGTCTCCCTGCTGCTATTAGCTTTGTTTGCACTGTTTTGGAAGGTAATGCTTTTACGATTTAGAAATGATAAATCATTTATGTTGCTTCTGAGCTCTGCAGCAGCACTCGTATTGGGTTTTTTTGGGGGGAGGAAATCTTAAAACTGCGCATTTAATATTACTACACTGTGTGTTTGATTCGTCGAAACGGTTAAATTAAAGTTTCCAGTTGCTACTAAACACTTTAGAAACAGTTCCTGTACAGAAAGCAATAATTTGATGACGATGGACAAACACTCACCAAACGCTGAAAATGCTGTTGTTTGTTCACTTTGTTGGAGAAATGCTGTTAAATTAAAAAAAAAAAAGAAAAAGAAAAAGAAAAAGGTGCAGCAGTACAGACAGGAGTGAGCTCTGTGATCGATCTCTTGCGTGGAGCTTGTCAAAGAAAGTTTCAGAAAGTTTTGGGCAGAGACTTTTTCAAGACGTGCTGCTTTCAGAGACTAGCTGGGTCACTTACTGCCGAAATCCAATCAAAGTTCATCGTTTTCACTTGAAAACGTCACATAAGAATGACCTTTCAACTTTGGAAACAACTCCCAACAACATGAACACGGTTTGTTATTTCTCAAAACTCCAACGACCTGACTGAAGCTGACTGGTTAACTCAATAATCTGCAGTTTGAGGATTAATCCTGTTTCTTATGTATCTTAGATTTGTGTTAGAACAAAGTGCTTGGTGATTTTACACAGCAATTTGTTTTTAAAAAATGAAGAAAGTCACACCACAATATTTCACAGATGAAAAACGATTTCTTCCCTTATTTGATGATGATAAAAAGGAGGAAAAGTTCCAGTTTTTTTGGGTCTGAAAGTTGGTTTCAGCTTGTAGTTTGGCTGCAGATCAAAAAAAAAAAAAAAAAAAAAAAAAAGAAAGGCTCCTCAGTGGAGAGGAGTGTCCCACATTTAAATCTAAATGGGACCTGATGCTTCCACAGTGTGACCCTGCTGTGAAGCGGCCTAATGAGCGACCAGCCACACCTCGAACATTCCTCCTGACCCCCGGTCCACCTCACTTTCCCTCCACACACACTCACACACACACTCACACGGTCACCCTCCTCACCTCGCCTCACCCGGATCATTATCATTCACCCCGGCCCGGCCTCTCCACCTCCTCAATCTGTTATCAGCTGTCAGGCACCAGCCAGCCCCGCGATTCCCCATTAGCATTAGCATCACTATGCAGCCGGCTATCAATGCTATCTGGACCCGAGGGCACCGCCAGGGTCAGCGGGGGCCGGGGGGGCCGGGGGGGCTTCTGGATGTCAGATCATATCTGATCTGATAAACCTCAAAGTCAGCTTTTTATCAGTTTATTCGTATCTGACATCTGGATGAGGAGGAAAATTGTGAATTTGTCCTTTAATTTGCAAAAACTACAAACTACAGAGAGTGAAACTAAAGCTTTGAATTAAAGTCGCGACACCTAACATGATGGAAAGTATCAAAAACCCAGAAGAAAGCCACAAACAATCTGACTGGAAAATAAACGGAGATTTTCTTCACTTCCAAACAAGAATATAAAAAAAAAACAAACCTTTCCTTAGATCAGCCAGTGTTTCACACTTTAATTCAAAGTCTCCCCCTCAAAAATGTACTGATTGATGCTTTGAGGACTTTTTGTCCCCAGACGGCGGCCGGGCCCCTTCGGGTGTCACTCTGCAAACAGATTCATGCACACACACCACATGCACACACTCACACGCTCACAAAACACACACCGGGGTATGACACCAGCGCCACTGGCACGGCTCTTATCGGCTTTATGACTTCCACTCCGACTCCTTTATTTGTGTACTTTGACTTTCGCTGTAAAGCCGCCACTGACCTGGAGTAGCACCTGAGGGGTCAAAGGTCAAATCTGGAATTTATCTCAGCACATAAATTGCAGCTAAACACACTGGAACCGGGGGCCTCTCGAGGAGTTTGACCCGCAAATAAAAGCAAACGGAGTGTGCAGCCTCTCTCTGCCGCTGCTGTGATTTATCTGAGCGTTTGCCGGTTCCCTCGCTCCGCTAAAGCCGGTGTCGAGTGTCCGGACCTCGGTCTGCGCCGGGACCTCTGTAGCCTCCCGTTGCCTCATCGCAGCCTGGCACTTCCTGTCTGTCTTCACAATTGAAAAAAAAAAAAAAAAAAAAACTCCCCTGCAGAGGCAAAACAATCGTCTCAGAGGAGGAAATGAATTTATTGATGAAGGTGAACGGCTGTGAGGAACTCAGGTCACTCAGCTGATAAATATGAATGCATATTATATAAATCATCTTAGCAGACAGGTGACCAGCCTGAAAACGCTTCCTAATGAAGATCAATGCGTTTTAAAAAGTGGAGCTTGGTGCACGGCCAGTGAGAGCCACAAATTCAATCACCACTTTACACATTTTTAACTTGACCTTCTGTTTTCTTCAGTAACATTCAAAAACAGCAGGATTCACAGACGTCACTTTCATAAACCGGCGGCGAAGACCGGGAGTTCACTCAGCCGCCGTGCAAACTGGGTAAACTGCCACCGCTGGAAGGGTTGAGGGGAAAATGCAGAAGACAAGAGGAATGTGCAGGAGATGAGTGGAGGTCCTGCATGGAAAGACGAGGGGAGCGACCACACTGGTTAGGAGACTATTGAAAGTTTCCTTGGAGTATTTTTTTGAAGTCATGAGAACATGATGGGAACTGGCAGCCAGTAATATGCTTTATTTATCCAGATAGGGGTTCAGAAATGTCAAACTTTGGAAGCAATAAAACAGATTTTTATCTGTACAAATCTTTCATGTTGATTTTAGGATCTTAGAATCTATTTAAACTCAGGGATTTAAACCCACATTTTAAATAAACCCATTACATGAAAAAAGCCCACAGAACTGGAAACATCTTGTTTCTAACTCTGCAGCTGAAATCTGAGCTGAGTGTGAGAGAGAGAAGTTAATGATGCAGGACTTCACTGTGATCTTCTCTCCTGATCCCTTTATTGTCCCCATCAGGTGTTTCCTTTATCTCTCCTGTAATCCGACCTCAGGCTGGATCGCATCTCAGATTATGTCACATTTAGTTTTTTCTTCATCTCTTTGATACTTTATTTTTAATCCATAATCTCACATCATGTTTTGACCGTGATGAACCGTATCGAGGAGACTTTCGTGTTAATCTGATAGAAAACAGGGTTTATCTTGAGTCCCCGCTGCAGCTAATGGGATTACCCTCCTTCTTTTCACTGATGCAATTAAAACATGGAGGCAATTCGCACGCACTCCCCCACAAAGGACGACTTAATTGAACGCGTCTCCTAAAGAGCAATTAGCGCGTAATAAATGATGAGACTTCATAATAAACTCTCTCGCTGACGGGACGGGCCTGCTTCGTTTGGCGGGGTGCCCGCCTGCTGCTGGAGAAGCAGTTGTAAAGGGGAGAGGAGGGGGGTGGGGGTGGGGGGGGACGAAAACAAAGTTTAATTTGAGAAATTTTAACTGCTGGTTCCATCCGTGGAGAGGAGGAGGAGGAGGAGGAGGAGGAGGAGGAGGAGGAGAGGCTCTGAGGTTTTATTTGCCAGCTGGGTGGGGTGGGCCGGGGGGCTTTTTTTGTGCAGGGGGTTGCAGAACTGTACCCCTCCTCTCCCTCTCCCCTCCTCCTCCTCCTCCTCCTCCTCCCTCCTCCCTCCTCCCCCCGGCAGGCAGCTCTCACACCATTGTTGTTGCGGCTGCCGTCAGAGTGCAGTCGGACGGCCGGTGAGCGAAGGACGCAGTCGCTCCGCTCTTCAGCCCGAACAGGACTGAGGAAGACTTGAGCGCTTCATCCTCCCCGGCTCCCGGACCGGAGATCTCCCCCAGGATTTTACCCCTCCGGCCAGAGGAGAAGTTTGAAAGGCGCTGCGTAAAGACGCACGTACAGAGTTTATCCAAGACGCCGCGCTGCTCCGTGACCAAGACTCTAGAACTACCGGGCACGTTTTCGCTCCCTGCATCTCGGATCACCTTAAACCCCCCCGCAGAGAGACAGAGTGGGCTCCACGGCCGCTTCTCTGCCCCTCGTTCTGCTCGCTCTCCCTTCCCTCCATGGATTTAGCGCTTTGAGCCGCCGGCTGCAGCGGACTTTGCCCCGCGGATCGCGGCTCCTTCCCCCCCGTCACCAGGAAAACCCGGCAGCTGTCGTTCATGTGCGCGAGGGGGCTGCGTCTGATGGATCTATAAGCTGCAGTCATTTCGGTGGGATACGGAGAAACAGACTGAAACCTTCTCGCCGCTCGCTCCGGGAGGGCTGCATCATTTGGACAGGATCCAAATGAGGATTTCAATATTGAGCAGGACTGACCGGGACAAGGAGTGACCCCCCCCCTCCCTCCACCACCACCACCCCGACCCCTTCAGAGCCAGCCACCAGAGCCGGAGGAGAGGTAGGTGAAAACAGACTGAGACAGCTGGAGATTCTTCAGGAGTTTCATTCATTTTCAGCTGAGGACTCTTTGTTAGATATCCCTCCATGGCACACTTTATTTATCATCATTTGCTTTCGATCATTCATATTTATCAACACAAAGTATATTTAAATACACGTCTTGTCGCCTTTCCTCATTTGCACATGGAATCAGTGGACTTTACGCACGTTTTATACATTTTAAATATAAAAATCAAAGGTCAAGAAGGAAAAAAACTTTTCCCACTTGTTGTTTTTCCAACGCCAAGAGTCAAACAAGCCACTTAACAGACATTGAACCTTCCACACTGTCTTTTTGACAGAAAAACAGACTGAGCCACTCCAGGCGGAGTTTGGACCGAGTCGTAACACCGAGCCCTTTGAAATCACTGCGATATCTCAACATAAATAAAAGGCTCCAGCGTTTACACTTCAGCATGAACAGGTCTTTAAAACGGTGATTTCTATTCGTGTGGTGAACGGGTGTTATTGACTGACAGTGGCGCACACGTGTGCGAGCATAACAGCGCGCATTTTGGGTTAATTTGGGGATATTAGTCGTGTTCTGGTAATCTGCAAGCGTTGCTTTCGACTCAGTTTTGCACAGGGCTGATTTATTGAGCGCGGACTGCGTGACAGAAATGCGCCATGCCTCCCTTCCCTCTGCTTTTAGGAGCTAAAAAAAGAAAAAAAGAAAAAAAAAAAGGAAAAGTGGAATACAGTAGAAGTGTTTTGGCTCCAGCAGCAGCAGCAGGCAGCGCGCCAGACGAATTAACAGCAGCAGCACTGGAAGGTTTTCCAGCCCTTAATTGAGAGAGAATACGTTTCATTCAGCAGGGCTGCTTCTTTAAACTGTGTGTGTGTGTGTGTGTGTGTGTGTGTGTGTGTGTGTGTGTGTGTGTGTGTGTGTGTGTGTGTGTGTGTGTGTGTGTGTGCGTGTGTGTGCGGGCGCGACGTGCTTGCGTGGAGCGCGCGCACCGGGGTCTGGCGCCTGTGCGCAGTTGGCGCAACTTTCACTAGAAGAAGAAAAAGAGAGAGAGAGAGAGAGAGAGAGAGAGAGAGAGAGAGAGAGAGAGAGAGAGGAGAGAGAGAGAGAGAGAGAGAGAGAAATAAATCAGGGTTTTATTCCTTGAACGTCCAGAGTTTATAGTTTTGTCGTCAGACGCGGTTTAACGCGACGTTTTTATTTGAAATGAACAAATGTGCCTTCAAGTAGGAATTGAACCTTGTCTGTTAACTTTCTTTTTTCCAATTCGAATTAGTACTGACTGATGGTGCAGCTCTTAATTAATACAACACTTGTTCACTGAAGTAAAATACTGAAACACGTTCCTTCAATCAATTAATTACAATATAATACCAACATGTTGATTTTTAGATCTTGATTTTTCTTAAAATAAATCAATAATTATTCATTTAAGGTAGAATTTGGTGCATTTTGAGGCTAGTTTGGAAACAGTAAGGTATATAAAACCATATCTGGTTCTGCAGCTAAGATTTAAACTGTGGAAGTAATCTATAAATCTGTTTTCCCGTTTCATCTGCTCAATCATCCGTGCTCATGGCGTGTTGTTCTGCCGATGCTGGTGATAAATGCCCACAGCCCAAAGCCTCAGCTGTCAGTCGGCCCTCTCTGCTGCTCCTTCAGACTCTGTAGCTTCCTGGCAAGTTTCAAGTGTTTTCCCAGTAAGGGCCCATTATCCCGGGACAGACGGAGCTCCGTCCGCTGACAAACAACAGGCAGCAACAGCCCCGCTCCTCATTCACGGCGCAGGAGAGCCTGGACAATATGAGGCAGACAGGCGGGACAGTTTGCAGGACATCTGGTTAAGGATACAGCTGCTCACAGTCAAAATAGGCTCAGTCTTCAGCTCCTTGGCTCGACTATTGTTTGTGTTTTTGCCATCTGGTTAGAAAGTGAACAGAAAAGTTTGTGCCTTTAGCTGCTCGAGTTTGCGATCGGCAGATAACCGTCCGCCATGTGCCGCTTTGCCCCCGCAGGGTTCGGACTGAGAGACTTTGTGGATTTCTGAAGTGGCCAATGCCAGGGCCCGGAGTGTGAGGCCCGCTCCGTCCTCTGCTTCCAACCACAAGAGACGCCCCACGCCGAGAAGAAGATGCTGAGGGGCTGCATGTTCTGCCTTCTCCTGCTCTGTTTGACGGACGGCGTGGCGGCCCGGCCCGCCGATCTCAGATCTAAAGGTGAGACGAAACCCGACTCCTCGTGTTTTGTGTGCCTCTGCGAGGGGGCCGGGGTCTGAATGAAAGTTAGATAAGCACGTGTGACCGTGGGATTACTGGATTGTAAACAGAAAGCTTTTCTCCTTCTCCGGTCAGCGTGCGCGCACCTGGAGCCTTGTGTCGAGTTACATGACCTCCGAGCGTGCGTCTGCAAGTGTTTCGATCGGTCCGCTCTCTCTTCTTGGAAAGATTAATTTTCTTGGCAGGCACGAGCCCGGAGGAAGTGGAGGTGACAGGAAAAACGAGATGAGAGGCTGCGGCCCCGGCTCTCAGGGAGCGCAGGACTCGGAAGCTCTGAGTGTTTTTGCTGCCGTAAACTGCGCTACCTGATCCGTCCGAGGCCCTGGGGCTCGGAAGTGTAAATCTGCCTGGCTGCGTGCCAGCTGTACGGGAGGGGAGGGGGTGGCGGGGGGCCGCCCGCGCTATAGACTCTCCACTGTTATTTTAAACTCCTTCTTTAAAATGATTGTTCTGAGTTTAAGCGTAGTTAGTCTCATTAACACATGAACTGAAAGTGATATCTCTTTCCCCAAACTGTTCTTAGCGCAGAATTTAGGGCGTCTCCGCTTCTTATTTCTCGGAATATGTGCAGATTGATGAAAGATAAAGTGGACTGTTGCCCGCAGCAGCTTCATTCATGTCTTGTGTGGGGCCGTGGAGGCCAGCCGGGGCTTGTTGTTCGGATGACAGAGTGAAGGAGGGCCGTCCAGAAGAAGCCTCTTCGGTTTTATTTACGAGACGAGTCGACGGTCAGACTGAGGCTGGAGACAGAAAAGACGCTTGGTCTGTGTACGAGAACAGAGACGTATGGAAATGAATCCAGTCAGCTTGAAACACACAAGAAGGTCGGTGTGGTTCAGCCTGGGAAGGTCATTTGCTGAAGATCTAACATGATTCTGGCTGAAAGCAGCATGTTTTGCGTCTGGCCCGCTGTGTGACTGTAGACCCAGCTCTCTTCATGAGCTTTAGTGATTCTGCTTGATGGGGAGACACTCAGAAACAGGTCTGGATGATGATGAGACGCTCCAGACCGGGCGGACAGGAAGTCTGCGCCGAGGACTGCTGCTGCAAACGTCCCCGTCGGCGCATGAGGCCTCTTCATTGTCCCATCTGATGCCAGCCGGCGGGCCGGCCGGCCGACCGGTTTATTTGTGTTGTGTTGTGTTTTGTTTGCCCCCTCGCCTCTGGGTGACGATTCACACTCCGCCGCGAGTTCATCTCCCGGCCACGGCCCCGGTCTCCGCAAGTTCATTAACGCGTCTGCGGCGTTCCCGGTCTGATTCCGGCTGCATCTGCTCCTGAGAGCATCACATGTCCTCCAGGTGATTAGAGGGAAAGGCAGCGCTTCTCTCCCGACCGGGGAACAGATTGCCTTTTCACGGAGCGCTCGCAGGAAGCAATCAGACAGAAAATTGCCCTGGAAAATTGCTCGTTCTGAGTGACCGAGCAGTGAGCGAGAGGTCTCCGGCCGGCGCGCACACAAGCGAGCGGGCGGGCGAGCACGTCAAGAGACGAGCGGCCCGCTGGGCGGGGGGGGGCGCCGTGGCGGACGGTGGTTATCGGGGCACTCTATCGCCGGCCACTGCTCGCATTAAATGTCACTGGTTGTTTAGGAACATGGTGTGCTTCTGTTGCCGAACCTTTCAGGGGTAAAGTGAAACCAGCAGGATGTGTTTTGACTTTTTTCTTTTTTCCTTTTTTTTTTGTCTTGTTCACTCAGGTGCAATAACACACCGATGGTTAGCAAAATCCATGGTCCAGTGAAAGAGCCTCATTGTGACTATTGCAATCTTTGGTTGCTGTTATGAAAAGGAAAATTAAAGCGTGTTTGTTTTTTTTTTTCTTTTTCTTCTCCAGATCTGCGGGTTTCCAGGCCTCTGATTGTTCCGGGTTACCCAGAGAACACCACGGGGCTGCTGGGCGGTCAGGTCAAGCTGGTGTGTAAAATCCACCGGCCGGCGTCGACCAAGGTGCAGTGGCTGAAGACGGAGGCCGGCGGCTCGGGGCGGGGCCAGGGAGGGTCCCCCCGCCTCAGGGCTCTGACGGTGAGACACACACACACACAAAAAGAAAAAAAAAAGTACATTTAGTTGCATTAAGATATTTTATAATCGTTTCTCTTGTGGTTTAGACTCAGCAGAGCAGCGGCTCCAAGTTTAAGTATCTCAGCCTGTCCAACGTCACCCTGGAGGATGCTGGCGAGTACATCTGCATGGCCGAGAGCGTCCACAGAGGACAGACTGTCCAGGCCATGCAGTCGGCGTGGCTCCAGGTCCTGCCTGGTGAGAAACACCTGCATTCACGATGACAGTCCCGTCTCGCTTATCTCTCTGTTCGCAGGCTAAATCAATTTGGAATTTATTCAGTCAAGTGTTGTTTATCTTCTGCAGGTAAAATCATTCCCAAAACCGAGGACCTGACTGCTCCTGAAATTCCTCCAGGTAACTTCAGATTTGTGGAGCTTTGCTCACAAAAGTTTAACTTTGAATCGTCGTCTGGGTTAAATTAAAAGAGCGGTTCCAGCGAACTGGCTCAGACGGATTCTAATGCTACAGCCAGTGGTGGAGCTGCAGTTGTTTTCACTCTAAACTCGCCCTCCACCTTCCTTCAGTCACTTAGATCTCCAGTGAACCTTTTCCACCCCTCAGATTTAGTCTTCATCCTCTGTCACATTGCAACATGTTCATTAGCTTCGTTCTCTCCTTCCTCCTTGTTCCTTTTCTTTGGGGGGGTTGAGGGAGGGGGGGGTTTGCAGTGTTAGCTAGATCGCTCTCAGTCCCACAATAATCCACAGACGAACAAAAAGATGGAGAGGAGAAGGGGGGGTGACGGAGTGGAGGAGGGTCGGGTCGGTCAGGCCCTCCGGTCTCCATGGTGACGGCATTGTGCTGGTGTGTATGTGTGGATGGGAGATAATGGGGTTGTGGAGTTGAAGGTCACAGCTGAGGGAGTAGCCGTCTGGTCTGCCCCTCCAGGTCATAAAACAACCTCAGCAGACTTAAAAAAACAGAAAGGGAAGGAAAGTTGGACAACAAAAAGCGGCGGCGTGCTGACTCAGTGTCTGCTCTCAGCAGATGTTCTGGAGGACCTGAGTGAAGACACCACGGAGCATTTCCTGCTGGAGCCCGGGGACATCCTGGAGCTCCCCTGCGACCTGAACACCCGGCCCGGCATGGCGGTCAGCTGGTACAAAGGCGGCGTGCGGGTTCTGCCCACGCCTCGCATCCAGATGCGCGGAGCCGTCATGGAGATCACCGACGTGACGTACGAAGACTCGGGCGTCTATGTGTGTGTTCTGCGGGGATCCAAAGAGCCTGTGAGGAACTTCACCATCACAGTGGCAGGTACGGGCGCCGACAGACGGGAGCCAACGGTGAACAAAAGTCGTTTGTCCAAGTAAAGATTAGATTTCTTTACGTTTGAGCTGAAGACGTTTGGTTAGAATGACAACAGTGAAGCTCTTCAGCCTAGTGAACTTTATCCTTTAACTTTCAAATCTTTTAAGCTCCTCAGGAGCTTTCCTAACTCCACGCGTTGTGTTCCCAGACTCATTGGGGTCAGGCGATGACGACGAGGACAACGGTTTGGACGACTCATCGGCCGAGATTGAGAACGACCAAGTTTACGTCTCTCGAGGTTTGTGGGGTTTTTTTGGTTTCGTGTCACATGGCTGATTGCAATAAGCAGCTCATTACAGAGTTTAAACCATTGAAACCGAACCTATTTTTACTCTTTTTGGCAAAATTTTATTGTTGACACAGTGATGGTCGAGTGTCAGTAAGACTTTAAACATGCAGCACCGGGATTGATTCCATGCCACTCCTTTGGGTCTAAACTGTTGCTTGTCTGTCCAGGTCCGTACTGGACCCACACCCAGCGCATGGAGAAGAAGCTCTACGCTGTCCCTGCTGGCAACACGGTGAAGTTTCGCTGCCCGGCCGCCGGAAGCCCCATGCCGAACATCCGCTGGCTGAAAAATGGACGGGAGTTCCGAGGAGAGCACCGTATCGGAGGCATAAAGGTGAGGAATGGTTCCAGCTCCATCAAATAATTTGTCACTTTTAGGTCAATAACTGTCTTTCCTGATTCTTCCTGCAGCTGCGACACCAGCACTGGAGTCTGGTGATGGAGAGCGTGGTGCCCTCGGACAGAGGAAACTACACCTGTGTGGTGGAGAACACGTACGGCTCCATCTCTCACAGCTACGTTCTGGATGTCCTCGGTGAGTCAGATTTAACGGGTTTGATGTCGCCAGATGAATAATTTACTAAGTGGGAAGATGCAGTTCGTGTAGATGTGGCTCCAGATCTGCCAGACAGTATTCATGCAGTAGTCACAACAACTATTGTCCAAAAAAAGCATCATGGCTTGAAATGGGAGGCTGCGGTCTGAGAGAGAGGGTGGGAGTGAGGGGGCGAGCAGAAGGCGACGGGGGCGCCTGGCATCGGATGAGGACGGTCAGGCGTCCGCTCCGGTTTTCTACCTGACTTGTGACAAGAGATGGAGAAGGGCTGGGGTTTGTTTGTTCATTTGTTCGTTGTCCGTCCGCCGTGGGGTCAGGATCCGTCCCCGCCGACGCGGCAGAAAGGACTAACGAGACGGCTAACGAGATCAGAGCGCGAGAGTGAGAACAGATCAAAGGGAGCCGTGACACAGAGGCATGCTAATGGAGCACAGCTTCATCTGAAAGTGACATTTTCTGGTCTTTTGCCAAAGCAGAAACACAGTTAAGGTGACAGTGACAATTGCTAGGCCATTTTAAGAGTTTTGTTGGATGTTCTGGCAGCAGATAAACTGGTTTTTCGGACCAAACCGGCCTGCAAGACGCTGAAGTCTTGTGTTATTTTGTGTCCCTGCAGAGCGTTCCCCCCACAGGCCCATCCTGCAGGCCGGCCTCCCAGCCAACACCACAGCAGTGGTGGGCAGCGATGTGCGGTTCCAGTGTAAGGTCTACAGCGACGCCCAGCCCCACATCCAGTGGCTCAAGCACATCGAACGGAACGGGAGTCGCTACGGTTTTGACGGGACTCCGTACGTCCAGGTCCTCAAGGTTGGTGACGAGCCAGTCTAATGTGACGCCGGTTCTGAACCTGCCTGTTTCTAACGTCGCCTTCCTGCTATGATTTGATTTGTGCAGACTGGCAGTTTGAACATGTCAGAGGTGGAGGTGCTCTATTTGTCCAAAGTGACGATGGAGGATGCAGGGGAGTACACCTGCCTGGCTGGAAACTCCATCGGCTTCGCGCACCAGTCGGCGTGGCTCACCGTTATTTCAGGTAGACGACACAGAACCATCCTCTACTCAAGGGCTGAGATCTGACCTCAGCTCAGGCAAAACACTCTCAATTTCATCACTCAAACACTCTACATGGTTGCTATCAAACGAGCCTCAAAGCCAAGCTGTCGGGTTGAGTTTGTGAAAACATGCATAATGCAGCAGCTTCAGGAGAAGTTATTTTTATTTATTTATTTATTTTTTTTGGACATTTCTCCGTATTTTGCACCAAGGTTTCGGGTTGTTGATGGTTTTAGTAAAATCCGTCGTTGTGTTCCTGCAGAGGAGGAAGCAGCGGAGGCCATGGACAGGATGGAGACCAAGTACACGGACATCATCATCTACGCCTCTGGATTCCTGGCGTTCATCATGGCCATCATCATCGTGGTGTTGTGTCGGATGCAGGTTCACCCCCGCAGGGAGCCGTTCGACGCCCTGCCCGTGCAGAAGCTTTCCAAGTTCCCCCTTCGTAGACAGGTACGTCTGAAGTCACTCAAGGCGTCGAGACCTTGTTGAACGCACTGACCACGCCTCTCCTGTGTTCCCTCCTTCAGTTCTCGGTGGAGTCCAACTCCTCGGGGAAGTCGAGTGCGTCTCTGATGAGGGTGGCTCGGCTGTCCTCCAGCTGTTCGCCCATGTTGGCTGGAGTTCTGGAGTTTGAGTTGCCCTTTGACCCGGACTGGGAGTTCCCCAGAGAGAAGTAAGTCAGTCGCATCGGAGGAAGAAGAAAGAACGGACTCTGTCATTTAAAACTAGAACTAGACAGGTTCTGAAACATGGAGTTTTGTTTGAAATGCCTGCCCCTTGCAGAGAGGGCATTTCTTCACTGAGTTTTGTTTGGCTGCTGCTATCCAGACCTATTTAAACATCTCAGCTCTCACATCATGCGGGGACCTAAAAAGAAACAAGCCCGCAGTCCATTTTTGGCTTCATCCAACCTATGGTTTAAGAAACCAGAGCTCCAAATTATGGATTTGTACAGTTTTCTTTTGGACATACTTATTTTCATAAACTGCCGCTCTCGTTCCTCTTTCCAGCTTGACGTTGGGTAAACCTTTAGGAGAAGGCTGCTTCGGTCAGGTGGTCAGAGCCGACGCTTACGGCATCAACAAGGAGTGTCCCGAGCAGGCCACCACCGTGGCGGTCAAGATGCTCAAAGGTAAGAAAGACGCCGTCGATGCCTCGTCGGATTGCTCTGAATCCCACGTTTTTTTAAAACTCAAAACGTTTCTGCTTCTAGACGATGCCACGGACAAAGATCTGGCCGACCTCATATCGGAGATGGAGCTGATGAAGGTGATGGACAAACACAAGAACATCATCAACCTGCTGGGAGTCTGCACACAAGACGGTGAGTTGATCGGGCCGTGCTTTTCCTTTTCTACTGGGCGCATTGCTAGCTTAGATCCTTCATCCTGTTTGTGTCTGTCTGCCCCCCCCCCTCCAGGCCCGCTCTATGTGCTTGTTGAATATGCCTCCAAGGGCAGCCTGAGGGAGTACCTGCGGGCACGGCGGCCTCCGGGCATGGACTACACCTTCGACGTGACCAAGGTGCCCGAAGAGCAGCTCACCTTCAAAGACCTGCTGTCCTGCGCCTACCAGGTGGCTCGAGGGATGGAGTACCTGGCCTCCAAGAGGGTGAGCTCACCTTTGCAGAGCGCCGATAACCTGCAGGGGAAGTGGAAGTGTCTGGAATAAATGGCTGTAAATCTCTTGACGAGTTCACGCTAAAACGATATTTTGATCATTGAATTTAAAGTTGCTGGTTTTATAGTTGAGTTACCTGCAAGAGCAAACCAGCTTCATTGTCTGTCCAGACCAATATCCTCTACTCACGTGAAAACTACATTGTTTTCACTTGAAAACATTGCAGTGTGAAGGCCGCCCTGTACTGTCCTAGATGTGTGGAGTCTGGTTTTGGCAGGAGGGAACGTGCGAGTTCCTTCGCAGGACTCTTTGTGTTCGAGCACTTGGCCTTCAGATTGATTGGTCTGGACCGGAGTCTGGATGGCAGCACCAGCTGTTCCTCCCGTCTCTCTCTTTCTGTCCCCCTGTCTGTCCTCCTCTCCCTCTCTTTCTCCCCGGCCCCACCCCCGTGTTTCGGCTCCTTTCATTTTCCCAGCATGCATTCTGTTTGTGTGTGCTCTCATATCAACACGTCTCTTTGTCCGCCGGCCGGCGTCTCGGACGGGCATTCCTCCGCTCCTGTTTGCTCTTCCCCATCCGTCCGTCTGTCCCCTCGTCGCGGGGCTTTGTCCTTTTTAGCGCTGCCATAAATCTGTTAGCAAACAGGCAGCAGAGCCGTCGTCTGGGTGTAGGCATCGGGTTTCTGGCTCAACGGCCTCCTAAGAATGCAGGAGACAGAGAGTAACCCTCCATTATGGAGAGACCCGCAGACCGAGAGTGGCTCATTTCGCACGTCCCCACAAATCCCACGTCTATTTCAAATGAAAACCAAAATAAACTTAATGACATCCATTCAATGTGGGCAAACAGGGTTTTCTTTTTACCCCCTCCCACAGGGTTGGGTTTTTTTCTTCTTCTTCTTCTTCTTCGGTATTTCTATATAAAGACATTTTTATTTTTGTGGAGTTCACAAAAAAATGAGGCAGTCTGTGTTGATTTTAGTCTCTCGAGTCTTTTCATTTCTGAAACAGACAGGAAAAGAAAAAAAAAAAGGCTGCAGTGAATCATTTCTGCCTCCCCGTCCTCTGAGTTTTCGTGTGTTCGGTCCAAACCGCGGC
Organism: Salarias fasciatus; assembly: GCF_902148845.1. Taxonomy (NCBI): domain Eukaryota; kingdom Metazoa; phylum Chordata; class Actinopteri; order Blenniiformes; family Blenniidae; genus Salarias; species Salarias fasciatus. The sequence goes on from NC_043754.1 coordinate 21,772,474, forward strand.
CTCCAGCAGACGGAGACGTGTCAAGTCTGAATACAAGAGATGGTTTCATCGATATCAAATTAAATTTATTTCAATTGCCTTGGCCAGCCAAGACTTTAAACATCCACTTTAGCAAAGAATGGATGTTTTTTTTAAACAAAAGAATCTCTAAATTCAATTTGAAAGACTGTTTTTTTCACTTCTTTCTCCAGAAACTATTTAAACTTCTGGATGATCTTCTGCTCCGGACGTCAGCAGCAGCCGACTCGGCGCTGGACTTCGGGTTTTTTTTTTGTCTCTAATCGGCTTCTCTTCTGGCTCCGCAGTGCATCCACAGAGATTTGGCGGCGAGGAACGTTCTGGTGACGGAGGACAACGTGATGAAGATCGCTGACTTCGGCCTGGCCAGAGGAGTCCACCAGATCGACTACTACAAAAAGACCACCAATGTGAGTTCAGGAATTCACTCACACTTCATTCAAATGCAAAAAAAAAATCCACATTTTTAAGTCTGTGGTACTTAATAGTGAATTATTCAGAAATCATGTGAGAAATGTAACACATTTAAACATATTTGATCAGTTTTAGTTTTGCCACTCTCAGGTGTGACTTTAAAGTCTTTGGTAGAAATTACCCTGAAAAAATGCCCTTTGAAAAGTCCTTATATTTGAAATTTTCCACCGTTAACTATTTGTTCAGGTTTTCTCAGTGAGAATCCAAACTGTGGATTTGACCTCGACCTGCAGCGGCTCAGCCTAAATGAAACGTTGCATAAGATATACGACTTGTTTAAAGGTTGAAATGGAAACCTGAGCGGCCCGGCTCATAAACAGATCGCTCTCGCGGCCGGTTGCCTCCTGCCTGGCTCCTCTCACAGCTTTAAGGCTCCTCAAGACAGATGTCGGATGTTTTCCTCTGATTGGCAGCAGCCGTAATGGGACTTAATTAGAAAAGAGGGGAAGGGGAGAGCCGGAGAGCAGGGGGACGATCATGAGGGAGGAATGAGAGGGAGAGAGTTTGGCTTTGAAAGATTAAGGACAGGAAAGTGTGTGGCTTGTTTTGTTGTTTCCTAAGCTGTGTGTTTGCCGTGCAGGGACGGCTGCCGGTCAAATGGATGGCGCCCGAGGCTCTGTTCGACAGAGTCTACACACACCAGAGCGACGTGTAAGTTCAAACCCTCACACGCCGCCTTGATCGAAATGATCACCAATAGTAGCATCAGAACTGTTTCTCCAGTGACTTCCTGTTTTCATCACCTGGTAAATTAAGTCTGCAGCCTCTGAGCTGTTATACTTTGCATGGCGTCATTTCTTCTCCTCCTGTGGCCAGGTGGTCGTTTGGCGTCCTGATGTGGGAGATCTTCACGTTGGGGGGCTCTCCGTACCCCGGCATCCCCGTAGAGGAGCTCTTCAAGCTGCTGAAAGAAGGACACCGCATGGACAAACCCTCCAACTGCACACACGAGCTGTAAGCAGGAGCCGCCTCTGTTTACATCCGACCGGCGCTTTTCATACATTGTTTTTAGCCGTTGACTCATCTGAGGGATAAACATCATGATTTTATCTAGTTCTTTAATTAATCTTTACTTGTGATTTAAACCCGGCGAAAGGCATCAATAGTAACACTGGATACCTGCTGGTTCTTGTGGGAATCACTCTTTTATCGTTGTTTTTGCCTCTTTTCCTTCCAGCTACATGAAGATGCGTGAGTGCTGGCACGCCGTTCCCACCCAGCGGCCGACCTTCGCTCAGCTGGTGGAGGAGCTGGACCGGGTGCTGCTCTCCATCTCAGACGAGGTGAGGATCCGCAGTCCGACTGGCGTTGAACCGCCGCTCGGGTCAAGCCGAGCCTCCCGTGCCGTAACGCCGTCTCTCCCCCTCTCAGTACCTGGACCTGTCCACGCCCTTCGAGCAGTACTCCCCCTCCTGCGAGGACACGTCCAGCTCCTGCTCCTCCGACAACGACTCGGTCTTCACCCACGATGCATTGTCCACCGACCCCTGCCTCCTGGGCTACCAGGACGTGAGCTCCCGGAGAGACCTGAAGGCCGCGCTGCGATAGGAAGGACGCCCTCGCGCCCGAAGACCCGCTGCTGCGTCGCTGAAGCGCCACCTTTTCCCCTGCTGGTGTTTTTTTTTTTTTTTTTTACACATCGGACCTCCGCTCTGGCTCCGGACGCAGAGCTGTTAGGTGTAGGCAGACATCCAGACACACTCAGATCGACACGCGAGCGCACGAGGAGCACCGAGGCCGCCGGCCTCGACACACACACACCGCCGGAGGGAGACGGAGGGCGAGCCGCTCTGTGATTGGACCCACGACGAGCCGCAGCGTTGGAAACCACAGCAGAAGAGACTCCGGTGCTCAAAATGCCTCAAAGTGCTTTAAAAACAGAAGTTTCAGCAACTCTTCTCCAGCAGGAGGTGACGGACAGAGATCTCCTCCCACAAACTCAACCCCAAACCAGGACGGACCCTGGCTCATGAAGACGTTTTATCAAACACAAACAAACAAAAAAAAAAAAAAAAACCCAGAAGATTTATTTTGCTATGGTAAGAAAAGAAACTGATTGTTAAATATAAATCTCTCTATATAAGATTATTTTACTTTTGTGTTGCTTATTTAAAAAAGAAAACGGTCTTAAATCTCAGGATCTCTCACGCTAAGAAGTTGCTGTAGCGGCAGCGAAGTGCCTGAACCGATGATTTCCTGTGAATATATTAGAATATTAAAATATTGTATGTACATATCATCAGCTGAAAGACGACTGCCTTTTATAAATTATTCTGAATTACGCGGAAAAAAAAAAACAATGAAGGTTTTCGTAGGCGAGCGAGGAGAAGGTATTGAATCAAGTGCCAAACCTGCCGCGGCGTTCGCACTGCCTGGAACGTCCAGCGCCGTTCACGAAACACCAGCGAGGGCTCGGGGTCGGAAATATTGAAAAGAAACCCAGAGAGTCCGCAGACCGTCATCTGAAAACTCAGAACGGGGTCCGTTTACATGACAGCGGTTCTCGGAGCCTCTGAAAACAGCTTTCGTTTCCAGAACGTTTTCATGTGAACGTGAAACTTTTCCAGAAAGAAGCGGTGAAAACGGTCTGCCTTCATCTGAAGCGCTGTCGTGTGAACGGCCCCTCGGTGCTGAAATGTTTGGCGGTGTGAAAAGCGGCGACCCGAGCCTTTAAACGTGACTCCGGCTTTGGAATGAAACCCTCCGTCTGACGCTTTGAAGGAGGTTACGGGACGGACCGAGCCTCCAGCTCACCCCGGTCCTGCTCCAGGAGCAGCTCTGGAGGACGGCGGGTCCCGGGTGGGACTGGCTCTGAAAGAGGGACCGCATGAGGACTCGGTGGGGAGCTGACCCAAGCCCACTGTCACTGCTGAGTCTGGGGGGGGGGTGGCAGTAAACGTGAAAGCCAGTGTGATTGATTTCAAATAGAGAAGCAGGGGGAGGGTCCGTCCTTTGTGTGACTGTAACCCTTCACCCAGCCCAATCTGCTGGCGAGGGGTGCTCAGGTCCGCGGCCCGCCGGACAATGAGGGCTTTGCAGGCTTAATGGCTGTGACTGCGGACCAGAGGGAGTTTTGGGGGGATAGCTTGGGCTTGTGTGCAAATGAAGAGGCTGTTATTATGGTAATGTCTCCTCTTCTCCCCCAAACATCCCTATCTTTATCCCCAAAGCCACCATCTTTTAAATTACAAATCTTAATTCAGATTCAGCGCTGCCACCGGGACCAGCTGTGTGGACAATTCCCCCGTGGGCTCCGAGCCTCAGCGCGCCTCCCCAGCCCCTCCAAAGACAAAACAATTGAGACACAAACAGAACAACCACCGACAGCAAGCGGTATGGTCGGCCCTGCAGGGGCACGGAGGGTTTTATTCCTCAAAGCTTTTCAGTCCACCAGCGATGCCTTCTCTCTCCTCGTTTACTTGCATTTCAGCCCCGGTGTCAAAAGTCTCATTTCTCATCCACAAAGTGTCCAAATGTACGTCTGTCTGCATTTTTACATTCCAGCTGTCCTCCCAGACGTCGGCTGTAAAGCAATCACAGCGTTCTTAAACATTTCCTCAAGAGAATTATTTTAGAAATATCTAATTTATTTGTTTATTGTTTTGTTTTTATATGAAATAAAGTATAATTTAAAATAAAGCCATTCTCCTCTGTGTGTTTTGTCTTTGTGTGAAAAAAGAAAGTGGTGCTTGATCCTTGAGATGAAACCGTGAAACAAGCCAGAGGTCAGAGGAGAACCGGAGCCTCTCCAGAGGTCAGCAGGCCATCGCCAGGCTGCCACAGAGACACGCTTCATTCAGAGCAGCTCCACAAAGATCTGCGGCGTGTCCCAGACGGCTGGAAGAGCCGGGTCCGCCCCGGACTGACCACGGCGCAGAGACAATACTTACTACAACATGCAGGGCTTTAAGGGGGGAAAGGAGAAGAGAAAATCTTCCTTTCTGCTTTATCTGGTTCCTATTTCACTGTGGTTAAAGGAGGGAAACAGACGAGCATCATTAACTCATCCGGCTCACCTGAACTCCCCGGGTGTGAGAGCCGGTCCAGGAACCAGCCGCGACCTTCAGATGGGATTCCTGCTTCACTGCGGTTCTCTGTAGGAGGGGGGAAAAAAAAGAAGAGTCTGCCCTGGTTTAAAGAGGGTGTAAAGAAAATACATGTTGAAAATCTGGGAGTTATTGTGGTTATGTGGATAAAGAAATCCCAAAGCCTGCAGGAGTTCCTCCGCTGCACAAACAAGCCCTGGAAAAGCTCGGCCAAAATAACATGTTCAGCACGCCGCGGCGTCCCGGCGGCTTCGCCTCATCCTCTTTGGTTTTCTGCTCATTTTGATATTAAATCCGAGACACAGCGGAGCTGCAGCCCGATTGCTTTAGATGACAGGACAGAACAGTCCTTTCAGATTTATCTTTTTTATTATTCGATTTTATTCAAAATCCACACTTGAATTGGAATGAGTCGACATTTCTTTTTTTTTTTTTTCAGCTAAAGATGAAAGCGCCGCTTTAACTTTTGTTTTTCCTCACTAAATGTTTCACGTTCACAATTGGAGAGCCGGTCTGCTGACAGAGACACTCAGACAAGAGGAAGAAGAAGAAGGAGTGAGAGAAACGAATGTGCAGAAGATGAAAGACAGAGATGGCGAGACGAAAGAATGAAGAGATGGAGGTCAAAGGTTAAGAGGAGGGAGGAGAGGGCAGCAGTGATCCCAGCCAGCGCCGGCTTTTGAAGTGTGTGTGTGTGTGTGTGTGTGTGTGTCCGTGTGTGTGTGTGTGTGTGTGTGTGTGTGTGTGTGTGTGTGTGTGTGTGTGAACATGATAATGTGTCAGTGTGTGCGTTATCTCCCGTGTACATGGTGTGTGGTCTCCACATGTATGCAAGAATGTTGTGTATGTCTGTCTTATCTGACAAGAACAATAAATCTCTCTCTCTCTCTCTCTCTCTCTCTCTCTCTCTCTCTCTCGCTCTCTCTCTCTCTCTCTCGCTCACCCTTCCTGCTCCGTCTGATAAGCCGCTCGTGTGTGACATTAATTGTGAAGACCTTTTTCCTCCAAAGTGTGTCTATTTAAACAAAGATAATGAGGAAATGGTTGGTTGTTAGCAGGCCTTTATATTCATGTATTTACCAGTTATAGGAAATCATGCACAACATCTAATCCACCAAAATCCCATTTATTCAGATATATTCTGCACATGATGATGATTACTGGCTCCAGCCCGAATCTGATACAATCTAAAGTTGTACTCTAGTTATATTTCAGCTATACATTCTCCAAAATATACATACATGCATGTTGTTGTTCAAGAAAAAGATGAACATGTCACCAGTTTTCACTGTAGACAAAAAAAATCTTCAGAAAAAGGTGAAAAACGTAGAAACTGGCCCAACAGCATGACTGGGCTTGATCCCACTGCTATTCGGTCGCACGTTTTATTCTCTGTACAAATCTTCAGGAATAAATGTGCCACTGCATTTGGGTAAAAAAGGTTTAAATATGTCACTCACATGCACACACACACACACACACACACACACACACACACACACACACACACACACACATGCTGAGACACATGTCCACAAACATGTGCAGCGCAAACACACTTATCTCCACAGGACGGTCAGTACAATCTGCTGCGGTTGCTTCACTGTCAATCTGACTGCGTGTGTGTTTGTGTGTGTGTGTGTGTGTGTGTGTGTGTGTGTGTGTGTGTGTGTGTGTGTGTGTGTGTGTATTCAGTTCCTGTGATCTCTGATCCTGCTCACTGATCCAGTTTGTTCACCATATTTGAACTAAAGGGTAAAAACAACAACAACAGTTTCCTTTTTGGCAAAAATATCTGGTGGTTTGATGCTCGTGATTCTCAGGTTACCGTGACAACCCGCACCGTGTGTGTGTGTGTGTGTGTACACGTGCGTGTGTGTGTGTTTGATTTGACTCTCGGTATCTTCAAACACTGTAAATAACACTTACGTAATGGTACAGTAGCTCAAACTTTTGCTTCACAGAGAAAATTCCAGTTCGCTTTCAGGAGCAGCGCCTACCATTCTGGAATTTGCATGTTCTACCTTTGCATTTGTGTTCCCAGTAAACACAACGCGTGTGTGAGGTTCATCATTTCAATCTGCTTCATTTTAACAACTCACTGTACAGACAAAAGGAATGTAGTGATTTTCTCTTCTACTTCTGGTAAAAAGATACAATTTGCAAAGTTTCCCCTGTTTTTCCTGCTGATCTGATCCAATAAACACAAAAACATCATCAAGTGTTCATTGAACTTCTTTTGTAGAACTATTATGTTTTAATGTGATGATAATAAATCTTTGAAATGTTCGAGGAATTTATCAAATTCTTTATATTGAGGATAAAGAGAAGTGGCCTGAGGACAGACCCCTGGGGGACGCCATATTTGATTGTGTTCAGTTCAGATTTATGATCGTTCACTCGTTCTTCCCCGTTGTACTCGTAACTTCTGAACCAAAAGACATTCATGTGGACAGAGGAGGAGGCTGGATTGTTATTCCAGTCATATTGTCATTACGGCGGATCACTGCCAGACCTCTCTGAGGGTTCGATTCCCAACTTCCAGCTGCGAGGAACTGCCTACCTCGCCAGCCCCCTTTTGCAAAACATTTACATTGACATTACATTTACGTTCACGACCCCGCGTGTGTGTCGATTTCCTTTTCTTGAGGATTTGTTCAGGTGTGCTTGCTGAGTTTTTGCAGGATGTGTGAGACTGAAGTGGATATCTGCTGACGCCGTTCCTCTCTCTGTTTGTTCGATAAGTCAGCAGGAGCGCGGTCGGCATTGCGGCTGCCGTAACCTCGAATCCACCTTCCTTCCGTTCAGAAGAACCATTACTGCTGATGTTTTTTTTGGGGGGAAAATCACCTTTTACGATACGTTTTCACGACTTCTATAGTATGTTTGTCATTATACTGAGAAATAACAAAGTGACATGAGATGAAGGATGAAATAACCAGAACAGAGAGCAGGAATGCAGCATGCAGAGCTGTTTTTATGGGTTTGTGGATGGATAAATAATTGCACTTGTGCATCAAAGCTTCAACTTTTAACAGTCGCAGAAATGAAAATAGTTTGTGGTCTGGCTTTGAAAACACAAATACATTTGCTCTTGTAAACCGGGAGGTCCAGTCAGCTTGTGTAGTGGTTAGCACCGTGGCCTCACAATGGGAAGGTCACTGGTTCAATCACAAAAAACTTCAAGATTTTAATGTGAATTGGTGACTTTAACAAAAAAATTCACGCCCCGTTGACACGACGACGTTTCCAAGTGAAAACGCATCGGAAGACGTCGCCGTGGAAACGGGGGTCGACCTGATCCCTGTCGGTAATCTGAAGTCGACAGGATGTTCTTCACCCTCCAAGAGAACTTAAAAACCGATCAGCCAAGGCAAACATCCTTTTTGTTCTCGGTCTTCCTCAGCTGTTTCTTTTTTTTTTCTGGTTTCACACACATCACAGACCACAGCTTTTCCTGGAACTGCAGCAATCTTCACTTAAACATTAATAAAATCCAAAAAAGAAGAAGAAAAAAGGAAAAACCGGATTGGAAAAGAGACACGCCAAACTGTGACGGACGCCCGTCGTGTCCGTTGACGATCCTCACCCGTTATTGAAAATTTGATATTTTCCAGACACATTTTCAGTGAATTCCAGCCTGTATTTGTTTAATAAAGAACAGTTATCAGTACGTGGAAATTTTCAATAATCAAAGGATCGTATTTATTATAAAGGGACGAAAACGAGACGGTTTGATCATAAAAAAAGAGGAGAGAAAATCCTTCTCTCAGAGACAAAATAAACAGCAAAATGGGTTCATCCTCTCAACGTCGCAGAAATGCCAGCAGTATAAACTCTCATCTCCAGGAGGCTAAATATTTAAACTGTTTCTGCGCCAAAAAAGGTATCATATCAGCTCCAAACAGCCTCCCTCTTCATAAAGTCTGCTGTTTATCTGAGAAATCGAAGCTCTTAAGATCACAGTGGGACGAAATGCTGCGGTGAGGAACCTCAGACGGCGGAATCCTGAAACTAGACGGGAAGATGGGATTTTTACAGGCAGACTCCAGGTTCGGTCTTTTGGGCCTTTGAGTAGAGACTGCATTTCCTTCTTTGGGTGCTTCGGCATTTTTTCCACAAAAAATACAGAAACTGAGATGTGAACATGAAGACGCAGCCTGAACCTGAGAGTTTGTCATTAGTGAAAGTGGAGTTAGCGGTCATGGCGTTCAGCTGGAGCGGTAACCCAGACGTCATGGGACCAGCGACATGGACTGCTACCCTCTGTTTATCATCGTTTAAACTTTAACAACCTGCAACACTGAACCCTGGACCACACACACACACACACACACACACACACACACACACACACACACACACACACACACTCGCGCTCACGTAACATTGAATAAATGTCAACTGTCTTGTAAAAAAGGATTAAAAAAAGGACTCGCTTATCAATTTGTGATATTTCGCCAGCAAGATAAACTCTTTCACACCGTCTCTGAGTCATATCTGCTCCACACTCTCTCAGGATTTTAGTTTGTAAAAAATCCAGTTGAGCAAAAGTTAAGACATTTCCTGTTTTCCCTCTTCAAAGAAGACAAGTGCAAGTGTAAACAAATGCAACAGTAATCTATATGTGTACATGAACACACACACTCACACACACACACACGGTCCACTTTAATGTTTGTTGCTGTTACTTTATCTAATGACCTCCGGAAGTATTTGTGATTGTGTCTACACACACAGCGTGTGATAAGGCCAGGAAGTGAGTGTGGACACAGGATGTTGAGTTAACACTGGGACAACATGAGAGCAGCTTATCACACAGAGGAGCCTGAGTGCAGCCGGCAGACACGTGGACCCGTCCTGGAGTCCGCTGACTCAGAAAAAACAGAACGATTCTGAATCACAGCGCTCGTCCTCGCCCTCCCGTCTTCAGCCAAACTCCCGTAGAAGTCTAGATCAGGACAGGAGGAGCCGAGGATGGCTTTGTTTTCACCTCCTGAATCTAAAATGTGTGAATACTGGCCATCAAAACTCAATAAAACATTCGTTAGCATTTAAATCTCTCTTTCTTAACCTATATTTAACTTTTTTGATGAAATGTCATTTACATATTTGAAGCTGTGCTACATTATTAGTCAGTTTTCTCAGAAATAATTCATCAAACTAACTGAGAGCAGTCAAACTTGATACTTTGAGCACAACCAGTGTTCAGTGAAAGTGACTCATAAACTAAGACCAAGGCAGCTGAAGTCCCAGTGGTTTCCCTTCAGCCTCCCTCTCAGATATTTCTTCAAACACACGGAGGAGTACAGTTTGTTCTTTGACTTGACCCTTAAAATGAAATCCTCCGAGACAGAATCGTCTCCGAGCAGAAAACTCAGAAGTGGCTGCACACCGTGTAAAACTGAATGTTATTTATTGCTCATTTCAGGTCAATTTAGAATGAATCTGAGCCTCAACCTGGAACATTTAGAGCTTTTTGTTTTTGTACTTATAGAGGAGAAAATGAATCAAACGGGTGCTGTAAGTGTGTGAGTGTGAATACTGGAGACACACAGATGATTTGACTGGTACAGTCTGCAACAAACTGGATCAGGTAACATCAGCAGAGCCCCGGGTCCCGGACGGCCCGATGCCCCCCCGCCTGGCGTCTAGAGTTACCCACTGTCCCACCAGCTTATTAGCTATAAAAGACATGGAAAGAAGTAAAAAAAAAAAAAAACAACCTTTACTGTAATCCGGGTTTCTGTCCTGTTTTCTGTGATTATCCTGAACGTGGCAGCAGCTGTGAAACGAAAGCTCCTCCAGACAGAGTCGCGTCTTTTATTCCTCTCATTAAAACCAAACCCTCCCCAGCAGATCTGCTTGTCCTGTAAACACGGTGCACATAAAACGCTCATATTTTTGATACTGCGAGACGTCGGAGGCCCCCGCATGCAGGAGGGGCCCCATAACTCCGGTCTGCCCCGGCCCGGCTCCGCCGCCGCCGCCCGCCGCCCGCCGGCCCTCCTTATTTATTGCTCTGTAATTTCTGCAGACTAATTGATTTGGCTCGGCTTTCAGGCTGCAGGGAGACAGGAAGCCAGTGTGTGTGTGTGTGTGTGTGTGTGTGTGTGTGTGTGTGTGTGTGTGTGTGTGTGTGTGTGTGTGTGTGTGTGAGCGTGTGTGTGTGTGTGTGTGTGTTAGTGAGGGCAAAAGAAGTGGATGGAAGAGAAAGAAATGTGATGAGTGAGAAAGAGCGTCATACTGGTTTAGAGCTGTTCTGATTTGTTTTCAGTGTCAATAAAGTTTGACTGCAGTGTGTGTGGAAGGTCTCACCTCTCAGACACTTGTACTCGAACACTCAGGAGTTTTCATGCAGGTTTCTATTTTGGACCAGTTAAGTAAGATGTTATAAAAAAAAAAAAAAAGAAAAAAATTTCCTTATGTGGTTGAATTTTAAATACTGAGACAACTTTGTTTTTGGGAAAATGCAGTTTAATCTGCAATATTATGAAAGAGTGAGGGTTATTATAAGACAGCTTGTCAGATTTATGCATTAAAATGATTTGTTCAGGAACAATTATGTTAAATATATCCTGTGTTTCCTCTGTTAAAAGAAAACAACTTTGTTTCTAATGAAAGTTTCTAAATTTCATTTATTTTGGATTCTGAAGGGTCTAAATCACTTCATTTATCTTTCACTACAGAAAAAAATAAACATAATTATGTCTTATTTTGTTACACAGCATTCAGTCCAGGTGATACTAAATGAGACATTTAGATAAAAGATAGTTTGGTATTTAAATAAAATACACGGCACATTGCCTGTGATGGATGTTGATCTTTAGTTACACTTCTCAAATAGCACAGACTGAATAATCAAATCATTAAACTAAAAGGAAATGCAGTGAAAGAGCATGAAATAACAGTTGAGAGTTTTTCTATTTCTAAATATGTGAAATATAAGAATGACATTGCTGAAGTGCAGCGAACAAAGCCTCAGCAGTGAGACCCGGACTGCAAGATTATCCCCAACCTGTCTGCAAATCACGTTTATTAACGTGACATTTACTCGAGAGCCAAACCCTCTTTTCTCTGGAACGAGGTTAGACTGAGTGGAACTGGAGTTCGAATTCTACGTAATGACCCTTTAATGGGGTGAACCCTGCAGAGGGGTGACCCTCCGAGCCGAGCCGGGCGGCGTTTTAGCCGCAACATGAGATCAACATTAGATTTCTGCGATTTATAGCTCGGCGGTGAGTGGCTTCAGGTCAGAAAATGGACGTTTAATGAGATTATCTCCGCAGACGACGCTCGGTGAAGGTCGGCCACTTTCTGGGATCAGCTGGCCGGGAGTCAGACGCGTCGATGAGCTGAGCGAGACGAGGCAGAGTGAACCGATCCCCGTCCAGCCTCCAGAGGAGTGGTCTGAGGAGCTGGTCAGGCGGGGACGTCAGAAGGTGTGAAAGATAAACAGACAGCAGATGTCATCCCGGCGGGGGGTCCGGCTCGTCCCTCCCCCTCCAGATGACTTTCTGCCGCTCGCAGAGTCTGACTCTCATGAAGGCCTGCAGGCTGGAACCGAGAGGACTTTTGAGAGAGTGGTGCTCAGTGTCAGAGACTTTCATCTTTTTAGTCCCTCATGATGTCTTTTATTCGTATAAAGCTGTAGAGTCGTCTAAAAGTGCAAAATACCTCCTAAAAAGTCGATAAAGAGACGGTTGTGAGACGCTTGTGTGCCACATGGCACACGAAGATGAGGGTTCAGTCCACCTGTCAGGATGAGGTGGATTACAGCTTCAGGTCCCTCTGGATCGCGGTGCAGCTTGAGCAGAGGGATCAGGAGTGGATTAAGGGGTTTATCCCCCTCTGTTCGACACGTCCCCCCTCTAATTAACTTCATTGTGGTAATTAAAGCTACTTGAGCAGCAACAAACTGTTTCACAGTAACTGGGAGCGCGACAGTCGCTCTGTTAACTGGCGGGAACACGTGCGGCACACATTTCGGCTGACGGAGGACTTTTCGTAAGAGTTTACAGCTGCGAAGATCCAAAGTCGATCAGCGACTTCAGAGACTTTGACGGAGAGGAAGGTCAGGATTTCACCTGTCAGACCTTTCAGACCTGGAGTCCCTGATCCACCGCTTCCATCAGAATCTCATGAGGAGTTGTGAGACTTCGGCACGGCGCGAGTGTTCATAAAGAGCAGAGAACATAAAAGCGGCAGCTCGGGTGTTGCCTACACGCCGCGCCGCGCCGCGCGGTGCCGCGCCGCCCCCACTCCGCGGTCTGCAGGGTCCCGGCTCGGGGTCTGTTAGAGCCTCAGCCGCCACATCACAGCCCATCCACACATGGCCCCGAGCCTGCAGAGCTGCAGTAATTGGCGGTGGGTGGTAATTGCCCCGGCGTCACCGAACGGGTGTGTGTGTGTGTGTGTGTGTGTGTGTGTGTGTGTGTACTGTGTCTCCACGGTGTCTCGGGGTCTCCAGTGTCTCGGAGCCGCTGACAGGTTCCCATTAGACACTTCATTACTGTCAGGGCTGCAGGAGCGAACCATCCAGCGCTCTGCTCTCCGCTGCGACGGCGGACGAGGAAAGAAAAGGGTCTGAAGGGGAGAAGAAAGGCAGTCCTGTATGTGACGTTCACTGAAAGATGTGAACAAACCACACTGATGTGGGTTTTCTTTTTCTCCTCTTCAGTCGTTTCATCCTCCGGTCTTGGTTTTCACTCGCTCTGAGCTAAAAGAGAAAATCGTTCACTTTCACACCGACGTCACAGATGTATTCGGTTTATTTTAACTGAAAACGCAGTAAAAAAAAAAATAAATAAATAAATAAAACACGCACAGCAACTGTCAGTTGTTTGAATATTGAATGTTCAGCACTACACATGGAGAGGATCAGTTTTATGGTCAAGATGGAATTTATTTCAACTGATGAGAATCAGCTGATGATGGGAATGTCAGAGATCTTTAAATCTGCTGCATATTTGGATTTTGCACGTTCTTCCTGCAGGCTCAGGGACGAGGAAGCTGCTGAAACAGATGCTAATGCACTCGTTTCACTAAAGTTTCAGGTTCACACAGTGACGTTCTGAAAACGAAGTCCGTTCACTCTGAAAACACGGGAGGACTCGCCCGCCGATCACAGGTTAGGACATCCATTAGTGAGCCTCCTCATTTCTTCTCATTTCCAGTCACTGAGAATCTGGAAGCGAGCTGATGGCGACCGCAGCAGGATCCGTCTCCGGAGGAAGCGCGGCGGGCGAGCAGTTTGTGGCGAACGGATACTTTGGCTTTCAGGAAATCTAAAACCACCCTGGACCGTTGTATGATTGAACTGAACTGCTTGTTTTGCAGAGTAGAAGCAATTTATTCAGTAAATATGCTTCCTTGGTGCTTGAGGCTTTGAGTATCGATGCCTGGTATTTCCTTTCACCTCGATTCCTTTAATTCAGCTCAACAAACCGAGGAGCTGCAGATGTAATGTTTCCAGAAACATTTTGATAAGTCCAAAAGCTGCTCTGGTGTCATTTCTAACTCACTTAAAATTCTCAGTTCAGAAATCGCTTCATTATTTCATGGTTTTGGTGTGATTTTGACAAGAATAACGTTCAGTTTGTAGTTGATAAGTGAATGCACTGCACTTATGGTCAATATCAGAATCAGCTTTAAAGGTGCATTAAAGGTTTTGTAGAAGATCTTTATTACTAACAAAAATGAATGAAAGCTAAAAAAATGGTGTTACTAAGCTGTAGCAGCCTTGTTTTTATCGTGATAAAAAAAAAAAGAAAATAAACATTAATCAGCTCTGGAGGTTGTAAAACCAACATTACTTCAGCCAATCAATAAGGAGATAGCCTCGTTATCTATTGGTTTTCTAACGTGTCAATCAACCTCTCTACATTTGTAGCGTAGCTGTCATGCTCCTATGCTCTTTTCGTACCCCCCCCCCCCCCCCCCCCCCCCCCACGCGCTCCACCCCATGCCAGGCTCTGCTGCAGCTATCAACACCTTTTCACCTGTAGACTTGAGACAAATGCCACAAACAATGTATGTTTTAATCTTAAAACAAGACTTGTATGAAAAAGTGAGCGGAGGAGGGGGGGGGTTTGTTTACGCCTGCAGGCTGCAGCCACACACAGGTCAGCTGTGAGCTCCGAGCGTCTGCTCCAGTCCTGCAGCTCCACACAAACCTCCCCGTCCTCCTCTGATCCACCCGAGAGCAGGGACGGCTCAGGGACAGGATTTGGCGCAAGTGCAGGATTTCACTCATATTCGCTGTGTTTGTGTTGTTCAAAAGGACACGTTGGTAGCTATGTGTTAGCGCTGTGATGCTAAGTTGCTACATGCTACTTTCAGTGTAAGAGGGAGGCGTTCCTCCGGAGAGAGCAGGGGAGGAGGGGGTGTGGGTCACGCATGCGCAGCATTTCAAAAAGGACTAACTGTCACTGGATTTCTCTCTCCATGGAAAATCTTCTATACAACCTTTAAGGAGTTTGCATGTTTCATGTGAAACAACGGCCCCTGCAGGCCTTGGGCGTAACTGCAGCTCAGTGAAACGCTCGTGCCTGTGGCTTGCGTCCATGTACATGCATGGAAGAGGGGAAACTGCATTAGCAGCCTTGGCACGCAGAAGAGGTGATCGATTCGCAAGAATGGCTTCAACTGAAGTAAGTAAAGTTGTATTTTTAACGTTTGGTCAGCCTCCTTCCTCGCTCTTTAAGTAGCGCTCGAGTAACCTTTAAGTTTCTTTTGCCTGGTAGGGTCTGTGCTGGAGTTGTGGCAGTGCTAGAAGCCGGTCTTTTCTTACTTTCTGGAAGATCCATCCTCAGTACCGCTCAGTTGTTGCTCGCTGAACATCTGGCGGAGTAACGGCGGACAAAATGAAAGCTAAGGATATCAGACCAGGGGGAGCGCGCATTACATCACATCCTCTCAAATTCTCCCCAAAAAATACAAATTGCCGGACCAGTAAGTGACAATTTAGCGCTGTTAGCGGTTACTTAAAATGAGTATGTCAGGGCATCACTGAATATTTTTCACATATTTATGGTGGAAAATAAGTATTTTTTTAAAGTTTAAAACTCCTTAATGCATTCATTCATTCATCAATATATATGATCCATATAGAGAACCAATAATTCAGTCTGACGTTCACGCCATGCAGTGAATATCTGAAGATTCAGTTTTTATTCATCCCTCTCAAATAGAATGAAGAAACAAAACAACAGTATGTGGAGATTGAATCCTGACCTCACAGTGCTGATCCACAGTTAGGTTTAGCTCAGTGTGAACCTGTGGTGTATTTCCTCCAGGTTCTGATCCGGGCTTTTAAAGTCTCAGCAAGTGTCAATGCAAAAAAAAACCCCAAAAAAAACCAGAAAGGCACTTGAACATTTGAAGATGTTTGCCTTTCCGAGCTGAGCTGTGGCCTGCGCTCTCTCTCTCTCTCTCTCTCTCTCTCTCTCTCTCTCCTCCAGGTAAACTGACGGCGACTCTTATCAGCTTAACGATCAGATCTGCTCTCCCTCCTCCGCCTCACTTCTCCTGCAGGAAAACAGGAAGGCAGGATTAGAGCGACGCGCTGCGCTCAGATCCGGAGAGGCCGGACGAGTCGCGGGGTGGAATGCACACGTGCGCGCACGCACACACACACACACACACACACACACACACACACACACACACACACACACACACACTGAATCCACAGTCTGCACGCTCGCAGTTGAACATACTTTCTCTCACTCTCCACCACACACTCCAGCATCCCCATTAAAGTCATTAAGTGATCATGAGCAAACAAATAACACGAACTGCTCGGGGAAAACTCGCACGATTGTGGATCTAATAAAGAGAGGAGAAGAAGAAGAAGAAAAAAAAGGGGGGGGGTGGGGGCTGAGGGGGACATGGAGGGAGCCAAGAAACAACAAGGATCTCAGAGTGCAGCCAGAAATGCCACAGCAATGTTTACGACCTGCATTAGGGGCTCGGACCCGGTCATTATAAGGAAGAAATGCTCATTACGGCTGTTTATAGGAGGAAACTAATCCTCTCCCGTGACTCACATCGGAGTCGAAATGCAAAGACGTGAAACAGAGAGTCCAGAGGAGAAAAGGCCACGGCTGCAGTTGGCTGACAAACCACGCAAAGTTATCTTGGACAGATATCTGTGACCTTGAGAGGCGGTAATTGAGCGGAAAGGGGATGTAAAACATCCGCTGGTGGGGTTTTGTGAGTCTGCGTACACACACACACACACACACACACACACACTCACACACACGCAGCAGCGGCAGCAGCAGCAGTGGCAGGAGTGTGAGTCCCAGGCTGGCCTCTGTCTGGCATTATCTCATAGCCTGAGCACTCCCGCTGGCCTCTGAAGCCGGCCAGCTCCGCACACAGGAGCTTCACACGCATCTGCCTCGCATTAATCGGCAAATTATAGAAAGACGGCGCGTCAGAAGACATTACCGACGGTCGGATCCCAGCAAACAGTAACCAGTGATCAATAATCTCTGGATTTTGTGTTTCTGTGCCTTGACTTTGCTCCACATGCTGGTAAACAGCAGTGGAAAGACACACAGGGGCCCCGCATGCACCCACTTTGCTGGTGGGGGCCCCTCGTGACGCCCGTCGTCATGGATACCATTCAAATCTACAGCCGCGGCGCCGACGGGCGGCTGATCAGAAATTCACATGACCTCACCAGGGCGCAGGTGGCAGCGGCGCCATTTCTTTACACGAAGCGCCGAGCGACAACAATCAGCAGGAAGTGGAAGATTAGGGGGTGGGGGGGTCTGGATCAGGAGGAGACGCGCGGCGGACATCTTTACACGGCGGACATGCTCATCGGCGGTGACTTTCTGTTGTTGAGGATTCAGCCTGATCGCCACCCTCTCACCAGCGTCTCCTCCTGACCTGCAGCGGTGGTCAGACCCCCCCCTCTTTACCCCCCCCCCCCCGGTTCCCAGATATTCCCCTGGTGATTAAACTCTCACTCCTCTCACACTCACCCAGACTGTTGGTATTACTCAGCACTGTTGGCCTGACGCAGGTTTGACTCACTCGTATATTTAGGATGTGAAGCGTCAGTTTGTTGTCGTGTTTCTCAGATTCCACTGATTCACAACCGAAGACGCCACAAGATCGCTTTTTTTTTTTTGGTTCTAGTCAGTTTGAAGCTGCCATGAAAACATTTAACTAACATCAAGAAAAGATGCAACACAATGAATATAAATTACAGCTGTCAGAAGATTCATTTTCAAAATGTTTCCCATGTGATAAATCGTGCTTTAAACTGATTTTTTTCAATTCTATTGCTTTGCATTCCAAGGCTGTTTTCAGCCCCGAGCACAAAGCCAATTTAAAGTCACTGTTGAAGTTTCAGCCTGGCGATTTCCTGCAGCGACTGATTTCTCAACAGAGCGTCTTGATCGGGAATCAGAGAGAAAGAATTTCTTTTTTCACCTTGTTGGATTTTCTTTCAAAATAAAGTGCCATGTAGACCAACTTAGTACAACGTCTACATTAAAAATACAGTTTTCAAACTAACTAAAAGCCCTAAGACTAATTATATGATCAATCAAGATAAAAAAAGATAATCTTGACTCATCCCTATGTCAATTAATCGTGATTAATGTGATCAATTCTGACAGCCCTAATTTAAATATATTATTTGAACCACAAAGTCACTTAATATTTGTTTTTTTGTGCTTTTCATTTGTGGAAATGCAACTGAGATATACATGTTCTAAGAGTATTCTGTGTGTGTGTATATTCAACATAGCTTTATTAGTGTATATATATATATATATATATATATATATATATATATATATATATATATATATATATATATATATATATATACTGTATATATGCTTATCCACAAAATACACATTTATTTATTCATACAGATTTTGTTGCAAGGGCTTAAGACACTTTATAGTTAAAATTGATTGACAATTTCACCATCTTCCAATTCATTCATCCCACAAATGCACAATCCTTCCAAAGACTGCAGCATTAAAAAGGAAATAAATGATCAGGCTTTGAAAAGGTTTATTATCTTGAACAGGACAAGTAAAAAAAAATCTGCAAAACACAACTTCCCTCTTTCTTTGCCCTTTGAGTAATTGATCTGGAGGCTGGTGGAGGGCAGCAGCACATTATACAATCACTCAATAAACAGGAGAGTTAAAGTATTTACAGCAGCTTATAAAGAGGAAATGAAGTGTGAGGGATGAAGGTGTAAACTTCAAATTAACAAGGTCAGCAGGAATCACTATTTTTCCCTTCCAAATTCTTTATTTTATGGGTTTGAAACAAACCGGCGGATGTAAAGTGGAAACAAAGTTTGGCTCTTGGAGGGAAAAAATATCAGCGTGAGTCAAACTGTCTCCTCTGACGCCTGAAGATCATAAATCTATATTCTGCTTTTTGGCTCAGTCTCCTTTACTATTGTTGCTCATTTCCTGCAAAGTCCAAAACACTTTAATTTGCCTTATTAAGGCTGAACGTGGAATGTATGCCGTGTGTGTGTGTGTGTGTGTGTGTGTGTGTGTGTGTGTGTGTGTGTGTGTGTGTGTGTGTGTGTATGTTTTCATGCCATTGCAGAACCGCAGTGAACACAAGCAGCAATAACAACAGGGGAGAGAGAGGAGAGGGGAAAGTGGGCGATCGATGGGCAGATGTGGAGTCGAACCCGAACCCAGAGCGAGCTGGAGCGCCGCCACACGCTTTTTTTTTTTTTTTCATTTCACACTCCTTAACCTTTCTCGACGGCGGCGGCCGGCAGGGAATCACCTGATTAGCCGAGTTCCTCTCCTGGAACCCTCAGACACCGTTCAGCAGGTTTTATTAGTGAGTGAACTTAAAATAACTGGGGGTAAGAGGTTTCTCCAGGATTCCACAAGATCTGCTGATATTAGAACAAATACAAAAAAAGAAATACATGTTTAAAAAAACTCTTTTACATTCCTCAAAAAAAAAAAAAAATCCTGAAACAACATATTCAGACGTGTGATTTTCAAATTAAAACACAACTTTTTGGTGGTCTGTTGACATGACAGCTCAGAATAGTTGATCTTACTGCACCAAAAACACAGAAGGCGACCTCCTTCAGACTCACTGTATCTATACAACAGATGTTTCGACGCCTTTATATACATTTTATAAGCTGTTTTTGAGTCTCCGGCTGGTAAAAACACCACCGCAGTCTTCCAGCAGAGCGTTGTTGTGAGAGCTATGCTGCAGGAAGTACATAACAACAGATGTGCAACATGTGTTTACATGTTTGTTGAAAACTAAAGCCCAAAGTAAATCAACATTTTTCAACTTTATTCAAACCCTGTGATGCTCTCCTACTGCTAACGCTGAGTCTTGGATGAGACTCACGCCGTAGGTTTGGACTCTGAGTTTTTCCACGGGCTCCATTCATTCTGCAGTTTCTGCGACGCACAGACCCGCCGTTCACAGTCTCTCCCTGTAAACCGATTCCCGCCCAGATACACTCAGCCTTTTTAGGAATCTGACAGGAGTGTGAAAGACACCGTGTGAGGTTTAACACGCGATGAAAAAGATCACTCAGCGGGGAAAAACGGAATTAAATACGCCGACGCTGCGTGTGTGAGTATGAAAACACCAAACATGGGCCTCTGAGGGTGCGATGTATGGGCGTAAAAATCAAAAACTGAAATGATTTCCAGAAAAATGTAAGAACTCCTTCGCGGAGTTAAATCAGTACGAAGATTTAGGGTGTTTGTGGATGAACGAGGACTCCCTGTAACAGATGTCCTTTACTGCAGAGATTAACTCTTGAATCAACTGCTTGAGTTGATGAGAAGTCTGAAAACAGTTTCTGATTTTCTTTCCCCCCTCCTCACGCAGCTTTAAGAGCGCGCACATGTGTCCTTTATGACTGGATCTCTGTGTTGCAAATGAGAATGGAATAAGCTTGACTCAACTTGTTCCTGAAGGTTTAATTGTGCTTTGACTGCTTTATTACCTCCTGAGCTCCAGGTACTTGGCTCCCCTTAATTCTCTCAAGTGGTGTGTTGACAGTGAAAACAAGCCGAGGGAACAAACGCCAGGAGGGATCCGAGGATCTGATTGCACAGCCTCCAACCCCCTACTTGGCCCGGGGCTACAATGGAGGTTTGGAGGGAAAGATGGACGCTCGCACAAAAAGGATTTGGAGGTTTGCCAACGCGCAAGTGCGGCAGAGGCTTCTTTAAGTCTGTGTGCAGGAATGCCGGCTCGCAGAGGCCGAGGAAGCGTGGCTGCGCTTTCTTCCAAATTAGAAGGTGGAGGATGAAGGGATGAATTCTGGCTGTAATTCTCCAGAGCTGAAGGAGGACTCTTCAGACATGGAGTTTATTAGACATGCTTCTGATTTGGCCGATTTGATACTGCAGTCCAGTCCAACGAAATGACAAAAACTAACAAAGAGAGGATTATTTCACAGGTGCACACGGTCCCACTTGTGTTTATTGTATCAGAATTCCAAATGAGGAACCAGTGGAGATACTCTCTGCTGATTGGAATAAAGTCATCAGATTTCTTGAGAAGCACTCTTAAATCTTTGGACCTTCAAAAGTTAAAGTTAAAGTAAATCTGTATTTTCTTATGTGATTACTGTGTTTTTGACCGCTTCTAAGTGATGATGGTCACAAGTTGATTCACTCAAAAGCAGCAGTGTTGTTCATGAGCAGTCTAATCGTGTTATGCTTTGAGCGAACAGCTGCTGAGCGTTATCAGTCTTTCGCGGCGCTGTCGGGACGACTGGATGACTTCAGGATTAATGAGACGCAGCATACTTCAGTCCACCGTCGCGTCTTATCAAACCCTTCCAGACGTAGGATGTAAAGAGTGAGACGGTGTGAGACTGAATGCTGCCGATGAGGAGAAGCATCAGTGAGGACGGCGCTCCTCCCGTCCCGCCCTGGGTTATCTCCCAGCTGTTGTTTTGAAGGTCTGCGGGTCAGGACCCGGGCAGGACACCCACACTCAGCACAGATAAAAGGAGCCATTGTGAAGGAGGAGAAAGTACTCTACAGGTTTAGTCTTATGTGTTTCAGTTCAGTTAGAAAGGTGTACACATCTCTAGACGTTGATCCCGATCAGTCCCAGTGACGATGCGCTGACGTCTTCAGTCCAATTTACTCAGACAGAGAACATTTGGGTGGTGCAGGAACAGAGGATTCGTACATTTGGTGTCCTGCAGACAGACTTCCAGCGTACATGTGAACCCAAGCCCCTGGTTTAACAAGGTCCTGGAAACACCCTTCAAAAAAAAATAAATGAAGGCATTTCTGAAGGCAGTGCTTGTACATTTTTTCAACGCCGTGTGACTGAGCGCACTCAGGAATTACTCATGTTTACTGGACGAGACGTGATGCTTCAGATCACACCCGCAGGAGCTGGAACCATTTCCAAAGTGGTCCTAAAGCTGTGTTTATGTTTTCACTGCGCCCGTGTTCAGCAGCAGTTATCATCCTTCAGCCGGAGTGCTATCTGAGTGAGCGAACAGTAGTTTTCTGTCCGGCCGTTCAATACGCCTCTGTTTTCCTAAAGCCGAGGCAGAAAACTCTCTAAATCCTGGAGAGACGCGTCGGGAGCAGCTTCCACAGGGTGCCTGGACTCAATGTGAGCTTTGTCCCCGGCGTCAGGCGGAGGAAGGTGAGTCTGGACTGTCTGAACCCTGACCTTTCAACTTAGGGGTCACATGTCCCTGGAAGCCATTTTTGAGGCCATGGTCTGGGCTCTGCCGCTGGGAGGTCGGCGAACGCTGGAGGAGCGTCTTCTTGGAGGTCTCTCTTTAGCATTGTTTGAGTTCGAGATGGTCACAGGTTTTCCGCCATCCATCCTCTGCTCTACGGTGGTGGAGATCACATCATCTAAAGATGAAAAACACTAACAAAACGCCCAGAATCTAAAGTCTGGAATAGCGGCAGCACAGGTGATGTGCCATGCACGAAGAGCGTGCACAGGAGGGCGTGGCAGTCGGGAGTGGCTCAGCAGGGTTTATATCCGGAGGGAGGACCAGGTGCACGCTTTGCATGCAGACAGATGAAATCATGCATCAAAGCGAGACGCACACACCCCGGCAGGCCGACCATCAGAACCAAAGTCCAGGACCGACTCTCGGACGTGGTTGAGCCT
The DNA here is from genome assembly GCF_902148845.1 of Salarias fasciatus. Lineage (NCBI taxonomy): Eukaryota > Metazoa > Chordata > Actinopteri > Blenniiformes > Blenniidae > Salarias > Salarias fasciatus. The sequence continues at coordinate 21,795,159 of NC_043754.1, forward strand.
GGGATCGTGAGGACTGTTCCAAATCAAATTCCTTTTCACATATATCTTTTATCCCTTGATATCTACTGCTGATGAGCCTCTGCCCAATCAGGCGTGGCGGTCAGTGTTCCCATCAGGCCGAGAGAGGTGAGCTCAGTGTGTTTGACCTCTGACACACATGGAGGTCACATGTCCCCAAAGGCAGGTCGAGTGCAAAGACCCCGACTCCAGGTCAAGCTTTGATCGACAGGTTACACACACACACACACACGCACATGCACACACACACTCTCTCTCAGAATACAAAGCTCCTACTGCTGTTTCTCATGTCTTTATCTGTTACAGTAACGTAGCTGCTTTCAGCTCACACTTCTTCCTTAGTGAGACGTCCGTCTAACTTTTTCACTGTGGACTTTAAAGGTCAATCATGTCAGGTGAAGGAAGCTGACCTCTGACCTCTAAAACCAGTCTGAGAGTTGAAGTCACATGTCTTTATGAGCTGAGGTCTGCTGAGAAGGATTTTCTTGTTTGCGTTTGGAGAAATGGATTGATCTGTGAGTGCGTGATGTTTTACTGTGGACGTGAGCCTCTCGTCATCGGCCGACTCCTCAGGTTGCTGTTCTGTCCACTTCATTTTTCTGAGCTCGTCATTTAAGGACTGTGCAGCTCTTTTGTGCGTCGTGGTGGAAATCATCCTCATGAACCTTTGACCTCTGTTTCCATAATCCGTGATGTCTCTTGACAAGCTCAGCCAGCGAGGAGAGTTTTGTCAATGAGGAAGTAAGAGATGCCTGATCAGACTGTTTCTTTGCATTTTCAACAAAATAACTGCAGAAACAAGAAACAGGGTTTTTCTATCTGCTCAGTTAGGCCAGCGGAGATATTTTTGGTTTGAGGAAGGGAGTACTTAAACTAAACATGTCCGGGATAAATCTGATATTAAACCTCATTTAGGTTTTAGTTACTTGTTGGGATTGTTCTGTTTTGGTCAAGGAAACATTGGCGATTACTCTCTCACTAACTTATGAGCATATTACAGGGGTTTATTCACAGACTTACTAAAAGGAGATTTCAGAAGGCGACAGCCAGCGCAGCAGAAACTGCCCTCGTGCGTGGGTGGTCCAGTACGCACTGGTAGGAAGGGACAAGCACCCAACAAAGTTCAACTCATGCAGTTAAGTCAATCCACGAGTGGAACAATGGACAAAAGCCCCTCACAGGCCCTCGTAGTGTTTGAGCCCTGCGAGGAAACTTTCCTCTTCCAGCCGTCAGGATGCGACCAAGTCAAGCAGGAAAGCCGCGCCGCTGTGCCCAGCGAGCTCAGTCCGGGCCCCATTCACAAACCCGGCCTGCAGAGAGGGCTTCTCCGACGCCCTGCCACTGAAACTTCCTCTCTGTGTGACGGCGGAGGCCTGTTGTGTCCTGACGGCCAAAAGTCAGGACTGTGTCTAACGTGGAACATCTGCCGCAGGCCGGTGCAGAGCGCTGCGGTCCACAGCCCGAGCCACGAGCAGGAATCGCTGGAAATGGACTTAACGTGTAGCTTGAGCAGTGTAAACACACTTCAGATGATCGGTCATGTTCACACACACCAGCGTTGACGGCCGCCATGCAAAGCGCCGACGCACCAGCCGGCGGAAACTGGGAGAATATTTAGAAACTAACAGCTAAATGCAGGAGCTGAAGAGTCACAGAGATCCAAAGTGTTGATTTGAGCCGCTCACACTTCACACTTCACACACACACACACACACACGATAATGTTGAAGCGTGTGTGATTCTGCCCCCCCCCCCCCCCCCCCCCCAACCCCCCAACCCTCAATAAACCCAGGACCGGTCGGAGGCAGGACGCCAGCGGCCCGTCAGCTTCTTCCTGATGACCATGAAACAGGACCGAAGTGGAGGCTCCCGCTGAAACACGAGGCTGACATCCTGCTGTGAATAATGTGCTAATTAGATTTGGCCTGTGGTTGTTGCCGTAATCAAATCTATCCGGTGCTGCGGGCCGAGAGGCTGAAACCTGAGCTGCTCTCCAAAATATGCACCCCGACCACTTCTCAAATCTGTTTCCTCTCAAACCCTGGCACGCCGCTCGATCTGTCCACCTCAACAGTGTGTGGAAGTGTGTGTGTGTGTGTGTGTGAGTGTAATTTGTTCTCATGCTCAGTTGTGTCCAGCTAGCATATTTAACTCTTTCTTTTTTTTCTACTTTATGCTCGATCGCACCACATCTCTATTAAACCTCCACTAAGCTCCGCTCCCTCCTCCTCCTCCGCTTCTCCTTCAGTCTTTCTTTGAGGTCGGATTCACGCTTAGAGTTTGGTTTGATTAAGGAAAACCATTGCATCTGCTGTGTTAGAGAGTTAAACACTGTTGCTTTGTAAAGAAGTGTTGAAAAATATTCAAAGAGGATCTGGAAAATGTTCAGCAACATTTCTTCTCCTTCTTTGAAAAAAAGTGCTGATTTTAAAGGAACTGAAGAAATAATTCCATGTTTTCCTCCCTGATAATCTTCTTTCTCTTGTCAGAATGAAGTAAAAAGAGATATTTAGTTTTAACTTTTGACTTTTTGTACTTAAAAATCACAATAAAGCGTGTTGAGTAACATCTGAGAAGTGTCTTTCATCATGGAGAGATGTTATTGTGCTCCACCGCTCCAAGAACGCTACATTATTTTCTTACATAATTAAATTGTTCTCTCCACACAGAGGAAGAGCAGACATGCCTCGGACGAAGCAGCACTATAACAAATCCTTCCTTCATTACCGCGGTTCACACAGGTCCGATTCCAGACGTACATCTGGCTTTTCGTGTCAGACGTGAGACGAAGACGTGACCTGCAGCTCATCACTGTGTGTTTGTGACAGCGCAGGAACATCAGGTCCAACACATCCTGTCACTTTTACTTGTTAAATGCTGGCGAGTGAGAGATTTGTTTTGACTGAAGCAGTGAGTGTGATGTGGGAAAAAGGCTTCAGAGCTGAACTGAAACTGAGATATAACCCAAAAATCAGCAAATAATAATGTTAGGAGAGAAAAGTGACCAATTTATTATTAGTTTGTCCTTCAAATATGATGGAAATGGATGCTGGAGACTGATGGAGCAGCTCTGAGGAGAGCAGAGCTGAGAGAGACGAGCAGAGCCGCAGTTACCAGTACCGCGGCGGAGACCTTTCCTTCTCCGAGCCTCCAGCTGACTCGGCTGTGGATTCACCTGTTGTTTCTCTTCAGAGCTGCTTCCTCATCCGGATGTGGGAACGTGAGAATATAGATGACGCCGCAAGGAAAACAAGTCATTTACTTCTGAATCACAAGTCCAGTACCCCCCACCCCACCGGCCCCCCCACCGGGAGGGTTTCGGAGGAATTCGACTGAGATTACATTTTAAAAAGCCGCAAGATGCTAAATATGCTTCAGACGTCCTGAAACAAAGGATGTGTTCACTGTGTGTTGTCGTTGGCTCTGTGCGCATGTGTGTTGCTGCGAAATGTGGTTTTGGGGACGGACACACACACACACACACACACACACATACACTTAATGACATAATGCATTCCCCTCCTCTTAGTGCCTATTCCTAACCCAGCCTCAGCCCGGCTGTAACCTCAGCCCTGAAACCACCAGCCACTCACAGAGATAAACACAGCAAAGCATTTTGGTAAACAGTCGCTCTCCTCTGCTGCTGCACAAACGTAAGACAGATCTCTTACAATAAGCAGTCTCACTTTCCGGTGACTCACCTCATTGAGGCAATTTAAGGGAAAAAAACACGGGAAGGCTCCTCGGGACAAACATCAGGAGTGTTGAGTCTTCCTCTGTGTTGTTTTAAACAGCAGAAACTTCAGCATTACTGCGAAACACAGCAGTGGTGCTCAGAGCCACTGAGAAGACACAACTTTTTGGAAACAAATTCCATTTCTGTGACGGACATCATTCCCTCCTGGATGAGGCGGCCTGGTCCCCGATCAGGGCCTGGATCCTAACGGGATCAGGTCTGTCTGGGTTTAGAGCAGAAGACACCCACCCAAAGTCTAATATGTGTGCAAATAAGAAGAAAATTTACACTCTTAGCACCAATCGAATCTTGGGGTAGAACTTTCGAAGCTGATGTGTAAATTCAGGGGTCGCCCAAGAGGCTAATGACCCGAGCGTCGGAGAGGAGACGGCACGCTGGCATGGGTTTCAGGAAGGTGGGGGAGTGTTGTTGCTGTTTTCCATTCTGGGTTTTCGTGGGGGTGAATTGAGGGGGTGAAAGTGGTGATGGTGGGAGGAACCGATTATACAGAAAACCACTTCCAGAGGAAGTGTGTTTTAATGCTGACAGGGTTCCTGCGGAGGCTGTTATGCTAATCTGCCCCCTTGTTAAACGCTGCATAACGTCCGCAGTGGAAGAGGGGAAATGCACCATGAAAACCTATAGGCAGACCCACGGGGAGCGGCAGAGGGGGGCGGGGTGGGGTGGGGTGGGGTGGGGTGCAGAGCCCTGGAAGCACACAGGAAGCCAACACTGCATGTTTTTTATCCCTCCTGTGCCACCGCTTCCACACTCTTACCCACTCGGACCGGCCCGGGGTGGCTGCCGGTGACATCTTGTTTTCAGAGTGGACTGCATCCGCCCCCCATAACACCCACTCCATCACACACACACACACACACACACACACACACACACACACACACACACACACACACACTCCACCACCACACCAGATTTTACAGCTGGATGAAGAGCATCAATGGGAGCAGTGAGCGAGTGGCCAGACAATGGACATGGCGTCCAGGCCGGCACGCCAGCCCAGGATTTCCTGGCTTAAATCAGTGAAAAAAAATAAGAAAAAAAAAAATTTGCCGGACTCTTCCGGCTGCACAATCATGAATGAAACTCTTGTATGCACCAGGAAGAAACTAACACGCCCTGAAATCCCACAATCTAGACAAGTGGTGTTGCTATCAGCTGGAGGGTTGAAGCGGTCAGTTGGCTGCAGAGATCAGCTGGTTTGTTTTCCACTGTCACTGTGAGTTACTGGAAAAGGCCTGCGCGCTCCAGCGCCGGGCAGCCGGAGCGCTCTGACACAACAGCGGGGCTTAAAAAAAGCAAACAGAGGCGAAATGAGCGGCGGCTTCAAACGCCAGCGCCACCCCGACATCAAACGCTCTGAATCTGACCCGATCCTGCCTTTCACTGTCGCATGAGCCTGCATGGAAGCTGTCAGGCCTCGTTAACGGAGAGACTCCCACCGCCAGTCTGTCTGCCGGCCCAACCGTCTGACTGTCTGCCGCTCTTGTGCCGCCTTCCGCCGGCCGTCTCGAACCTCCGCCTGACCGTCTGTCGCCGGCTTTCTGTTTGTGTGCCGCTGAGCGCACCACTCCGTCTCGGAGGATCCCGACAAGCAGGGTGAAGGAACCACAGAGGTCGGCGACACAGCGAGAGCCGAGGGGCAGCTGAGGGGCCGAGGAAGGAGGGGAGACGCCAAGTCACATTTAATACAGACTCCCCAGCAATTCCATCCAGTGCAGAGGAGTGGCGGCTGCAGTATTTCTAACAATGGATCGCGCTGAGGCGTAGTAGAAACTGATCAACTTTAAAAAACAGAAAACCCTGAGAAATTGAAATTATGCAATACCATGGTTGCAAGATTGCTACGTTTGTCTGAGAAACCAAGGGTCCTCACACACCTTCAAATGTGGACCAGGGTTTGTATTTAGTGTGAATTTTCGTTTTCAGTGAATTCGAGCACCGTTGTTGTGAAAATGGACACTCAAGCGCACCAAAAGCTTTTTGTTTTCACTTGAAAATGGTGTCATGTAAACAGGGTCTCACTGTAATTAAAAGAGAAAACGCCCCAGTAGAAGTACTTCAATGAATGGAAGAGCATCGAGTTGACAATCATGATCTATGATGAGAAGAAGACAGTAATGAAAGATTAATTTTGATCAAACTGTTGTACTTCAGTTTTGATTGACGCTGGTCACACTATTCCTCAATGTTTGTGTGTTTCAGTCAGAAAAATTGGAGCGGCTGTTAAAGAGAAATGTCTTGATGCACTGCACACACAAAGTACTAATACAGGAGGAGCCCACATTAGTAATATCCAGAGTTGGGGTCCGTTACTCAAAAAAGTAAAGAGTTACCCGTTAGTAGTTACTTTTGAAAAAAGTAGTGCCTTACACTACTTGATTACTCCATGGAAATAGTAACGAAGTTACACTACTCGTTACTGCATAGTGCTCCGCGGAGCTGTGTTCCCTTATGTCCTTCCGCGGAGCACTGCGCATGCGCAGATCTGTGTGTATCAAAACATTTTATTTTTAACGGATTGAAAAGAAAACACGTCTTTTAAAATGTTTTATAACCATTTGGATTTACTTCACGTGCTAATACGCCGTCGGACCACTGGAAGGAGGATTTTGTCCATTTGCGTAGTCCGGCTCTGATTGACTTCCAGCTGAGCTTCGAGCTAAGCTACTGCGATGCTAACAGCTGGGAACCAGAGACACAGGTATTTATGAGCTCGTCTAACTTTGTCAATGATAGAGAAAGGGCGTGGGTCCCTAATCTTCGGAGTATTCATTTAAAAGGGGCATTTACAGTAGGAGGGAGTGCAGTGTTGGCAGTGGGGCACAAATTTATATAAAAATTTATATAAGGCAACCAATTTTACTTTGACGGTTCCATCAGCCCTGACCCGGAAGAGATAGCGAGTAGTTGCTCGTATGGTCACTGTTCCGTAATAAAAAAACTCCACTTAAATAATAATATGTTGGTTGCTCTATTTGCAGTCATTGTAAAAGTAACGATCGTAGCGTTTCATTTGTAACGCTAGTTTAACTACCAAGCTAGAAGGAGTAGTGCCGTTACACTACTCGTTCCCATCAAAAGTAATTTAACTACTTATTAACGCTCGTTACTTGTCGTTACATACCCAACTCTGGTAATATCCTTATTAATTCAAACAGATTTATAACTGAACTATAACTCCCGTTTTGCTGTTCCACACAAATTTATGTCGCAGAAAGTGACAAAAAATTGCCTCCTTTTTCATATTTTATGCACACATCCAGCTCTCTAATTGTTGAGTTGTCCTTTGTTTTCCTGTGAAGTCACTGTGAGTCCAGCAGAGCGTCAGGATCTCCTCTTCCATCCTTCTCCATACAACCATCCGTCACTTCCTGCTCTGCTGTGCAGGCGGACATAAGCCTCTTATCAACATGGTTTAGAGTAAACTCACAACGCATAGCTCTCACTTAGCCATCCACAAGCTGTGCAAACGACACATTTGATGGTTCAATTCTGAAATACAAACAACAGGATCCTGCACTTAGTGGTTTTAATTTTAGAATTTGATGACTGATATCCCAGCAGAGAATAGTTCTGTGGCATATAAAGGAAGGAAACTGGACTAAAATACACGTGATGGATACAAATGACCAAAGTGGGTGAAGTTGAAAAGACCAAAGCAACTTCTTGCTCTTGGGGCATAAATCCAGGCTTACAGGTGGCTCAGTCTCGCCCCAGGGAGGTGAAAACTCTCCCTCGGAGAATAAGGAGGCAGACAGAGGAGGTTTTTGTGCTGCGGGGAAACGAGAGAAGCCGCCGATTATCAGCACCAAAGGCAAAAAGATCCCCTCATTCCTAAAACCCTGGAGCACGGCTCTGAAGCCTAACATGCTCCTTTATCCCCCTGATTTGAAACACAAAAGCTCCTCATGAGTGTGACTATGAGGGAGAGCAGGAGATGGGGCATGCATTGTGAGAGAAATCTTAATCTCCCCCTTAATTACTCAAACTACAGCTGTTTTTGACATTTATATAGTCTTGGTGTGGAGTGAAATGCGAATCTCATGACTGAGGATAAATAAAAGATGAGTAATTTATCATTCAGTAACATGGAAACCTTTTTGAAAACTTTTCCACGCTAGCTTCAGGACTGAGTCCACAGATGATTGAACAGGTTTTGTGAGACGAATTGTGAGGAAAGTAAAGAAAAGTTTGTAAATTGAACCATGGGCCGTGTTCTTTCCCTTCCCAAAGCCAAAGACACAGCAGGAGCGCTGCCTAGCATGGATCAAACCGTGTGGAGGGATCCACTACCAGCTAAATGTCACCAAAATAAACATACATCTGCTCCAACATAAGGCTGAGCAAGGCTAACACCATAGCGATAGCTTGCTAGCAAGGCTATATGAGCAAGATGCTCATATAAACAGAACTGGAAATAAAGGTTATGGTTACTGTTAGCGAGTTTCGTGTGTTACTAGCATCCAATACCCTCTAAGTTTAAGCTAGCCATAATGTCAGCTAACATGAACTAACTTCATGTTAGCTAGCTAACTATTACAGTAATTTATATATTTCTGTCACTGTCCTCCTGAAGCATAAAAGTGTCCTGATCTACAGTAACAGGCTTCATTAGCCTTGGGACACCTGGCGAGCTAGCTAGCTAACCTAACGGTAACGCTCTTATGGAGGATGTGGACACAAATAAATCTATTTAAGCAATGCTAGGCTAGCATAAGAAAAGTTACCCAGCATTGCAAGAACATGACTGTTCCACACGGCTGTGCTCGTTGCATTTGAGGCCGAGGTTTTGGGGTTTCTCTGATTTTCTCATTGACTGGTCTGCTGTCGTCTCGACAGTCGCATTGTTCCTCATTTTAGTTTTTAATCCAGTGCATATTGCAACCCCCTTTGCCTCGATCTGGAGGATATTGGGCTGATACTGCTCCAAAAAGAGACACTGACACTGCTGGTTACACTTCTCCTCATATTCGGCCTCACAAAGCTTGTTGGGCTAGTGACAGTATCCATGGGGGGTGGGTAAATATTATATGGTTGATCCTGAATAGGTTCAGCAGCCACTGAATGGGACAGTGGATAAAAGTTCTCTGCTGGAGAGAGAGAGACGGTAGATCCAGCTGTCTTCAGCATCGAAGGGAATCAGTTGATGTCGTCAATACGTTTAATTAGGACTCCTCCAAATCACTTTCGGTTGGAGATGAAGATGATTTATGGATGGATTACTATTTATCATTCCATTTATAACTTGCAGGTCAACCAAGGAACTCTGTGCTTCATGTGATGTGAGAACAAGAAGCATCTGCCCTCCATCAGTTTCTACTCAAACCACTTTCCCCTTACAGATTAGTGCTGGCAGAAAAGCATCTCTCTAAAAACTTCCTTTATTTTATGGACTGAGAGTGTAGATCTGCCAAAAAGGTTTTAAAATAAAAACACTGACTCCATGAATTAGTTTAAACAAAGGTTTACTGTGACAGCTCCAAGTTGAAGTCCAGTCATCTTTTATTTTACTTCCACAGGACTTCTCATTCCATGTTTGGTAAATGTGTAATCCTTCGTCCTGGAACGCTCGCCGCACGCCGCAGGTGACGGCGAGGTGCCACCACACAGCGAGCGGACGTCCGCCGGCCATCATCCTGTGAGGGGGGAGTTAGTGACCCGTGCCTCCTTAAAGACCCGGAGGTCGGCCAAAACAGAGGAGTTAGATTCTGACGCGGCTCCATTTCAACACCGAGTGTTCGGGGTTCCACTGAAAGAGCGTCATTGTGCCGTATGAGTCTGAAGACACGCCTCAATCACCATCTTGCTGTTTTCACTTTAACTCAATTGCATGAAAACAGCTGAGTCAGCTTTGTTGATATAATTCTGTATAACTGAGTGGGCGATGAGACTGCAGTGTTGCTCTGAGTGTAGCGGTGCAGTTGTTGTACAGTTGAAGATTGAAAAATAAAAAAAACACAAGCGAAAACTCCTTCTGTCATCCAGTTTCACTCGGTGAGGGGACTGTGCATGGCAGTGAGAGAGAAAACATTCTGGTGATGTCCACGTCTCTCATCCAGCCCTCATACAGCCTCACTGACTCGCCGGCTCTGACAGATACCGCCACATATCTCTCCTCTGAGCCACGCCGATCACATTAACTGCCGCTCGGCCTCCTCCGCGATCCGCTTCACGTTGAGAGGATCAAAGCTGGGAGCAGGAGGGGGGGCCGGCTGTTTCCACAGGGGAGTCCTCTCTCTCTGGGAAAGTGCAATAGGTTAGAATATCAATGAGACGTGCCTGAGAGCGTAACCGCTCACCTGTTGTCTGACTGCGGCTTTGGCACTGTTCTCCTGCGGTCGGGACTCCGCTTCCTCTGCACTCCGGCCGTCCCCCAGTTTCCCAGCAAAAACATTCAGACGCTTAATAAATCATGGCGGGTGGCTACAGTGGCAATGAAGGCCTGAACCCGGCCAGAGGAGCAACTTTTCCCCAGAGGTCAGGTCAATCACACAGCCTGGGAGGGAAAGAGGAAAAGCTGTTACCGCCTCCACCTCGCTCTCGCAGTGACACTCACAACACAGAGATACTTTAAATACTTGTGTCATTGTCGGGTTTCAATTTCACTCACTTTAAAGGTGCAACATGTTAAATTTTTACTTTTAAGACCCACACCACATGATGATACGTCTGTAGAGACGCTGGTGTTTTGTTCTGTAAAAGCAGGAAATAATAAAACTCCTGATCTTTGGTCGCAGGGCTTGAGAAAGGGCCACAAACAGAAACTCATTTCTCAGCTCGGAAGACAACCTCAGATTTTTCCCTCTATATGTTCCGTCTAGTGCCAGAGTCAGGAAGCAACCATAAAAATGAGAGTCTGTTCATTTTGGGAAAAACTTACAAATTCCGGAGGGGGTTGAATGATTATTTCCCCCACTGTAACTGAATGTCATCTGCATATAGCAGTGGAAAGAAACTTTCTGGATTCAAGGAGAATTAAATAGAGAGAGAACAGGAGAGGACCCAAAACTGAACCCTGTGGAACACCACAAGAGAGGGGAGTGGTGGCAGCGGCAGATAGTTTGCTCTGCCAATAAACCGTGCTCATCGTGGTTGTTGCTGTGGGAAGGGTGTTGAGTTATGAGTAAATCACATGACTAAGAGGATCATCTAGCTGCAGGCTTCCTATTAGACTGACCTGTTTTTGAGTATTTTCACAAAATATGTTTTTAAATGAATTTCAGTTAACCTCTTTCTTGTGATTCCAGGCTGCTGTAACATAGAAAACCAGACCAGTATTGAACCATATTGGGCTCTTATAAATTCAGTCTAAAATCTTTTCATATCAGAGCGCATTTGTAGTTTTATTTCTTCTGCCAACACTTTCAAATACCTCTTATATGTTTTTTTTTTCTTTTTTCGTCTGAATAAATGTTAATTTCTTGGCAGTTCCTGTTTCAGAGAGTGGAAAACCTCAACATCTGGTAAAATAAAGCAATCACAGCATGTCAGTGTTAATCATCCACAGGTCTGCGGTGGACACCAGTGAAAAGTCTCCGGCCTGCGCTCGAACCGGTCCTGATAAATCTGTGACAGGAAACAGAAAACGGAAACATTCAGTTGATCCAGCTGCTCTCTCCCTCTCTCCCCTTCCTCCTCTATCTGTGTCTGCCTCCCCCTCCGTCCCCCCGCCCTCTCCTTCCCTCTCCCATGCATGGATCGAGTGTCCGGGGGGAGGGAGGGGGTCAAACAGGTGTCTGCTGACAGTCCCAGCGGCCTGCTGGATGCAGGTTCTACCTCCTCTTGCTCCCAGCTGTTCTGTCGCTGACACACACACACACACACACACACACACACACACACACACACACACACACACACACACACACACACACACACACGGTCCATCTGTCACAAGAATTATATCTAATCCACAGGAATTTTCAGATGTCATGGAAGGTGCTTGTGTGTGTGTGTGTGTGTGTGTGTGTGTGTGTGTGTGTGTGTGTGTGTGTGTGTGTGTGTGTGTGTGTGTGTGTGTGTGCTTTCTCTGAGGTTGTAATGCGACCACTTCACCACCTGCGGTAGTGTAACCTCCAGAATTCTCCTCTCCTCTCTTCTCTCTGCATTTCTTGCATACCTGCCAGAGCTATGTACTGAATGTACTATATATAATTTTGTAATATTTATTGGACCTCGTGGGAAAAAGATTCTCAACGTGAACACCCTCTCAGCCATTAGAAGCTGTTGCTTCTCTGTTACATGAGAACTTAAACCTCGGTTAGTCTTCACTCGTTTCCAATAATCATTTTCTTCTTGTTGCTTATTAATATTCATGCATGACTGTAACGCTACAGATGGGATCAAATACGTAAACTTTTTTTACCAACTGAAGCCTCAGCACTTGTCTCACACTGTAATCGTCTTACTTTTCATTGTGGATCCACGTCGGCTCCTTCAGGGAACATGTGGCCCAGATATCTGCCCATACAGCTGCACTGTCATGGATATTATTAGTCCTCCAACATCAGCCTGAGAAAGACGCTCTGACTCCACCTGCAGCCGTTCACAAACAGAGCTCCGCAAAGACAGCTGCTTTTAGTTCACACCCTTATTTCTGCTTTTTTTTTTCTTTAAATATATATTAGAATCCCTTTCCTAATGATCATTGCAGCAATAAATGGTCGGTGGGAGGAGACGTTCTGCTGAGCAAAGAAGACTCTCGTAGCAACGTTTTGAAAATGATGTGCTTCTGGAACTATATTCACTACGGCAGTGGTGCACATGTGTGCTAGCAGCGTTTCAAAAAGTTTCTCCTTGTGAGCTCTTTTAAATAACTGTTAAAATCAAATTTCCAGCAGCTTCAAGCTGTGTTTTTGGGCAGTTTTCTGTTTTCCCATCACGTGAACGGGGCTGAAATGCTGCACACTGTCATACATGCCAGTGGAATCAGTTAAAGAACTCCACGCACAGAAGACACAGAGATCAATGTCACTAAAGTTAAAGAAAAATACATTTTTAAATTCTCAGTACCTCCTAAAACCTCTTTGGATCTGACCATTTTTGTTTTGTTCTTTTTATTTGTACTATTTCTTGTTCCTACATTTCTATAATGATTTTATTTACCTCCACTGTTTCATTTCAGTGTTTTAATTTGATCTTGTCTTTCTTTATTCAAAACACTTTATGCTCCATATTCAGCACATTTAAATATGTTACATCAAACTAATTTACCTTTTGTTTTTTCACGCTCATTGTAGTTTCTAGTTTTCCGTCCAGATTCGGCTGCAGGTTCAGTCTCTCTCTGTCCTCTCAGCTCCCTCGATCGCCCCTGATTGTTTTCAGCTGTGCCTCGTTTCTCTGAGCGTCTATAAATGAGTGTTTCCCGGCTAAAGGACAGTTTGCCTGTTGGTGAATCTGAGCCACGTCTGTCTTGATTTTCTGTTCAGCCTCGTCCGTTAATTGTGTTGCTTTTGATTTTCTTTTTGTTTGTTTGTGGGGTTTTGTGTTTTTGGACGCACGTGTTGAGAAGTGCACTTTGTGTTCGAACTTGTCCTGCATCAGCGTCCAAACTGTTTACTAAACCGGACCTGGGCGTCCGGCCACGTCCAACCTGCAAGCCAACCCCCTGAAAACACCACGGAATCACCGATTTCACACTTGGTTTAATCCGATTTTGCTGAACAGAGTCCAGTCGAGTGTAACAGAGATTAATCACAACCATTAACGAAATGCAAAAAAGGTCCAAAACTATAAATGTGACAACAGTCGCAGTTTAGAGACTTACTGGTAGATAAAAAAAAAGAAACATTAGGGTTTAAGGATGTGAACTTAAATCAACAATTATGTCTGATTGAGTCTCCACTGTGAGTTTGAATGTTGACGATATTCTGCCGTGACGGTGTCCTGAAGAGACGAGGCGTCAACACACATGAGGCAAGGGGATCGCTGCAGCTCCACACACACACACACACACACACACACACACACACACACACACACACACACCTGCAGTCGTCAGCAGGTAGACAGCAGGCAGGTGTAGCCGTGTCCTGCAGGGCCCCCTGTCAGTAATGGAGTGGCCTGCTGACTGATGGCTGATGGGAAAACGCCCGCTGCTTGCCGGGGAACGAGCTGCTGACAGCCCGACGGCCCACCTGCTGCGATTCGCTGCTTCTCTCGCTCCGTCTGCCGTTTCAGAGCAGCCGCCACCGGCGGACACGCTCTGCTGCAAAGGGCAGATCCAGATCTTCCTGATGAGAGGCTTTCTGTTCAGACAGGGGTGTCAAACATAAGGCCCGTGGACTGTAATAGGCCCACCACAGGCTCCAATACAAGCACACCTGAAGTGACTGGTTGTGAATAAAGCAGCAGGTGATGACTTGGAATTGGAATTCAGATACAGTAACAGAAAGTAGAGTTCTCCTCCCATCTCGTCTCAGAGCCAGCACTCCGACCGCACTGTGAGGAACAAAGACGATCCATTTCAACCGTCTTGAGTTACATCGGGCTCTGGACGCCTGATACCCTTCCTTCCTGAGCGTTTTGTGCGGTGAATTAAATAAAGCAGAGTCAGACACTGCAGTGTTCTCCCTCAGATCTCAGATGTGAATCAGAAACCTTCTTTTCCCGCAGACGGAGGAGCTCCGGATCAGAAGCCTTAAAACCTTCGGTCCGACTCTTTTCCTTTGATCCTTTGAGCACATGGCCCGCCCACCTCAGAAGGTGGAACCAGACACCGCGGCGGAGGAAAGCCTCGGACCGGACTGCGTTGAAGGCCTGAGAGAGCCGGAGCCACAGCTGTGGCAGAGCCGGGTCTTCACAGGACGGCTGAGGAGAAATAACCCGACAATCCAGAACTCCTGCTGCGTTTTGGGTCTGTTTGGGCTGCATGTTCTCCCTCTGCTTGCTTGGTTTTCCTCCAGACTCCCCCCACAATCCAAAGACTGTGAAGTTACTGTTCCATTATTGCTCCATTCTTTCGATATCATGTTATTACTTGATAAAAAAAGACATAGAATGACATAAAAAGCAAATACTATGCTGAAGAAAGAAAAAAACGTTTTTAGAAATGTATATATGGTGATTAACAACTTCTATCTAATTATTTCTGTGAAAGAACTGAGCTTTTTTACATTACTTATTACTTACTGAACTGATTTATTATAGAGATGGAAAACAAAGAAAGGATTTCACAATATTCCAGACAGTAACTGGATCCTGTCCGTGCCCCACTGCTGAGTAAAAGACGGTTTTATGATTCGACAAGCGCTTCATTTGAGGCATACTGAACCAGGATCCAACATCTGGACGCAACGTTTTCTGCATTTAAAATGCATATCGGTTGAGTCCAGCGACGGGTTTACGTGCAGACAATAGGGGGTCTTAAAGCCCCCGTGACAACCGTGCTGTCTCACAAACACACTCTGGCAGCCGGAGGCTCATCCGCAGATTAAACTGACAATAAACCAGAATTTCTCCAGGACGGAGCGTTGGTGCGTACTGTAAGAAGACCCGGTCGCCATCTGAAAACCAGATCGGGAGCGTTTCTGCGCTGAC
Source organism: Salarias fasciatus (assembly GCF_902148845.1). Classification (NCBI taxonomy): domain Eukaryota; kingdom Metazoa; phylum Chordata; class Actinopteri; order Blenniiformes; family Blenniidae; genus Salarias; species Salarias fasciatus. The sequence goes on from NC_043754.1 coordinate 21,810,475, forward strand.
ATGCCTCTTTTAATTGAAATACAATAACAGTGAGGCCCATTCAGCTGCAGGGGGACCAAGACAAATCACCCTGTCTGGACGCTCGGAGACGCTGTCCTGATGTCCTGATGGGTTCTTCACGCTGCAGGCAGCTGCAGGACCCGGCCTGGTCTGGCCCGGCCCGGTCTGGCCCGGTCTGGAGGGAACCAGGCCTGCTCAACAGTCTGACCCCCTCGGCCTGCTCCAGATCCTCCATCTCTGAACAGGTGCTTCCAAAATGTCATTCTGAGGGTCAACCTGAGGTTTTTAGTGCTGTCAGGGTCAACTGCAGCAAAATCCTGGCCAGGAAACTCGGAGTCACTGAGTCCACAGCGCGTCCCGCTCAGCCGCGGACTCACACAACACTGGAAGAACGAAACGTCTCTGAAGACAGTCTGACGCTCTGAGTGTGTGTGTGTGTGTGTGTTATTTCTCCTCTGTTGTCCCAAACTCAGATCACACCGAGTGGAGAAAGTCTCCGTTAACATTCACTTTCATGTCAGAACAGACAATTTAGACACCAATTCATCCAATAAACATGTTTTTTTCTTTTGGACTGTGAGGGAAAACTACACGTACACTCCACACCTGGAATCGAACCAGGGGTTAAATCAGTGTGAGGCGGCAGTTTCATCCACTACACATAAGGTGCAGCTGCTTACTGTTTTTTTTTTTTTTTTATATATTATCACAAATTTTATTACATTTTTTTTTATGTTCTTTATTGGTGGCACGGTGCTGTAGTGGTTGTTGCTTTTGCTGCACAGAGAAAGGGTCTCGGGTTCAAGTCCCAGCCAGGCCTTTCTGTGTAGAGTTTGCATGTTCCTCTTCCCCTCCACAGCTCATGATAGAAGACTATGCTTTGTGTTCCATCTCGACCTCCAGTTTTGGGGAATCCTGGTTCGAATCCCAGTAGAAAAACTGAGAAAACAGTTGTAATGACCTGGTGGTGACCCCGGGGAGCGAGAGCAGCTGAATAAACACATTTCTGTATTAAATGACAAACTTCTCCTCCACAGAGCGGACTGTGAGGGAGAGGGTCTCATTGAGTTTTTATTTCCACAGATCTCTGAATTTAAATCTCTCTCAGAGCGAGTCTGCCACCATGTGGACGAAACCCGACATTACACTCTCCAGGACTGAGGGTCAGTGCAGATGTTTGGACCAAACATCTGCTTTCATCCAGACTCCCCTGCAGGAGAGGAAGGAATGAAAAAACTTCCATATCTGAACAGGAATGATTTCTGAAAAACTATTTTGACCTCCGGAGGTTTTATAATCTCTGGGTTTTCATTTGAAGTGTCAGATAAATTCACTCTGTTCCACTCATGAGGATAAAAATCTCCAAAACTGTGTCTCAATCTCAGATTAAACAAATTTTTCTTTATAATTCAAATGTTCAGATGTTGTGTTTATTTTACATAAGTTGGAGTAAGAAAATAAATTTAAATCCTTATTTTTTTTTTTTTTTCAGTTTGAGCCAATAGTGGGTTGATTAATTTCCCCAAAGGAGGAAGAAATAGAGATTTAATAAAAACTAAAGTCCAGAGAGAATGTGTGTGTCTTTAGTTCAGCCTGGACTTGATCCGGGGAACCGCTCAGTGTGAGGTGAGAGTGCGAACCGCTTCTTCACCATGACCAAGAAAAATTAAAAAACCCAAACTGTCTTAAAACATTTCTCTACTTTATGCACATATTTGCAGCATTATTTTCCTCGACGATACACAACCCAAAAGTCTCCAAAGGAAATCACAGAACACTTGACACACAGAAACTGAGGACCAAAACCAATAAAAGGCCATTTGTTCAGTTCGTTTTCCACATAATGTACTACTATACAGTATGCATGAGCCCTCTTCGTATAAATTACACCAAATAAAGTTTTTTTCTTTAAAAGCAGAAAGTTGAAGACATTCAATAACAAAAATATTCACCCGAGCGGGAAAACTAAAAAAAGTTACTCTGGTTTTGACATCACTCGCTAGTTTGACATCTCTCTGGTCTTCCAGGGACGAGAACGGGCTCCTCTGCTCAAGAGTCCCTGGGAAATGAATAAATAGAGGAAGGTGTTACAGTGTGACGCTGTCTGCTGCACCGAGCTGGGATCAGATCAGTCTTTATAGTGTACAAAAGTCCCACTTCTTTGGTACTTTCAGTACCTCAAACACTCTCCCGGCGCGGCCGTGACTCCCGTCAGTCGGCCGGGCCGCACAGAAAACCTCATTTCGTTTGACGGACTGCACCATGAGGTTGCTTTTTTTTCTTTTTTTTTTTTAAATATCACTAATAAAAATAGCATTTAAATAGATAAAACTTTCAGGGGGGGAAACAATACGGAGAGATCGGGAATCTGTTAAAGGAGAGAAAAAAAAAAAAACATGATCGCACGCATTAAAACGACGATACAAGTAAAACTGTACCATAAAATTCACCGAGAACGGATCTGACTTCTGGAATGAGGGAAAGAAAAAAAAGAAACACTGCAGGAGGCAGAGAAATGAGGGGGCTACTACATTCAGTTGAGCTGCAGAAGGACCAGAAGTAGAAAATAGTGTCTCTTTCCCGTTTGCTGCGTACATTTGGCTCTGAAACGACACGGCGGAGCGAAACGTCCCGATTCTGCTCCAACAAACAAAAACATCGGCTTTGGGTTTCTGTCCACCTGGGATCAGACAGGATCAACTACAGATCTCTTCAGGGTTGTTTTTTTTTTGTTTTGTTTGCGTATTTGTGACACTCGGACGTGGGAGATGACGGGGGGGGGCGCGAGGAGGCGTTTCCAGGCTCTCGGTCACAGTTTGAGGAGAAAAGCCTCTCCGGGAGCTTCCCGGATCTCCCAGCTGGATCCAGGACTTAAAGGGGGGCTGGCTGCTGTCTGAGTCCCGCCGCGGCCCGGCCTCAGGTGTACTGGTACTCCTCTGAGTACTGGGCGTCCTCGGCGGCGTACGGCTCCTCCTCGCCGCCGTCGTACGGCTCCTCCGTGGGGGCGAACGGCTCGGCGGCGGCGGTGGCGGCGGCGGCGTCCGGCTGCTCTGCCGGATGCTGCTTCTCCGCGGCGCCGAGGCCGGACTTCTTCACCCTGGGGAGGAAGAGCGACGCAATACTGGATTAAATACTCCCATCCTGTCACAGCCAGACACAAACTTTTAAATAAAATCAGTAATTCAGCAAAATTCTGACAAATTTAAAGATATTCTGGAAAAGTGACAAAATTCTCACTGATTGCACCAGTTTTTTTTTTTTTTTTTACAATTTTACAGCTATAAGATCTAAATAAATCCAGTCACTCCAATAGAAAAATACTTATTTTCATCATTGTATGGAGAAATAAAATATACAATTCTAAAAATAAAGATAAAAATGAGAAGTTAGTCTAATTATGAGGTTAATCTGCGAAAGTTTATTTCATCTTTAAAAGTGGAAGAAACTTTTAATGGTGCTTTAAAACATGTAATAATTGACTTTCTTTGTTGTTTTATCCCATCTGGTCTTAATATTAACCTATTTTCAAGTTAAAATCACTTTTTTCCCCACAAAGTTTTCTGACTTAACCTGGACACCGACTGATTTCATCCACCTGTTGGCTGAGTGTGTGTGAACGTGCACGTACCCACACACACACGTACTTGAATCTGGTTTCATATGTTTTCAACCTAAATAGAACTTGATCCATGGCTCACACGGCCGTGTTCATTCCAGCTGTGTGAGCTGCATGTTCTCCCTGAGCCCGCCTCCTCCGGGTCCCACCTGAAGGACTTACTGGTTCTTATGCTTGGCGCCGCTGATATGAGACTGGTACTGCGCCACGGAGTTGAGCTCGATGTTGCAGACGGCGCACGGATAGCCGTTGACGGTGGAAGCTGTTTACGGGAGAGGAAGGAAAGAGTCTGGCGTCAGAAGGGATTCTGGGTGGAAGCATGGCGGCGGCGGCGGCGGCGGCGGGCGGACCTGGCGTGGTGGACGGGCCGTACGTCTCCATCAGCTTCAGCTTGGTCATCTGCTTCCTGTGCTTCTTGCCCACGTAGTGCTGCTGGGCCATGAGCGGGTTGTTGAAGGAGGCCTGGCAGATGGAGCAGAAGCGGTCCGGGTTGCTGTCGCCGCCGCCGCCGCCGCCCGTCGCCTGCACGACGCTCGGCTCCTCCGCCGGTTTCTTCTTCGGCGGGGGAGCTGCTGGTGTGTGCGAGGGGGCCGCTGGGGAGGATTCACAAGAAACAGAGTGAAAACCTGCAGCGTGGCCAGTTGGAGAGCCGCCGCCGCCCCGACGCTCACCTGGGGTCGGCGGCCCCACCGTCTTCAGCCGCAGGTTCTTGGCGTGACCTTTGCTCTGATAGTGGGACTCGGCGATCACCGGGGAGGAGAAGGTCATGCTGCACAGGTGGCAGACCTTGGACCGGTCCGTGTTGCCGTTGTTGCAGGCCTGGGGACAGAAGACAGTCCGTCATCACCGTGACGACGGCAGGATTCCAGCTGCTCAAACGCTGTTATGCGACTATTACACAGTAATAACAATCAAACCAAGATCCAAGCGCTTAAAATGACGTTCTTCCACAATATCACTGTTTATTTTCTGATTTTCACACAGATAGTAAAGTTTCTTCACGTTGCAGAGGTTCATTAACGGCCGTAGATTAGTTGTTTTTTTTTAACTCACGCCATCAGGACTGAGCGTCTTTAACTTCTTGAACGCCGGCTCCTTGTCGCTCTGGATGGAAAGGTACCGTCGCACCTTGTTGGCATGTTTCTTACTCTGGAAAAAGATAAAAATCTTCATCACAAACGTGGAAAACCAGCACCTGCTACTTGCTCAATAAGGCTGGCCTTGCTTTTTTTGATTTCTGCTGCATTGTTTTTTAAATATGTGTTGGAAGTGATCAGTAGATTATCATGAACAGGAGGGACGTTTTTACGACACCTGCAACCTTTCATGTGTGGATACCACTGAATTATTTATGTGTAATCACTAAATAATTTAATAAATATGACATTTGACATGGTCACAGTCGCTCAATTACAAAGATGTGATGGTTTATAATGTATTATATCACTATAAATAAGCATCGTCCTGCCCCTTGCTGTTTCATTTAAATAAATAATTCAGACGTCACGCTGAGCTCCTCTGCTTTGTGACATTTTACCTTTGTTTTTAACTGATCTGGGAAAGTAAAGGGAAGAAAGCTATTTTGGAATCACAAACGCTTCAAACAGCATTCAGCCTTTTACTCTTCTAAGTAGTTTTGAAATCCAGATTTATTATTTATTTTTCCTTCGTCTTTCCAGGTCATGTTTGTCAAGATCTAAATCTGTACAACACAAAGAAAAAAAAAACCAGTTTAATATAAAAATGTGCCACAGAATCATCTGACTTCTGGTTAAACAACACAGTAAAACGTGTCCTTCAGCGTGTGCTCATTTCATCCCTGAAAGTTAAATTGATTTGATTCTGTCACGTTACGCTTTAAACACCTCCTGAAATAACTGCAGCAAAAGATGAAATCCCAACCCTGATGAAGGCCGTTAACAGTCCAACACAAACTGGAAAATGTGGTGGAAAAAAACAGGAGAGTTTTCCTCGGTGATTCAACATCAAGTGGAAGTTAAAATTCTCTCACTGACCTGATAATGAGTCAACTTCTGAGATTCAGAATTTAGGACAGCGCTGCAGACTTTACACTGGGAGTCAGAAAACAGGTCACCGTGCTCCTTTATCATCTTATTTACTGCAGAGAGGAGAGAGAGAGAGAGACAGAAAGAGGGAGGGAGGGGGGTTTAAAATTAGGTTACATCTTCTGGGAAAATATAATTATAACACAACAGGGGAGAAAAAAGCTACGGTCTGACTTTTCTTTACATTTACCAAGAATACGAGAGCAGCAGCATCCTGCAAACCTCTGTGTTGCTTCCTTTACAGAGAATCCATCATCGGTAAATTCCACACTGCCGATCAAACATCCGTGAAACCAAACAATCCAAAGTGCTCAAGGTTATTTCATCTGAAAAGATCTGAAAAGTCAATCTACCTGCAGCGATGACGCAAACCGAGACACGGCGCCGCGAAATCAAAGACAGCAGTGTTCAGGTGACAAAGACGGACCGAATAAAAAAACAGCAGAGCTCAAAGAGATCCTGAAACGTGTCAGGAAGATGGAAGGCCTCAGGTAGACACCCCTGAGTGAAGCAGCTCTCGCAGGTGAAGGACGACGGGGTCAGTAATGAAGGTCAGAGGTCAGTAATAAAGCCAGAGGTCAGTAGTGAAGGTCAGAGGGAGGCTGGACGGACGGATCGCCACTGTCAACCCCGACAGGAGCATAGAGGAGGCTGTTCGATCACAGCCGGGAGGAGCTGCAGTCTGCAGGACAGCAGCCAAGAAGCCAGACAGGGGAACTGTCTCGCCAGGAGACCACAGCGTCTGCAGGGAAACTTTATTCAGCGATCCATCTCAACCTGAATAACACCTGAATCACACATGTACACCGAATGACAGGACTGGACATCACAAAGTGGCAAGTTGTCCAGGTTTGGGGTAATTTGGGGGGGCAGCGGTCCACTTTAGTGCTTCATCAGCACAAACACTTCCATAACAGATTACTGCAATTGACATAATTTGATTTTTTTGCATGTTAATCACTACATGGCAACTTCACTGTCAGAAAACTCACCAAAATACCAGTTAAAAGCTGCAGAAATAATTGTTATACATGGGAAACATGTTTTCGGATGTGTATGACAACTGAATAGTTAGTTCAACATATCATGAATCTGTAAAACCCAACACTGTGCAACACTACATAAATATCAAACATTCGACCTGACTAATCAAACACACTGGATGTGAGTGCAAGCATCTCTTGGGTCGTTCTGTATAGATATTCGGAAATAGCTATAATCTCCCTGAGATGCTTAAAAAAAACTATTGGCAACCTGCAGCCATGCAGACAGCGGCAGCGCTGCAAGGATCGCTGCAGATAATCAGGTTTTCATGCCTCCCGTCATGCTCGCTCTGTTGTTTTGGTTTGAGACTGACTTAATGAAACATGCTGCAAGCTATTTTCAGCACTATTTCACCTCAAATCCAGCTGACAGCATCACCGAGCTGCAGAAGTGCTGCACACTGCAGAGCATCGGATCCTCACACAGCCAGAAACAGGCTTGTTTCACATCTGGCAGCGCTGCTCTTCATTCAGAAGTTCAAAAGGAACGCATGTTGCTCGTGTAGCTAAACAAACAAACCCCCGATGCCGCCCGCATTTCAGCTGGAAGACGCGTTTCATCTGACAATGCCTTTCTAGGGAGCCACTTTTTCACAGGCGGAGCAAATCATCCACGATCAGAGTGAGGCGACGCGGGATGCAGACGTGCTCTCATCGACCTTGGAACTGATACGGCTACTGTTAGCTTAGCTCAGCTAGCCTAGCTCATTCTGAACTGCCGGCTGGCGCTAGCTCGGAGCAGGCGAGCAGCAGCACCGGCACGTCCAGAGTGAGCGCTCCCTCGTATCGGTCAGGGAGCAGGCTGCCACGGTGCTGCACAGGGAAACAGGCATGCAGAAAGTGAGAGAAATAAAGCTGGTCATACTCTCCGCCGGCCCCGAAGGCAAGCAGGGAAAATCCTCCGCCTGCATCGCGACGGCCATAGTTTACACACGTTCAGATGAGCGGTTTGTGCGCATGCGCAACAGATAGAGGGACAGAGGGAGGATGACACGAATAGAGAAGCGGAGCTGAGTAGCAGGAAGACTCCAGTGTTGCTGTTTTTGCTTTAGTGCTGTAACGGAATAATTGCAGCTCCAAAAGCGATCTCAGAACCTTTCCATATTATATAGTCTATTACCGACATCTTTCCTAAACAGTACCATCAGTTTCCGTAGTGTAGTGGTTATCACGTTCGCCTAACACGCGAAAGGTCCCCGGTTCGAAACCGGGCGGAAACATCGTTTTCAATTTTTTGTGAATATTTTTTTTCATTTAAATATGATGTGAACACAGTCCCGAACATAAAAACAAGTGTCTCCCAATACTTAATCAGTAATCTTTTCTTTTCCACTTAGAGGAGGAGTTCAGATCTGCTGTAAGCAGAGGCTGGAAAACAGCTGGAAGCTCCACATCTGGCTGGTTTAGGTCCACCAGTCTCTGGTAGTTCCAGCAGACCACTCAGTCTACCTGTGGATTTGAGCAGGCACGGTATGGTGTACTTATTTTGCAGTCTCTCCAATATTTTATTTTTGGGCTTCCAAATAAAAATAAATTGACAGAGCTGGAAATGTTTAGCAGAGGGAAGCACTGAGGCTGTGTCTATATGCTCAGAGCTATGAGCTCAGGCTTAGTACACCAGAAGATCAAGAGAACGCATACATCAAAACAAGCCAGAACAAGGTCAAACAAACACACTGAACTGTTAGATGTTTAACAGAACTCATAAGAGATGCCACTGGACCTCAGCCTCCCAAATTACCTATATATGTGAAAGAAGACAGCTTCAATATCTGTTCAAGTTCCTCATCATCCGCCACCACTACAGATTATTAATAAAAGAAAAACATTATTTAGGTAATACGCACGAAATGCTGGCTAAAATATCTCATATTTAGACAGCTGTGTACACACTCAGACTGTCTGCAGCTGGACTTGTTCTCTCCAGAGGTTGGGACTGCTGAGCATGCAGTAAATTTACGTGATTCATTTGTACATTCAAATACAACACACAGTTAAAGCTTTGTGAAGGTGTCAGTTTGGCACAAATTAACTTATAAGTTCATCTTTAACACGTCTCGAGGAGAGAAACAGCGCCCCCATGTTTACACTGGTGGTCAAAAAGAGTATTGCATCCGTACTGTAAGACACTACCATTGAAAATGAATGGAGAAAGTTAAGGACTTTGGTCCTGCAGAGCTTGACCAGGTCTGCTGTGGGTTCGATTCCTGTTGCGGCCAGTCATTATAAATTCCTTAGAATATGTTTGAAAGGTATGTTTTAATTTCACATCCATTGAAACATTTGCACACATTATGTACATTGCTGGCTCTATTAAGAGACCATATTTAGCCTGCAAACATCTGTATCCCCCCTGAGAATGCTCAAATCATAAACTACCATCATTAAATTTATTTTTGTTTAAGACTAATGATATTGGAGAGTTTCAAATGACTAGCTCACCTCTTTTTAGGTTACAAGGTGGTACAAATTATTTTAAAACCTTCACAGAAATCAGAGAAAAATTCTCTAAAACAGTGTTTCTCAAACTTTTTAAACCGAGTACCACCTCAGAAAAAATTAGGCTTTCCAAGTACCACCATTATGACCAAAGTAAAAAACAAAACAAAACAAAACAAAAAAAAAACACCCACAGGAAGCAGGTATATTTCTAATAGTCTTGGTCTTTTTGTTATTGTTTAATTCTGTCAGCCACAGTTAGCAAAGGCATAACACCAGAACTGTCACACTCAAAGGGGCAACTCTCCCTCTCACTTACATCCTCACTCTCACTCTCACTCACTCTCTCTCTCTCTCTCTCTCTCTCTCTCTCTCTCTCTCTCTCTCTCTCTCTCTCTCTCTCTCTCTCGTGCGCACTCATGCAGAGTTGTTTGTTGCTAACGCTAGCAGATGCCGGTGACGCTTCGGCTACGCTGCGTACTTAGTAGGGTTGCCAACTCCCAGAGATTGAAATAAGGAACGCCTCTCGCGGGCAGCTGAAAAAAACAAGGTTTTTGGGGGGTGAAAAACGCATATATAACAGCATTTTACCACAGTTATACCTATTACAGACTATAAAAACACATTAGGCTACTGCATCACACCTACAATAACTCATGATCAGCTTGATCTGTTTGTATTTGAGACCTACAGTGAGACAGTTATCATTCAAGTATCATCATCATGGACAGCAGCTCTCAGCCACTGCAGCGGACGGTAGAGCAGCTCAGCAGCTCCTTCAGAGGAGACTGAGACCCTCAGAGCAGGAAGGAGCTACCACAGGTCTCTCATCCCCACCGCTGTCAGACTGTACAGTTCTACTGTGCAGAATATAACCTAATCCTGGACATTATAATATCCTGCACCCGCCCTTTCAGAAATTCAACAACGCTTTATCATCCATTCACTCTGCTAAAACATATTGTACGTATTATATCATACTGCATCACATATTGCATATTGTATTGTATATATTGTATATTATATATATATATATATATATATATATATATATATATATATATATATATATATATATATATATATATGTATCCTGTTACATTTTTAAGATTCAGGTTGTACATACAGTTAAATCTTCATTGTCTTTAGCTTCTATTGTCCATCCTAGTATGATTTGCACTATAACTTGTTAATTATTGCACCATGCATTACTTTTGCACCCCGCTGTGTGTTCTATAAGACTATACACCTGTAAATTTCTCCACTGTGAGATTAATAAAGTCTTCTATTCCTATTCTATTCTATATTTATTGCTAAATGTGCAAAATAACAAACAGCTGCTGTCTCTTCTGGATTTTAACATGTTTTTTTTTTTAATTTTCAACTAAAAAAGTGGAAAATCAAAACTGAAAAACCTTCTGAACAGAAAAACCAACAAGGTTCCGTTTCTAAACTGAAAACACTCCACAGTCTGCAGCAGCAGACACACATCAATGAACTAAACATGATATATCTGATATGGAAACGGCACAAACTTACGTGTCTCTGGAAGCCATGCTGCGCACTGCTGTAATGTTTTGATTTACTTCTTCCCATGCGCTCTGTGACCAAACTGACTACTGGCCAATGAGCTGCCATAGCCTGCTAGGAACGGCCTTTTTTGACCAATGAGACAAGAGTGATTCTGTGTTGTCGAGCCATCTCTGTCAGCTCATTGGTCACAGAACGTCAGAGAGCCGGTGAACAATTTACGTAAGTTTTCAAAAAAAAGCGCAAGTTCCATTGCTCACGTTTTGACTCTCACAAAAATACGGAACAAAGTGCGTTCCTTTTCAGCTCAATACGGAACGCACACTTTTACATCCAAATACGGAACGATTCCGTTTTTCAAGGAACGGTTGGCAACTCTAGCACTTAGCCACCTGATAGCCTCGTGTTCGCTTCAGTGTCGTCAACTTCAATTTCAGCAGGGCTGCTGGTTGTATTCTCCTCCTGTTCTGTACTTCTTTTCCTAATAGCTCCTGTTTGGAGCCACATTTGTAGAGTTTTCGGACCTCTCGTTTCACCTCTGCACGCTCATGACGGTGAAGCTAAGCTAGTTTAATCGTCGATGACTACTACGTGACTGAACGTGACCACGTCGCAGTCCAACACATTATATTAGAAGAGAAAAACTGAATGTGAATTACAGTGGATTTGACGTGTTTTCATTTGAAATTATTATGTATTTTGGTGGTATTATTTGTTTCTGAAAGTTCTAACTTTTAACTAATCTTCAAAGAATATATACATTTCTGTGATTCCCCCGCGTACCACTAGAGGGAGCTCACGTACCACCAGTGGTACGCATACCACAGTTTGAGAACTGAGGCTCTAAAAGACAAAAATACTTAGACCAGCAGGCACACAGCCGACTTTAAGCAGCGCTCGAGTAACCTTCAAGTTTCTTTTGCCTGGTGGGGTCTGTGCTGGAGTTGTGGCAGTGCTCGAAGCCGGTCTTTTCTTACTTTCTGGAAGATCCATTCTCAATACTGCTCAGTTGTTGCTCGCTAAGCATCTGGCGGAGAAATGGCGGACAAAACGAAAGCTAAGCAAGTCAGGCCAGCGGGAGCATGCATTACGTCACATCCTCTCAAATTCTCCCCAAGAAATACAGATTGCTGGACCGGGAAGTGACAATTTAGTGCTGTTAGCGGTACTTGCAATGTATATATCAGGGCACATTCTACACATCATTGAATATTTGTAATATATTTATGGTGGAAAACAAGTATTTTTAAAGCTGAAAAACTCCTTAATGCACCTTTAAGAAAAGACAATGAACAAAGTACATTTCTCCTTGGAGTAGGATGAAATATTTTCTTTAAAGATGACTCTGAACTATAAAGTATAAAACTAAAACATAAATATATGACATAAATTAATAGTAAAATAAAACAAACACTCAAAGTGCGTAATATTAGCAACTGAACAAATCCAAACGCAACAACAGTTTATTATTTGCATGCAACACAATGGAATTCCTGGTCTGTTGGCAGATTTCTGATGCACACTTGGTGGAACCACCTCAAGCAGGCCTCACACTGAATCTGGAAAAAATACAAGTTTGAAATAAGTTGTCCTTTTCTACCATAAATTGCTTTTTTTTTTTTGATAACACATTTTCTCAACCAGTCCACTTATGTCCCTTGCTCTTCCTTCCCACAGGAACAGCACGTCTCTAAGGTTATCTAAAAGATAGAAAATTGCATTTTTTGTCACTATTGTTTATTCATCCATATTTCCTTACTTTTAGTGCAATTACATGGTTGTTTGAGGAAATTTCTAGTAAAAGCCATTGGATAATAACTATTTCTTGCGTAACAATATATAATTTACCAGTCTCAAGGAGGAGTGTGACTAGGGGTGTGGATATGACGATATAGGATCGTTAAGGATTATAACGTAGGGACAATCTCATAAATCAGAAAGATCGTTAAATCGTCTATGGGGCACGTTCTCCTCGTTCTTTCTTCACCTACATATATATATATATATATATATATATATATATATATATATATACATACATACATATATATATATATACAGTATATATATATCTATCTATCTATATATATATATATATATATATATATATATATATATATATATATATATATATATATATAGGTGAAAAAAAATATATGATATCAACTAAATATTCCCTCTAGTGCAGTTATCCACATACATAATAAATACATGCGGAGCAACATTAACATGATTTCGTAAAAAAAAAAAAAAAAAAAAACGCAGCCACAGCCAGTGCTGCGTTCAGGGACGCAAAGGCAGCTAACAACGAGCGGAGCGCTGTGGAGCTTTTCTGACTGGAGCTCCTGTTGGGTGTCGGTAGTGTCAGGCAAAGCTGGTTTACAGCAGCAGTACGGGATCTACAAGAGATCAGCCGCCATAGAAACACCCCAAAAAGCTGGAGAGAGAGACGCTGAAGCTAGCACTGATGCTAATGCTAGCTAGCGAGCTACCGCTGGCAGTTCACAAGTTAGCATGAAGGATTTTATATACAACAAGTCACAGAAATGTGAAAAGACACTTAGTGGACATACCATCAAGTTAACAGCTGAAATAACCCTTTTGTCTAATAACTAGAGGAATGTCTTTGATTTAATGGGATTATGAGGGGCTGTATTTCAATGGAGACAGAGCCCTCTAGTGGTCATATAGCGGAACTATTAAAACTATATCCCATTAAAACTGCTAAAAAGCTATTTGATGTGTTTAGTTTTTTGTGTTACAAAAGTATACTTTATTGTTCATCATCTTTTACCTCATTTTTAAAAGGAGATAAAAGCTTAGATCTCTGAACAAAAAATTATTCTCAAGCAGCTGTATTATTCACTCAGGTTATAGATATTAAAGTTAAATTGTTTTTGTTCTAAATTGTTTTCCTTTAAGAGGTAACCAGCTAAGTTTGCATTTTTATTGACCCTTTTTAATAATCTATTTGGTGTGATTAATTTTTGTGTTACAAAAGTGCACTCTATTGCTGTTCATTACTTTTTATGCTTGTGTTCATTACACATTTTGATTAGCAAAAAACCTGTACTATTGAAATTAAAGCCAGTTTCTTTAGCTTTGTCACGCCCTGTGCCCCTGCGACCTCGTGGGGGCGCTGGGGTCCTGTTCTGTGTTTGTCTGCCCTCATGTTCTCCTGTCTGGTCTCTGTCTCGTTAACTACCTTAATGTGTTGCACCTGTCCTGCCTCCTTTATTAAGCCCCGATGTCCTGGTGTGTCTTGTCGGCTCCTTGTGGGTCTGTCCGTGTGTTCAGGTGTCCTGGCCTGCGCCTGCTGTGTTTTTTGAGTTTCCTGAGTTCCTGGTTTGCTGAGTTCCTTTTGGAAATAAGACCCTTTTTGTACTCTGCCTGCTGCCTGCGCCTGGGTCCTTCCACCTCGCACCCATGACAAGCTTAAATTGTCTTTTATTTTCTTTTAGGGTTTTACATGTTCATATACATTTCATATGTTTTATATGTTTAGCATTGGGGAAAAAAATGGTCAAACTTGCAAATTAGTCAAGACAAATCAATATAAAAAAGAATCGTGATAAGATCGTGATATTAATTTTAAAAAATCGTGACATGACATTTTTGCCATTTTGCCCACCCCTAAGTGTGACTGCAGTGTTCATCCTGTGTGTGCTGACGTCCTGTTTTTTTGGATGGGAAATCTACAGCCTGTCCTTCCAAAAGGTTTTCTGCAAACTGAAAATATAGCTAAGCTTTCTCAGGCTCATTCATGTACAGCATAAATCAGAGCCATACATCTGCAGTCTGGCCGAGTGTAACCTTCTGACTTTTTTTTTTAACGTAAATTTTCTTTAGAAATGCCTGTGCACTGAAACACTGTCAATGAAGCAATGACTTGCCGAATACTTGTGATATTTTATGTTTGAAGAAGTGGGCCTACACAAAAAGGAAAAATGGGCAATTCTCATGAGTCATAGCCATTCCCATTGTGTGTAGCATTTCTATAACTGGGTTTCCAATTTTGCGCTCCGCTGTGCTGTGAATCCTCGGCAGTGTGCAGCAAAATGTGAACTGTGTGTATCAGTTGACTGGTATGTGTGTGTCATTAGAGAATGTGGCTGTGTGTAACAAATGAGAACACAAGTTCCTTTTTGTGAACAGTTAAGAGATCTGATGCCAAAGAGTCAATCTTGAAAAGGAAGTGTCAGTTTAGCATTTTATCTGTGAGGTTTTCAGGTGTGTGTGTGTAAAAATTGAAGGAATCCACTAGTGTTTTGACAAACGTGTTCAGAATCATGAAAAACAGCAATACAGTAATGAATAGATAAGGGCACAGTTTCATATACACCAAAAAAAAGAAGTACTCTCAAAACAAACTACACGCAGTACCATCTGGCTGGTTTGGATGTGGAACAGTGTCTCACTTTCACTTTGAGACTTTGCAGCCCTTGGTCTACATGGAGGCTCGAAATAAAGATAAATATTTTAAGTTTGGATACCAGTTTGGTGTTACCAGTTTTCATAACACAGAATTTTTCAAATACTTGATCTATTCATCATAGTACCATCATCCATTCATGCTGGCTTCAAGCTGAAGTCATGACCTTGTTTCCAAACATCTTCGGATGCATTGCTTCAACTCCTCCATGGGATCAAGGAACAAGGACTTCTTTTCTTGCATCACCTAATTATTATTCCAATGAATAAAGGGTACAATCATTTACTAAAGTGTATGAGTATGTATGAAATCTGTGAATTTGTATTTGTTTGTTTTATGGTTTGATAGTAAATAATATTTTATATATTTTACTACAAGAGTCCAGTGGTGATGCTCGTTGACAACTCCCACAATTATCTCATAGTCCAGGAGTTTATCTAAACTTGAATATGTGTGAGGGAATCAGATTTTTAGTGAACTGTGTGGAATGGTCCACTCATTGACAGTATTTCCATAAAGTTGTTGGAGCTATACAAACCTTAAATCTTTGTGACCTACGATTCCAAATTGCTGTCATAGCAAAGGAATCTATGAACGCTGCCTTCTGGGTGTTCTTTAAATTGTGATTTCTCACAAGGACGGCAAGATATGCATTTATTGACTGGGAAAAAAATGAAAAAAATTAAACTGATCAATTAAAATGGAAAGCTTTATAACTGACACAAGAGTTAAACTTCTAGATTTTATAACATTTATAATTTTTACCTCGCTTTCCAACTCCATGTCTGCAACAAGTTGCTGAATGTCCCAGTAGAAAAGCTTGTAGGCTAAAGTTTTAGAGAGAAGCACATCAATATCCTGTTGTCACGGGTGCGGGGTGGAAGGACCCAGGCGCAGGCAGCCAGGCGGGGTACAAAAGTGTTTATTGTCCAAAATAAGGGAATCCAGAACTCAAGGAAAACCAGGAACTCAGGAACACAGGAACAAAACGGCAAACGGAGCAGAGGTGCAGGCAGGGACATGGAGGCACACAGACAGACCCACAAGGAGCCGACCAGACACACCTGGAGCACGGGACTTGAACACATGGCAGGGCAGGTGAGGCACATTAGGGAGTTAACGAGGTGGGAGAACATGAGGGCAGACAAACAGAACAGGACCCCAGCGCCTCCACGAGGACGCAGGGGCACAGGGCGTGACACCTGTCCTTTCAAGGCATCCTGTGCATCTGCTCAAAAGAAAGAAAGTAATAAGATGAGGGTCAACATAGCCCACAATGTAAACATTGAAGATGAGAAATATTTTTGTTTTCAGATAAATCATTTGAGTGTGTTGATTAATATTTGAAAGAAATCTTGCATTGCATTGCAACAGCATCAGTGTATTCCAGACATCCAGAGTATACTGGGTCTGCAGATGGTGCACCTGGGTCTGAGCATGATGTGAATGGTGGTGTGGAGGATGGGGCTGGTGCTGGGGATTTTGTTTCTGTACCCCAGTGGGGCAGTCTGGGGGCATCTTCAACAGTTACCTTTAGCTGATTCACATTTACTTTTCTGAGAATGGCCCCTTTTCATTCGTCAGGTCCACACTTTCGCCCTGGATCGCCAAGAATTGTGAATGGACCTAAAAAGTTGGCTTTCAACTTTCCTCCTTTTCTTTGTTTTCTCCGAATATTTTCCCGATAGACTTAAACCCCAACTTTGACGTCTGTTTGCTTATCTGAAACCTGGCTTGTTTTGCTTTTAATCTTCAGATGGCCTTTGGCAAGACTGGCCCTTCCAGCCTCCGTTAGCTCCTGCTGGTGCTTCATGTCCTGTGACTCATCCTCCTGGCCCACAGCAGCTTCCACACCGGCGTCAACCTTTGAGTCAAGAGAGACTGCTTTCATGGGTAGCCGACACCGAAAACCGTCACGGTGCTGCACGGTGAAACAAGGTCAATATTGTAAATAAATAACAATACTGACATATCAAAAATAGATAACTATATCAGATTGACCAAAAAAGTTAAATAAATGCAAAACTAAGGAAAATGTTAATGATATATATTTACAATATATATATATATATACAACACTTCTATATACATGGAAAAGGAACAGATTTTTTTAAGCCAACTTACACCTACATTTTTAACATAAGCACCATGAAAGAACTAGTAAATTTTCAGGTTAAACAAAGCAAACAGAAATACAAAAAAACAGGGAAAAAGTCAAGTTAAAACAGTAACACACATCCATAACAGAGTTATCTTACAATGCAATATTTACACTATTTACTCAAAAAACACACACCTGCGTCTGCACACCCTCAGGAAAAAAATGGACAGCAAATTCAAACACTGGCAGTGAGATACATCTGACTTTTATGTATAATATATACAGAACAACATTATTATTGTTATCCACCGTGTTTCAGTCCAGAGGTCTGTGTGTCCACCACTTCCTCTTTTCCTCGACCCATCTCTTCTTTTCAGCCTCATAAAAAGAGGACTGACTAAATTCCCCCCAGGTCATTTCATGGGTTATCTTGTGTTCTCGATAGAGGGAAAACACCTTAGCAGGACAATAAATATATTTTCCTGCTACTCCAGGGAGCCGGTGTGGATGTGTGGGCTGTCTGGACCCTGCTTCAGAGGCTTGTGGCAGAACCTGCACAGCCGCCCGGCAGGAAGCTGCTCCTTGGCCTTCCTTTGACCCCGTTCCTCCATAACCTGCTTGGACTCTGCAGACCGTTGCTTTGCAGCCTCCAGCTCTCGGGAAAACAACGGTGTTGCAGCAAAATCAGCAAAAGGCATTTGTGGATTTCGCAGACCTTCTGCTGCGTAAGCCTGATGCACCCTTTTGGAGCAGTAGAAGTACTTCACCTCCCCAGGCTGATAAAAAAGAAAATGAACAGAGGATCCCTCCCCGAGAAAGCCAGACTTGGGCTGGCCACAGGCGAGACAGTTTCTGGGTAGGTGTCCCTGTGCGTCGCAGCTCATCCATGACAGTTTTGCAAACGGCTTTCTTGTGTGTCAGGAAAGCTGGAAAGATGTTAAAGAAGCAACTTGGCAGCACGTCCATCCACTGTGGTTTGTCTGAAAACCAGAACTTCTTACACACCTTGCAGCTGAGCCGAGAGGCCAGGATGGCCAGGATGTAGCCGCTCGTACCGATGATGACACGGGGACGGTCAACTCCTGCTGAAACCACCTGGGGACGGGGACGGCCGTACAGACATGGAAGAGAGCAGTGTTCTGGACTTTCTCCATAACAGCATGCTCTGGTTTCCAGATGAAGAATGGATGAAGCTGAAGAGACTTGGGTGACGGTCGCTCATCATCGATGAGCTCTGGATGAGGGGGGTTACGCCACAAGGAGATCATGTTCATCGCATGTCTCACTGGTGGAGAGCCAGGCCACAGTCCCAAGGCCTCCATCTCTGTCTTCATCCATATTCTCTGCTGCTGAGAGCAATTCCACTGCCGCATGTCCTGGTCTTAGCCTGGAAGAGGGGGGGTGGCGGGGGGCAGCGGGCTTTTCCTGGAACTGGGCTGTGGGGGTCCCAGCAGGGGGGAGGGGTGGTGCTGATGGAGCAGCTGAGGAAGCTTTAACAAATCAAATATCGTAGATTAGTTTTACCTTTTTTTATCCTTTACCAAAAGTAAAAATCATACTCTGAGAAGTCTTTACTTGGACTGAAGACATTTTGCTGCCTGGGACACACGCTGTCCTCAGGATAAACGCAGCGTATCCATCCCCCCGATTCTCCCACACATCTCTCTACGTCTTCTTTGCATGAACCCCGAATCCTACCAGGTTTTGGTCTTCATCAGTCCCCGGTGCTTCAGCCGGTCTCTCATTTAAATATGGAACTAGGTCATTTATTTCCTGAAAAGTTCTGCAGTACTCCAGAAATGAGAGTAGGCTTTCCTTCTGAGGACTCTCAGGCTTGAACAGTCCAGCTCTGTCCTCTTCCTCCACCTGCTTTATCAGGTAAATGACGTAGCCAACGTCATTTTCAAGTAGCCAGCGGAAGGACTGGCTCTTATATTTACCGAACTGGAGCAGATGTTCCCCAGAACCTCCTGCCTGTCGGACACATCTCCACCTCTCATGAAGACCACAGAGCGGGCGTTCTCCCTGACTTTGTCCTCATTCAGAGGAGCCGATCGATCCTGTAGCTCAAGGTTATGTTTGTTTCCTCCGAGCTTCCTCTGAGGGGTCCTGTCTCAGAAAACCCGTCGGTCCTCTCCTGAAGCACACCCTCATTTTCCCAGGGAAAACTATTTTCCTCTTCATTCTGGACAGACAAGATATTAATTGTTAATTTCTTTGACAGCGTTAAGTGACCCATCATAAACAGAATCATTACATCCCTTCAGACAGAAGATGAGAATCATTACTAGTATTTACTATACACAGGAAAATATATGTTGTGCAGTAATAACACAAGCAAATATACTTTTATGCAGAAGCATTAATGTTTAAAATAAACTTGAGCTCCCTAAGATGTTTAGTGGAGTGTGAGCAGTGATATATGATTGTTTTGTTATATAAAGAGACTAAAGCAGCAGAAAACAGCAGAGCTTTGAGAAGAAGTGCAGGTAGTCTGTAGTGCTGACCGTCCCCTCATCCCCACCATCGACACACGCCCACACACACACCTTTCAGCCTCCTATCAACACGTTCATTAATGAAGCATTTCTTGATCGTTCAGTCACAACTGTTCAGAGATACTTATACTACAGATACTGCTGCCATACTTTTAAAGCTTTATATTTAATATCTAAGGCAGTTACAGGTTAAAGTTACACGTTACTGTTATCTGCCTGGTTTCAAACCGGGGACCTTTCGCGTCCCCGGTTCAAAACCGGGCGGAAACATCGTTTTCACTTTTTTTTGAATATTTTTTCCTTTCAATATAATAATAATGCATTGGTTTTATATAGCGCTTTTCAGGACACTCAAAGACGCTTTACATTGCATTATTCATTCACACCACACTGGGTGGTGGTAAGCTACTATTGTAGCCACAGCTGCCCTGGGGCAGACTGACGGAAGCGAGACTGCCAATCTGCGCCATCAGCCCCTCCGACCACCACCAATCATTCACTCTCACAACTTTCATACTAGGCAAGGTGGGTGAAGTGTCTTGCCCAAGGACACAACGACAGTTTTACGCCTGCGGGAATCAAACCGCCAACCTTCCGGTTATAAGACGACCTGCTCTACCAACTGAGCTACTGTCGCCCCTAATATGATGTGAATAAAGTCCCGAACATACAAACAAGTCTCTCCCAATACTTAATCAGTAATCTTTTCTTTTCCACTTAAGCTACGCTCACACCGAACGCGATTTTGCGTCAAAAAGCGCGTCAACGCAAGAAGCTGAACGCGTGTCAATTCTGAGGTCCGACGCTGAACAACGCGGGTCCAAAAGCCGCCTCCCCACCAGACGCGACGCGTCGTGTCTGGTGGGGAGGCGGGGCTCCCTGTAAAATGAAGAAGTTTTGTCCCAGAGCTCTGGGCGAGCGTAAACGGCCATTATAAAGGCCCGTCCATGCTTCACATGTCCGCGTGGGTGCGCGTTGGTCCGCGTGACGTAAAAATCGTCATGAATTCCTGTCCGCTAGGGTCCGCGCGGACCGATCCGCAGACATCCGCGCAGCAGCCAGAAATTGAGACCGCGTTGCGCATTGCGAGCAGGTCGCGGAAGTGTGCGCCTGCGCCAGAGCGCCATAGCAAACAAAACATGACTGTAAAAGTGAAAGTAGACGGAGCTCCAGCCTGATGGCTCCACTTAAAGACACCGAAAGAGTGAAAAACTCGTGGAAAGAGAGAGAGACTGTCTGGAGGGAGGAGAAGGTCCGCAGACAGAAGTGAAAAAGTAACTAATCGCTCCTGCGCCGCCCCCGCGATTCAGAAACAGAAAAAAAAGGCTAAATAAACTTCAATACTTAAAGATAATGGACTGACAATGTATGTGCTTAATTTTCTCTAAATAAACCGTAATAAAGGAGTAGATAAACAGTCTGTAGAGCCGGAAAAGCTTCTCGAGGCTGCGTGGATCACCGCGCTTGCATGAGACGCGCACAGCTGAGCTCAAAATGTAGCATGGGAGAAAGTGCGTCCCCATCGGTGGTGCGCGGACCTTCCAAAGCGGACGCGGAAACGCGTACATGTGAAGCATGGACGTGCCTTAACACGCTCCTCCATGGTCGTAGTGCTTCTCTTCGGACCGGTTCCCACTCCCTGGCCGACGTCACCATGGACACGCTCTATGATTGGTTTGCCGCAAAATCGCGACGCGCCAAAGTTCAGATTTCCCAACTTCAGCGTCGGACGCAAAATCGCGACGCGTAGCACCAACGCCCCGACGCGCCGCGTCTGACGCGTTGCGTCTCATCGCAGCTGGAACGCGCGTTCCCATTTGTTTTCACTTGTCTTTGACGCAAAATCGCAGACAGCACTTGGCGGTGTGAACGTAGCTTTAGAGGAGGAGTTCAGATCTGCTGTGAGCAGAGGCTGGAAAACAGCTGGAAGCTCCACATCTGGCTGGTTTAGGTCCACCAGCCTCTGGTAGTTCCAGCAGACCCTCAGTCTACCTGTGGATTTGAACATCCGTGCAGACAGGGAGGGTATGGTGTACTTATTTCACAGCCTCTCCAATATTTTATTTTTGGGCTTCCAAAAAAAAAAAAAAAAAATGGATAGAGCTGGAAATGTTTGGGAGAGAGAAGCACTGAGACTGAGGCTGTGTCTATTTGCTCAGTCTGAGCTCAGGCTTAGTACACCAGAAGATCAAGAGAACACATACATCAAAACAAGCCAGAACAAGGTCAAACAAACACACTGAACTGTTAGATGTTTAACAGAACTCATAAGAGATGCGACTGGACCTCAGCCTCCCAAATTATCTATATATGTGAAAGAAGACAGCTTCAACATCTGTTCAAGTTCCTCATCATCCGCCACCACTACAGATTAATAGTAAGACATAAACATTATTTAATACTCACTAAATACTGGCTAAAATATCTCATATTTAGACAGCTGTGTACACACTCAGACTGTCTGCAGCTGGACTTGTTCTCTCCAGAGGTTGGGACTGCTGAGCATGCAGTAAGTTTACCTGATTCATTTGTACATTCAAATACAACACACAGTTAAAGCTTTGTGAAGGTGTCAGTTTGGCACAAATTAACTTATAAGTTCATCTTTAACACGTACCTCTGTTGACGCAAACAAACTTTGAGATAAAAGTTGTAAAACTGGTAGAAGTTAGTAGAAGTAGAAATAGAAGTAGAAGTAGAACTCTTCCCTCTGGGACTGATAAACACACAACAACCACTTTCCTTAACTTTCAGGCAGGAGAGAAACAGCGCCCCCATGTTTACGCTGGTGGTCAAAACGTGTATTGCATCCGTACTGTAAGACACTACCCATTGCTTGAACACTATAGACACATGCTTAAACCAAAGTAACATAACTTTAAGTTGTTGTGACTATACCTTAAAGGTGCATTAAAGCTCGTGTCTGGAGTTTTGAAAGAGAGAGGTTTATTTTAATCCAACGTCTCAGGTTCTGCCCTCTCTCTGCTTTCATGAGCGACCAAGCCACGCCCCTTTAATTGTGCACACGCATTATCTGTCGAGTGAAAATGAGAGCCTCCGACTCCTACAGCATCCTACATGTTTAGCTGTTTTCAGTGGATGTTCAGCAGACAGTGGATATATCCGAGGTAAGCGCAGCGGCTGCTGCGGAGCTAACTCACCTCTGCCTGGGCGAGCGGCCGTGCTCTCTGGCTGCGCGCACACTTTGATTGACAGCAAGACAAGGCGGAAGCTCGAAATCTATTGGCTGAAGCTGACCGGCGCTTTTTCGGATAACATGGGGGTCTATGAGACGAAGGCGGGGCTCATAAATACATTTTTATATTGCTTTATGCTAATATTATAGTATCGAACCAGACTGACACATTTAGCTCTGTTAAAAAATGATACAGACACGAGCTTTAAGGAGTTTGCACGTTTTATGCGAAACAGCGCCCCCTGCAGGCCTTGGGCATATTGCAGCTTAGTGAAACACTCGTGCCTGTGGCTTGCGTGCATGGAAGAGGGGAACTCCTTCCTCGCTCTTTTAATAGCGCTCGAGTAAGATTAAAGTTTCTTTTACCTGGTGAAGTCTGTGTGGAGCTGTGGCAGTGCTAGAAGTCAGTCTGTTCTTACTTTCTGGAAGCTCCTGCTCAGTTTTTGCTCACTAAGCATCTAGCGGAGTAATGGCGGACAAAACGAAAACGAACTAAATCAGGCCAGCCGGGGCGCGCATCATGTCATTCCTCTCAAATTCTCCCCAAAAAAATTCTGGTTGAGGACCAGCACTGCAACTTTCAAGTGACAATTTTGCGCTGTTAGAGGAACTTGCAATGAATATATCAGGGCACATTGTACACATCATTAAAAATGTGTAACATATTTATGGTGGAAAATAATTATTTTAAAAGCTGAAAAACTCCTTAATGCACCTTTAAACAAAGTGTAACTATACCCTAAACAAAAGCGCTGCAATTCTGTAACACACTTGCTCCTGCACACTACACACTATTTCATACATAAGACACTTAGTTCAAAACTGAAATCTCAAGGTGCCACTGGGAAAACACATCTATTCAAAATACAACACACACTGGCTAATTGAAAATACTTGGCACACACCTGAAAACATTTACTTACAAAATTGAACACCAATCAGCTGCTACAAAAAAGGCCTCAGTTAAACAATTTTGAGAACTTTGCAAGCATGGAGGCAGGGAGAGCTGGAGGAAGAGGAAGAGGAAGAGGAAGACAGAGAGAGAGAGGAGGACGTGGTCCAAGAGGCAAAGCAAGGACCATAATTTCAGATGATATAAGAGAAAACGTTGGTGGGCCAGGTCATAAACCATGGTCTGACTGTGAGGGAAGCTGGCAGAGAGTCCAGCCTCATCTGAGCCGTTTCACAGTTTCATCCATAATCAGGACATTCCGACTGGAGAACAGGTATGTCTTCAACTCTCTACTCTACTCAGACTGTATCTAGAGTATTTACAGTACTGTAGCATATCACGTTACCGTATCACATGTACTGTACTGCAGGGTGGCTAACGCTCTTTTTCAAACAAAAGTGGTTGTTTTGTGAAACATTCCGTGATAACGTGTTGAGATGTTTCAGTACTGTGTATGGTAAATACAGTTAAGTAGAGTATTGTAAAAATGAAGCAAACAATAACAATCAGTGGTTGCTTTTTTCTACAAAATGGCTAGAAGACCTCCTGGGGTGGACGCCAGCGCCTGTTCACCCAACAGCAGGACCTGTGCATAGTGAACCTAGTCAGAGCAAACAATGCACTCTGTCTCCACCAGCTGCAGCAACAAATACCTGCAGATAGGCAAGTATTCAACAACATAGATTGAGTAAGCATTTCCACGATCAGACGCATCTTGGTAAAGCAGAACACGACCATGAAGCAACTGTACAGGGTCCCATTTGAGAGGAACAGTGTCAGGGTCAAAGAACTTCCACATGAATATGTACAGGTGAGTGTTACAGTCCTTTACATTTACAGTACAGAATGGGTGCAGTCCAGTAACGGCTGAATATGTACCACTGGATCAGTACCGCATGGATACATTCAGAAAGCTACACAGGAACCTGTGTGTGGGGCGGGGCGGTTCTGTGTGTGTAGCATTGAGGTGAGGTCAATCCAGGGATGGATTCGGCACACAAGGGGATATTTTCCCCGATGCTTAGCAAGAGAAGACAAAGCTGGTGATGTTGATGAGATCCTCTGGCCAGACCCCAACAGACGGCAGGGTCCATCAGCCTACTTACACACAGTTGTGTTTTTCTGTTTACAATATATTGTTTGTTTTATTTTTTATTTTTTTGCTTTAACTGAATTTACTGTACTGTAAAATACACAACTGTAATGTAATGATTTTGAACTGAGTATTTCATTTTTTGGTTGCTGTGAAAGCGTGCCTTCTGTGGAACTGAATAAAAAGAGTGAAAACAAAAGACTGCAGTGTTTTGTATAAAGTAGACTAGTATGTTGCTGCTGATCTGAAAGTGTGTTCATATGATGCAAGTGGGTAACATTTTGTCATTGGAATGTTAGGTTTTGATAGCAGAGTTTCAATTTGACTTAGATGTGAACGGTTTATTTCCCAGTGTTGTCTTATTTGCTTGTGTGTAGAGTTTTGACACAATGAGCCAAGTTTTGCAAAACTTGTTAAAGCAACGGGCAAAAACTGTAAGAAGGTTGGTCCTGCAGAGCGTGACCAGGTCCGCTGTGGGTTCGATTCCCGTTACGGCCAGTCATTATAAATTCCTTATAATACGTTTGAAAGGTATGTTTTAAACTCGCATCTATTATGAAACATTTTCACACATTATTGCTATTTTTAAGGACCATACAACCACTTTATGAAGAGGTAAATGGTCATGTGATTTGCTTTTACAGCACTAAGTCATGCAGTATCAGCCAGTGAAACCAGAGTATTTTACCGCTGTCCAAGGTGCTGAATGCATCTGTTCAGTTTGTTTGTAAGAAAACTGCAGCATTTGTGGTGCTGTCCAGAGAGCTGGACTCTCAGATAAATGCTGGTTCGAGTCCTGTCTGTAGTATCAGAGCTTGTGTTGCATCATTTATCAGCAGCTTTGGTTCAATAAATATCAGTCTTCTATATTAAGTGTTACATTGTCAAATAATGTTCTCTCTATACATGATCAATTATTACTGTTATTATACATTGTTATATAATTCTGGCTAAATTTTGTCTTTTAAAATTAAGCCTGTTCGTGAAGACTTCCTTAACCAATAGAGTTTTGGATTGTCGTTATAATCCTCTTTGTATCTTATGTGAAATAACATCCTGGGGTCCTTTAATATATTTTCAGTTCAAAAATGTTTTATTAAAATCAACATTTTAAAGAAATGAACAGTATTAAACTAAAAAAAAAAAGAAAAATGGAAAAAAACATAAATAAAACAATGATTATCATTCTACAATTGTTATACATGTAAACACTGATCTTTTTAACCAGCTGAGTTAGAAATACTGAACTTTTGGGGTCAAGTATGAACTGACATGACATTCTGAGGTAAAACAAACAAGGTAAACACAGAAATACAAATAAATATTGAACCTTTAATTGTAAACAGTAACACATCCACAACAACAGCTTTTTTTTTTAAATTAATCTAATCTAACTCTTTTATATTTGCTGCTTTCAACTGGGATCAGAACAGAACACTTATCATATGGTCTTTCTTCTGCCCATCTGTTCTTTTCAGCCTCATAAAAGGAGGATTGTTTGAAATCTTCCCAGGTCATTTCATGGGTCATCCCCTCTGCCTGATACAGGCGAAACACGTCAACGGGACAATAAATGCATTTTCATGTAACCCCCATTCGTGGACTGGTGAGGCCCTCTGCTGCACAAGCCTGGTACACCTTTTTTTAGAAATACTGAACCTCCCCAGACTGATGGGAAACAATGAATAGAGGATCGATCACCAAGAAAGTGTGACTTTGGCCACAGGCGAGACAGTTTCCTGTCATCTCTTTCGGAGGTGCCTGTTGTGGTTGCGGCTGCTGCTGTTGCCGCAGGGAAAGTTTTACCACTGAAACATTTGCAGTTTCATTGCCTTCTGTCAACTGATGCCACAGCTGCTGGGTCTCCAATAGTTTTTCAGGGCTGGTGTTTAATGAGGATGCTGTATTAGTGTTTTATAATTGCTTGAACACGATTTTGAAAGTAGGGCTTGGAATCTCAAAACACAACACACAGTTAGCACAACCACACACACACGATATGGAAAACACTTCAGCTCCTGTGCAAAATGAAACACTATTGTAAAAACTATATACACATTTATAAAAACCATACTATGTTACCATATGAAACACACACATTTCATAAGGTTTAGTTCTGTTTGAACCAGTTACACACTGCTGTGTTTAACTTAAAACACTTTTGGCAGTTCTACCTCTGGACCTCTCAGTGAATAGATTACTGTAAGTGAAGTACACAGAGAAAGTGCAAATATACAACTTATACAACACGTAAATTCAAACACATCACAAGATCAACGCTGCAGACTTTTGAAATTATTAAATTTTTTTTATTTAACCACATTTAGTCAACGTAGACAATCAAAAGAAAACATATCCCAACACTGTAAACCCACAAAATAGACAAATAAAAACACTGTACTACCAGTACAGGTTAAAAATATGTAAAGAAAATGAAGAAAGCAAAAAGAAGTCTGAGTAAAATAAATTAAATACTAAACATCTCTTCACCTAGCTGGATCTGGCCAGAGAATTTCATCCAGATCACAGGCAATGTCTTCATTGGCAAGACAACGTGGGAAGAACCGTCTTGAATGACGGATCCATCCTCGCACAGCTGCAGCATCAATTTGGTCATCAGCCTCTTCCATGACCTGAATGAGGGGGGTCTGAGTCTGGGGCCGGAGATCATAAACTTTCCACCGCCATGCTGGGAAAAATTATTGGATGGGGTTTAGAAATGGAGAGTATGGAGGAAGGTACAGGACTGTAAACAGTGGATGGTGCTGAAAGCAGTCGTGGACCAGAGCAGAGTGGTGGAATGACACTTTGTCCCAGATGATCATGCGGTGGATCTGGTGCATTTGGTTATTTACTGGGAGGAGGCTGTGCAATCTGTCCAAAAATCCCATAATTTGATGTGTTGTAAGAGCCCATAGTGGCCTGACGGTGGAAGACCCCATTCAGGGAAATGACTGAGCAAAGGGTGATGTTACCCCACGTTGCCCTGGGACATTACAGTAATTCTCGCCCTGTGGCCAATGATGTTTCTCACCTGTTGCATTTTTATAGTGCTCAAACCTGATTGGTGTGTCTACAATAAAGCAGTCCTGTGTTTGCACACCTGATGCGGGTGTTTAACCAAACGGCTCATGGGTGTGGTGATTTGCCCATCAGTGCTGTGGAACAGCAATGAAGTGACATCTTGATATACGTCTGTGTCTGATGTATACAAGTGTGTTCAGTGTTTTGCAATTGACTGTGTGTATTGTTCTGCAAAAAGTGTGAGGCTGACTTTGTGTTTATAATAGTGAAAATCTGGTCCTGTGTTTTGTTCCTTGAGTGTAAGGTTTTGATAATTATGTGATTCTTTTGTTTTTAGTGTTTTTGCAATCATACCTTTGAAAGTACCGTCTGGCTGGTTTGGATGTGGAACAGTGTCTCACTTCCACTTTGAGACTTTGCAGCCCTTGGTCCACATGAAGGCTCTAAATAAAGATGACGAAATATTTTAAGTTAGGTGAGTAGTTTGGTGTTATCAGTTTTCATAACACAGAATGTTTCAGATACTTGATCTATTCATCATAGTACCATCATCCATTCACGCTGGCTTCAAGCTGAAGTCATTACCTTGTTGTTTCCAAACATCTTTGGATGCATTGCTTCGACTCCCCCATGGGATCAAGGAACAAGGACTTCTTTTCTTGTGGGTAGATCGCCTAAATATTCCAATTAAAAAAGGATACATTCATTTACTAAAGTGCATGATTATGTATGTAATATGTGCATTCGTAGTTTTATGGTTTGATAGTAAATAACATATTTTTTTCTGCAAGAGTCCAGTGGTGATGCTCGTTGACAACTCCCACAATTATCTTTTAGTCCAGAAGTTTATCTAAAATTTAATATGTGTGAGGGAATCAGATTTTTAGTGAACTGTGTGGAATGGTCCACTCATTTACAACGTTTACATGAAGTTGTTGGAGCTATACAGACCTTAAGTCTTTGTGACCTACGATTCCAAATTGCTGTCATAGCAAAGGAATCTATGAATGCTGCCTTCTGGGTGTTCTTTAAACTGTGATTTCTCACAAGGACGGCAAGATATGCATTTATTGACTGGGAAAAAAATTAAAAAAGTTAAACTGATCAATTAAAATGGAAAGCTTTATAACTGACACAACAGCTAAACTTCTATATTTTATAACATTTATAATTTTACCTCGCTTTCCAACTCCATGTCTGCAACAAGTCGCTGAATGTCCCAGTAGAAAAGCTTGTAGGCTAAAGTTTTAGAGAGAAGCACATGAATATCCTGTCCTGTCAAGGCATCCTGTCCGTCTGCTCAAAAGAAAGAAAGTAATAAGATAATGTAAACATTGAAGATGAGAAATATTTTTGGTTTCAGATAAATCATTTAAGTGTGTTGCTTAATATTTGAATCTCTGAAGGATACCGCCCTTCTCCACCAAACATTAAAAAGTAGAGGGACTATTTTGTGATCATCTGTTTTTTTGTTCGAAGACCAAACATAACAGCATCAAGGTGCTCATCCCATTGGTCTGGTCTGTCTCCCACCAGTTTGCTGAGGGCTCTGAGAGCAATAAGACATTTAAAGTACTGTCATTATGATAATGAAATCAACTATACCTGATTGGAGTTTCTCCATGTGCAAGCTCAATGTAGCATCATATAAAAAAAAAAAAGGAAAAACAACTTTTCAAAGACAACATTTTATAAACTAAGACATTTTTTGTTCGATGAAGATTTTTTTTAGATCAAAAGTTACTCTTTATTGAATATGTGTTTCAGTTAAAGCCTTCCACATTAATGTGGGTTGAGTCTTTAGTTCCATCTCTAAATACAGGGATATAGTTGAGAGAAAGCTGTAAAGCAATTTCAAGTCTCCTAATATGCAAGTGTCAACAGGCTCACAAGGTGGCAAGTTAAATGGTCTAGTTAAAAAAGAAAAGAAACATTTACCTCTGAACTGCCCCATTCATCTTCTCAACCAAACCACAGGCTTCTTTTTTATTCCCAGTAATTCACACACTCTTGTATTTACCTAAAGAAAAACATAAATAAGGACAATAATAGTTTTTTTGCATTTTCATAATCTTCCTAAGATATGAAGATATAACAAAAAATATTGCCATATTCTGTAATTGAACAACAATAGTCCAACTGTTGCTTTTAAAGTAACAAGCAGCATTAATGTTGCCAATTTACTATATAACTCACAGCATTGACAAATTCTTTTCCTTGGTCGGTCAGAATTCTCTTTGGTGACTCGAACTGGTGCACAAACGTTACAATGCACTGCGACATCTCACTGGCTGCCTTTGACCTTAAAGGAAACGCCTGGGGCCATTTGGTAGAATGATCCATCATAATACAAATGTACTGAAGCCCACTCTTTGCCTGAGCCAATTTATACCAATGAGGTCCATGCCTACCAACTCAAGTGGTTCAGTAACCTGAAATACAGAAAAAAAAAATCCATTACAAATAGATAAATGAATAAACAAGCTGTTCAACTCCAAACATTTAATTTTCTAAGACTTAGTTTTATTTTAAACTTGTCAAAATACTATAACTGTCAAGGTTTTGTAACCTTATAACTAGCAAAACAGAGCAGATTAAATACAAAATACTTTATTTTAAACCAGCAAAAAAAAAAAAAAAAAAGGATCAAACGTCTCAAAGAGTCCAAAATACAAAACAAAATCTTATACAAAATGACAAATCTAAACAGTCACTGGGAACTTCAAACTAAAACAGCACAGAGAACACAGAGACTAAATACACTCGTGAAATATCAAGCACAGGTGAGACAATCACACAGGTGGAGGGAATAATGAATCATCAGAGAGACACAGAAGGAGGGCAGGAAAACACCACATGGAACAGAAGGCATTCCAAGTGAAACAGGAAACATGACACATTTAATAAAACTCCAGGAACAGGGTCAAAGCAGCAAACGGGAAGCACAAGAAGTCCAAAGAATGAACACAAAATAAAACAACTAAATAACTCAAAACAAAGCGAATCATGACAATAACTTGGAAAATAACAAACCTTTATTGGTGTGTGCTGAGCTGGCTTCTTAATGTAGATGCCACTAGCCTGGCAGGCAGAACACTGGGAACTCTGGTGATGAAAAGCAATTTTGATATGACAGTTTATTATGAAGCACATGCACTGTTAAACAAAGGATTTATCTTGTCTTTCAATTTTTCCCACTTGAATGACACACTCTTTTAATTGTCTAAACTTACCCAATTATTTATGTCCACTGACATTCCTGGCCAGTAAAACCTCACGAATATGGCATCCCCAGTTTCATACCCCTTTCCCACTGCAGCTAGCGGGTCGACCCGACCAATCGCCTTTTGACTCCTTCCCCACTGCCTGCAGACCCGGGTCTTCTCCGCCTTCAGGCCAGCTGCGTGGCTGCGTTTTCCCGCCCAGATGATGTCACCACGTTGATGACATCATCAGCGCGACGGCGCACAGATATGTGGACAACGGAGGAAAACATGGATGCAGCGGACGCGGTGACCAACATTTTCCAGTATTTTGTTCTTTTTTCACGGTGAAGAAATGCCCAGACGCAGCTCGCATTGAACCGCATTCGTGTGGAGATGACAAGACGGCGGGTGGAATTTCTAGCTGAAATGGCAGAAAGGCGCAGTAGCCACAGACGGAGGAGACAAACCCACATAGCCGCTATCATGGCGAGTATTGACGCTACAGCTCCGGCTGTTCGCCGTATGTGGGTCCGGGATAGGGCACATTCTGGTCCACAGTAGAGCGTCTCGACGATGGCCAATGGAAAGCCCACTTCCGAATGTCTCGGGCGACATTTGAGTATTTGGTCGAACTTCTGGCTCCTGTCATAATGCTGCAAACGACAAACTTTCGGAGACACATTGGACCACGCCGGAGAGTCGCCATAGCCCTGTGGTGGTTAGAGTTCCGCACGATTTCCTGTCTGTTTGGTGTTGGACTGTCGACCGTGCGCAAGCTGGTGAGGCAGGTCACGAGATCTTTGGTCGACACGCCGTAGGTGAAGTTCGATTAAAGCTGACCATGCCTATGTTATACATTATCATTATAGAAATTGCTTGTGGTGGATGGCGTGGAGATCCCCGTGCATCTCATCGGAGATGCTGCATACCCCCTTAAGAAATGGCCGATGAAAGGATTCACGCAGCATCATCGGCTCTCCCAGGAACAGGCAGATTACGCACACCCTCAGCTCAGCCAGGATGGTCGTGGAGAATGCATTTGGGTGACTGGAGGGACGCTGGAGATGCCTGATGAAACGGAATGACATTAACATTACTGCCACGCCCACCGTTGCAGCTTTTTGCCTGAGTGGGACACCGATGTGGGGGAGAACTTGTTTCGACCAGATCCAGTGATGATGGAGGGAGAGAGGCCACACACTGCCCAACTCATCCGGAATACCATAGCAGCTAAACTCACCGGCATGCTATCTGACTAAACACTTGACTTTTCCCAGTTAAGATATGATGCCACATTATAGCCATAACCTGGCCCCTCCGAATGGACAAGTTTGTATTACTTTGTTGCAGCTGTAATAAACTCATTTAAGTTCATGACTGATGTTTTCATTATAAATACACGCAAAATTGTGAACATAATAAAAAATATTTACTTTGTCCGTGCACCTCTACAAAACCAGCTGATCACAGCTAAATCAAGAAAACAGCCCCAAATGACATGTTCCATATGAATGTTATCAGTAGTCTGACCTTAAGTTGGCACATTTGAATACACTGGGATTTATACTCTGTGGTGTAGTTGTTTTCTTTAGACTGCGAGGGCAGAATTCCCATATATATTCTGGCAGAGGTCATAGAACTTCCATTCTAGCCGTCCCATCCCACTCCTATTCCTCTTGTCCGTTGTCAACAGATATTTCTTCTTAATCCCCTTCAATTTGTTAACTTGGTGCGGTGTTTTCACTACGCCTCTTTCCCTCAACTTTGTGACGATGTTGGTGTATATGGCCGTGTCTCTCACGCTCTCCGTTACCTGCTGGCACACCTCTTCTTCGCCACGGATCATCAGGAGCTCTGTCACTTCGCTGTCCAGCCAGTGCAGGGTCATCTTCAGGAAAAATGTCTCAAAACTGTGTCCAAAGGCCAAAAAAAAGTTCTCTTCTCTTCACCCTCACACTGAGCACTGTGCGTGGGACTTACTGCCCTGATTACGGGCGCACATTTGTGACGTTGACCGAAAGTAGGCTCGCTCCGTCAACGTCATCGCGTTAATTCCCTCCCACCAAAGCCGATACAAACTGACCCGGTAAATTCCCAGGTCGAAATGCCGGTTAAACCCTTTCCCACTGCCACGAGGAGCCGATTGTCACCGTGTTTAAACGGGTTTTTTTGGCCAGTGGGAAAAGGGGTATTAGTCTGGCCACAGTGGGCCCCAGTAGGGCTGGTCGGTTCATTCAAACCTGAGCAGTGGCGGCTAGATTCTGGGAGAAATGGAACTTCTCCGATTGAGCAGTTGATGGCAAACGTGCACATCCAAGCACCACCCCACTCTGGCAGTCAGTTCTTCAACTACATGGAGACTTTCTCTACTGTGCTGTTGACCCTTGTGAATGCTGACTATAGATTCCGGGTCATTCAGGTGGGGGACTTTGGGAGAACCAGCGATGGTGGGGTGTATGCTGGTTCAGATTTGGGGAGAGGAATGGCGAGTATGACACTCGATGTGCCAACCAGTGCCCCTCTGCCTGGAGCTGCTCAGTTGAGTAATATGCCCTTTGTCATGATGGGGGATGCAGTTTTCCCCTTGAAGCCATAATTGATGAGGCCCTTTCCAGGATGGAACCTTGTTCAGAGGAAGAGGATCTTCAACTACAGACTGTCATGAGCAAGGATGGTTATTAAAAATGCCTTTGGGATACTAACCTCCTGGTGGAGAATTTTGCATCGCAGAATCAACCTGCAACCACAGAAAGTTGACACCTTTCACACTGGCCAAAAAACTAATTTAAGCCCGCTAATAATCCTCATGGCAGTATGAAAGGGTTTAATCAGCATTTTGACCCAGGTCGATCGAACCTGCAATCGACCCGGGTTAACTGCTCGGCTTCTATTGGCTTCTGTGTAGGCCGTAAGGTGAACTCTATCGTTTCAGCTCGCTCCGACGTCGTTGAACTACACACTCTTTAGCTCATAAAAAATAAATACTTCTGATAAGCTTACAGCAAGAGGTTCGTCGCAAAAAATCCTGCCGATTATTTATTACGAGGCATTTTATACGGAACTAGGTTTTTAATAACATTTTGCTCCGCGAGCGGTGGTGCGACTCGTCACGTGATCGTGCTAGACCAATCGCGTAGCTGGATTATGTCAACATTCCGGAAACATGGCGGCGCCCATAGTTTCATTCAGCGTTACCGATATAGAAGAATTCTCCCAAAAAGTGTTCTTACGTGGGTGAAATGAATACTTAACGGTGTTTTGTAGCCACCTAACCGCCTCTTAGATGAACAATCAGGCAAATAATGTGAAATTTCAATGCTCATGGCGTTTTGACCAGTAAAAGACAGTAGTTATGACAATTCCTTCATTCACTTATAATACATAACTGAAAACAACAGTACTCAACCACAAAATCTGGGTTGTGGCAAATTAGGTGAGATTTCAATGTTCATGTCGTTTTGATCAATGAAAGAAAAGTTATGACAATGACCATTTATTCTGTCGTTCATTTATTCATTCATACATGAAAACAACACAGATCAACCACAACATCTGGGTTGAGGCAAATAAGGTGAAATATTACTGTTCATGTCGTTTTGATCAATAAAAGAGAAGTTATGACAATGACCATGCATTTATTAAGTCATTCCTTTATTCATTTAAAACTTAAAACAACACTGAGAAAACACAATCTGCATGCAAAACATATTTACATATTTACAATATATCGGCCTAAAGCAGCATACGATGGATTGTAATGTTAGCAATGTAATACAATCCTCAGGCAACACACATGTTAATCCTCACTGTCTGTATCGGGACAGTTGTCATCTTCCCTCTCCTCGATGTCCTTAGTGTTTGCACAGTTGCAACACCTGCATAAATCAGTGCAACACAGTCCTGCTGAGACACATGAGCATCTGCCCGTCTCACAGGCACTCTCTTTGCAACTGCAGTGTATCACATGCAAAACACTGCTAGGTGCTGGATTCCTTGTCATCCATGTGACTCGTAGGTCTCCATCGTCCAGATGCCAACCATTTCCAGCAGGGGATGGTGCACCTATGTTTTGTTTCACACAACACCTCATTATTGCAGCCTGATAATTTGCCCTTTTGCAGTGCTGATGGAGGGCATCACTTGTAGGGGGGATGGATAATTCTGGCAAGGCCGATGATGCCATACAGAAAGCCTTGTACCTGGCCTCATTGACATTTTCAGCAGCTGGCTGATCATACAGGTGGCATACATATTTGCAAAGTAGTGCGAAAGTTGAGTGGTCCAAGTTAAAGTCAGAACCCAGATTTTTGAAAGCCTCAAGGTACTCATCTTTCAGACATGCCACAGAGAACGTCTTTCTTTTGCCTTTCCCATAAAAGGCACTTGTGGAGTCGCATCCTGTGAACGTGTGTATCCCAATCAAGGCTGAACACACACTGGGTCCGAGGGCTGAGGACACCTTGGTCATGTCAATGATGCGTGTCTTGTTGCCCGTCCCTGTGAAAAAATACAAGCTGCATGGAAAATCTGCCTGCAGACTCACAGCAATGACCGCCACATCAGTGTCAGGGCTCTTTATGATGACAGTTGTATGTTCCTTTGCTGCATGTTGTGCATGTAAAAACACCCTTGTGTCACATTCTTCATGATCACACTGCAGGTCTTCAACAGCACAAACAGTTTGTACACCCTCAATTACAGACACACAGTGACACTGATCTCGATGTGCTATGTACAAGCTGAGGTTTTTGCCCACTCCTGTAAGGTCTGCATTTGTCCACGCAACATACAGGAATTCAACAAGCGCTTCTTTATTTGTTCCTTCAGAGAGGAACTTTTTCCACTGGGTTGGGGTCCTCTGATCTGGGCCATAGATTTTCATGCGCTGAGAACCTCCATCAGCTCTGCGTGACCGTTCCAGGTTTTTGATGCTCATCTGTGGATATTGGTCAGTGACAAAGTCAATGCGTGTACACTTGTGCTGCAAAGCAAGTTGGATTATGTCCTGCAATGTGGTCTCTGCAAGCTCTCCAAATGTACCCGGTCTGGATCGAATAGCTTGAATGACTGCCATGCCATCAAAAAGAATGGCACCATCTGCTGGAACACCGTCAACTAAGCATTCTCCACCTTTGCTCTCTAATAAATCCATTAGAACTGATTTGTTTGTTTTGGCAAGTGAGCCGTCAGCGCTGGCTGAAGGATAAGAAACAGTACCCAAGGAGTACGACAGAATCTCTCTCATTTCTATCTTTCTGCTTTGACCAAGGATGAGGAGCCTGGAAAACAGCTTCTTGTTGGAACGCAGGATCACCTCCTTGCCTGCTTCAGATTTCTTTTTTGCCTTCACCTGGTCACTGAAGGTCTTGAGTTGTTGTGACTTGATGGGTGAGAACATGTCAACTGAATTTGACAGCAATCTTTGTTCCATAAAGTCCTTCACAGCGGTCTCGCCCTTTTCTGATGCTCCAAGCAAATAATTTGTGATGTCTTCTGCAGCCACTCTTCCAGAGCTGACACACACAATGGTGTCTTGGTATGTATCGAAGGGGTTCAGCATGGAATCAATAGTGGAAACGATTCTGGAGACAGCCTTTTCATCAGCATCAATCCGTGTGCTGTCAAGGTCTTTTCGTGTGCGCACTTCGGGAGATATTCCTGCCATAGACTCACATTGTCTTGCTATAGCAGCCCTTTCATGTTGTGACAATATCTAGCGATATACGGCAGAGCGATTCTGTGTTATGCCTGTCCAGCCACCTTTCGTCTTGGCATCTCTGTTGCAGGTTTGCTCAATTGCTTGGTCACAGGCGATCGAGGCAAACCCATGAGCACTTTGTCGCTGGACAGTCCACTGGCCTTTCGCACTGATTTCTCTGTGGCATGAGGGATGTGTAAATGGCAAACTGACCATCTCCAGCCAGTATGAAGGTAGGTAGCGGGGGTAATTGACACGATCATAGGTAAAACACCATGGCATCACGTGTCGCACGCACAAACAGTAGGAGTAGCTGCATCATGTCAATGTAGGAACTCCAGAATGCAAAAGTTGGATTTTGTCTGCTTTTCTTCTGCACAAACTCGGAGTATTTTGAACACATGCTACTAAACCTCTGATCTGTGCTCAAAACATCCATCAGCTGGTCTGGAAAAGCACGTTTCATCTCAGTGATGACATCCATGTACTTGGCTCTCTGTTGTGGTGGCAAGGAGTCCATGAAGGTGATAAATCTGATACGCTGCAGACTCTCGTACAGCAGTTTGTGAGCCCTCATGCTGCGATTGTAGTGATGACCATTCAGCACCCCATTGATGGATCCTAGGGCAACAACTTCAGATTCGATGAGAATATCTTGAAGCCCTGCATCTCCAAATCTTTTGCCCAAAACACTCAGGTAGGACATGCATGTGTGGAATTCACCGAGTCTAATCACTAAGCGCTTTGTGAAGTCATCATTCTTCCAGCGGATTTGCTGTGCTTTGGCATATATGGCCTGGTCAAACACTAAAACTATGTGATCCAGTTCTAGCTGGTTAGCAATCTGGACACTTCGCTTCAGGATCGTGTTGACTGTTGACATCTTTGTTGGTGAGGCCTCAATGACTGGAAGATAATACAACGCTGACTTCTGCAGAGTGTTTTCACCTTGGAGCTGGGTATGGAATCCTGTCCAGCTTGGAATTACACCTCCATCTGCACATGTGGACTTCACGAGAACATACGCTAATTCAGCTTGTGCAGCAGAGTGGGTGTCCATCCTGCATGTCTCTGCCTCCATTGGTTGGCACAAGTTGTGTGGGCCTTGCCTTTTGGACTGATGGTATAGCTCTATGGGGAACTGGGGGGGAGCTTTGAATGAGGAAACTCCCTTTCTCAGTGGCTGCCGGGTGGCTGTGGACATGGTCTCGCTGGCACAACTCTGGAGCATAATTCCATTTGTATGATGAGTAGTTCCACAGCCTGATAGAGTCTTCTCGCCGAAGTCAATGTTATCCCACACAAGTGTTGTGGGTGCTCTCTTTGAGAACCCCTTCGGTACTTCGTCACTGCCCTCTATTAGTGTCAGTTGGGCAAGGCTAGTGTCTAGACTAAACACTGTGTCCCATGATGCACAATGTCCCAGTTTGTTCAGCAGTGTCACAATGTGTGATGACCCTGTTAAATGTCGAACAGTTAAACCTAAACACAAGGACTTACGTGTCTGCTTACGGCCCTTGGAAGCAAGGTACACAATGTCCTGACAAATCGACAACACTTTTAAATGTAAGTCATCAGCAATGTTGACAAAATGCTCCAGTGTTGGCACCTATAATCCAGCTAACTAAGTTGTACAGTTCAAGGGGAACAACAGCTTGCGCTTCAGTGACATTTAAATCTCCTGCAGTGGGAGGCCATGGGCACGACATGCCGGGAGTGTCGCTTACCAGTCTTTTTAACAGCAGCGCTGCTGTATACAGTGTCCTTGTGTCTTCTGATGTTGTTTGGAATTGTGTTGTCTTTTTCTCTTTCTCACTGTCTGTCTCACTCATCTCGCTAGACTGTGTAGTTTCAGCACCGGATTGAAACGGTACCATGTCCAGGACTGTTTCTGGGGACAGATTCTCAGCAAAAACCAGTTCTGAGACGTTACGCTTGGTGGGGGTGTGAAACACAAGCTGGGGGAAGTCACGGCTCAGTCTCCTCTTCAGTATGTCCTGTCTGCAACACAACAAAACAGAACAGCAAAAATTACACCACAGTACCATAACGGGAATAGAGAAAAGGTGGGCTTCATGATGGTTGTGGCAGTTGTAGCCATTGTAGCCATGGTAGAGGGGGCACAAAACATTACAGGCTGTAGCCTATCTGCTATACAACAAATTTCACATCAAAGATAGCCAAGAAAAGCACATTTCTCAAACCACAATGCCAGATGTTCCTGTTCCTTGTTGCCAAATAGTATATATATAGTACTTGTCTGTGCCGACAGCAAGCTGAGTAGTCACACGTCACATTACATCGGCCTTGCATGTGACAAATAATAATGAATTGCCTTGAAATTACCTGTAGTTTGAGGCATCTAGACCTTCTCTTGACTCCACCAGTTCAATGAAGGTCTTCCTCAGCTGTCCCATTCTCAGCACCTCCTGGTTGATGAGCAGCCTTTGACGGATGATCCTCTCACAAAACGTCTTATAACTGGCATCAAACGTTGGTTCATTCCTAAAGAAAGAATGAATGATTCAGAAGAATATAAATGTATTGTGATTGATTGTGTTCACATACAAAACACATAGAAGACATTGCACTCTATCTTTATTTATGTAAAGTAAATAAAAAACTTACTGTTCTTTCTCTTGTCTGGCAGGCTCACTCAAAAACCGGGTGTACTGCAGGTAACAACTCTTGTGGTACTGCACCTCCAGAGCCACACAGTCTTTGTCTTTGATATGGATAAGAATGCTGTGGTCATCCTTTAACTCAGCAGCTTTCTGCAACTTGCCTTGAAAGACAGACAGAGAGATAGATAGACAGATAGACACACAGACAGACAGACAGACAAAGAGACAGGTGTAATATAAATATTATCAAGTCAGATCAAGGCACACAGACATATGCAATCCATGCAAACTTACGATATAGCTATACTACACTGTCACATCCATCCATACAAATATACATACTACTCATATGCAAAGGGGATGGGATATGTAATTGTGTGCAGTGTAGTTTGTAGTACAGTTATGACAAGCTAACATTACGTGTTCAGTAGCAGTGTGGGTAGTCGTGATACTGTGTCTTTGTGTCTTTGTGTGTGTGTGTGTGTGTGTGTGTTTTTGTGTGTGTGTGTGTGTGTGTGTGTGTGTGTGTGTGTGTGTGTGTGTGTGTGTGTGTGGAAGGGGCTGCATTTGTATTTGCTTACCTGCTGTTAAGGTCTCTGCTTTTGACAAAGCTTCCCTTTGTCGTCTTCCTGCCTTGACTGTGTATTTTTCCGTCTTCTTACATATAATGCACAGGGCAGGAAGGACGGGCCCAGAGCTTGAGACGGGCAGGCCTGAGCTGGATCGCAGTTTCTTCGTCGGGTTTGTTGGACTCAGTGTCGCTCTGCTCGGTGTTGATGGGATGGAGGAGCTTCCCTTATCATCTCCTTTCTCTCTCTCACGGACAAGACGTCTTTCCGCTTTGGCAATTGCGCTCTTGTCAATAAACCTCCGATAACATGTGGGGTGGAAGGCAGTGCCCTCGGGGATGTTATCAAACTCCAAATCAAGGCAGTGTTTATAGTTTTCAGCTACGTTGCAGCACTCACCCCTCAACTTGAGCCACTGTCGTAGGCTGTTCCTATACGTATTCCACCATGCGACTGTGAAATCCTGCTTTTTCTCATGCTTCACTGAAGCGATGTGCATATAGCAACGTTTATGTCCCAAAGATTTCAGCTTTTTGTCACTTTCTGGTGAGTTTTCCTCTTCTTCCGTACTAGTAGACACAACTCCGGTCGTGACCATCTTGGCTTTGTGTTTACCGAATCCAGCTACGCGATTGGTCTAGTACGATCACGTGACGAGTCGCACCACCGCTCGCGGAACAAAGTGTTATTACGCGCTGCAGAACCTAGTTCTGAATAAAGTGCCTCATAATAAATAATCGGCAGGATTTTTTGCGACAAACTTTTTTCTGTAAGCTCATCAGATGTCTTTATTTTTTATGAGCTAAAGATTGTGTAGTTCGTAGACGTCGGAGCGGAATTCAATTTCTGAAAGACTTTTCGTGGTTCACCTTGCGGCCTAGTGGGATCGACACATCTGGGAATTTACTTGATGATGTCGATGCAGCGTGGCTACGTTAGCGCGCTTGTTGCTGGGTCTGGAAACAGCGAGAGATCTTTCGTCAAGATGACCCAGCATTGTCAAAATACCAAGACCAGAGAACTTCTCTTGATCCGTGGGGAAGAGGAGATTTGTCGACAAGTAACAGGGACTGTGTTCTGCTGCATTGTTTACTTTTGCTGTGCTCCGTCGCGCTGATGATGTCATCAACATGGGACAAGACCCAGTTCTGCAGGCAGTGGGCAAGGACTCAAATGCCGATTGTTAGTGGGTCATCAATATATACACATTTTTGTATACGTTCAAGAAAAAAAGTATGTCACCTTAAATGGTCAATTAAGGAGTAAAATTAAAGTTTCTATAGGAGGAAGTTTCGTTATAAACGTTTTCCTCAACTCTCAGTCCAAAAGTTACAGCATGGTTGGAAGCTACCTGAGGAAAGGAGTGAGATCTCTGGCCACATTCACGTGACAAAAGCAACAGGCCCCAAGTGAGCCCACCCCCCACAGTTGACTGAAGCTAATGGGACAGGTTCCTGTGATAGCAGTAAAATCCTCTGTAACAGTAGATAAAGATTAATCAGCTTTAAAACATTGTAGCGCTGTAGTAACAACTTTTTCATTTGTACCCCCCCCCCCCCCCCCCCCCCCACACACACACACACACACACACACACACACACACATATACATATACACATATACGTTCAAAAAAAGTCAGTGAACTTTAAAATACGTCACACGATCATGATATAGTAATTAAAAGATAGGGAATAATGTAACATGTGATACAAGGTTACAAAACAGTTACAAGTGGCTGATGACATGAATAGTGTTTGCTATTACCAACTACTAAAGGTTAAACTCATTAAAAAGAATCAATGTAGGGTAGTTAACTCACCTTCCACTCCCACAACTGTTAAAATTTCAGTCCACGCCTTGTTCTTTCTGCCAGTATCCTTGTAAATAGGATCTTTTGGATCATAAATGATATTGTATTTTTCCACTTCAGTAATAAGATTCTCTTCATCCATGTTGTTCCATCCATGTTCATCGTGTTGTCTGGGACCTTGTTGACCTGATGCTTGTGCCTCTGGAGGTGATGTATATGAACATATAGGAAAACATTTACGATCGAGAGGTCGTGCATTTGTGTTTTATTTTGAAAGTTCCAGTTTAACTTCCTGTCTGGTGCTTTCTCAACGACAGTGAATTTACAAGGTTTTGAAGCAGCAGAAAATAGACCTGAAGCAAATCACCAGCGCCATGGCTTGCACTGGTGCTCCAGGGATGCAGCACAACGCTTACGCATACAGTGGGAATTGTCTGATAGAAGAGAATAGGTTGTAAGTGCTGTGCAGTACGATTCAAGAACGAGGCGGTGCGCGGCGCTGCGCTTTCACATGCGGGGGTTAGGTCCCTCAGAAGTTTTCTAGGTATGGCTGGATACTATAGGAACCTCTGCAGGAGCTTTTCTTCTGTTGTGCAGCCTCTGACAAACCTTCTCAGTCCCAAGGTTGACTTTGTGTGGACCCAAGCATGCCAGCATGCATTCGATAGCATCAAGGCTCTCCTCAGCCACGCTCTTGTACTCGCTGCTCTTGATCTTGGTCATCCATTTAACTTAGAGGTCGACGCAAGTGCAGTTGGAGCCATGGCCGTCCTGCTGCAGGAGGATGCTAGTGGGGTCGACCAGCCATGGTGCTACTTTTTGAGAAAGTTCAATAGGTACCAGGTAAATTACTCCACCACTGAAAAGGAGGCTCTTGTACAACCGTAACCAGGGACTGATGCGATGGGCGTTGATTGCGCAAGATTTCAACCTGGCAATACGGCAAAAAAGGGATAAGGAAAACGTCTTGGCTGATGCCCTGTCCAGGCTTTGAAGTAAGAAGCAAACTATCTTTTGTTGTTGTACCTGTTTTTTCTTTCTACAACACGGGTTGTTTATCTAAGGGGAGGGGTGTTATGGCTGCTGCCGTATTGTTTTGTGTGTGTGTGTGTGTAGCATAAGCTACAAACTAAGGAACACACACACACACACACACACACACACACACACACACACACACACACACACTGGAATGTTCCCTTCGTGCATGCGTAGTTCGAGTATGTATACCAACACATGTCACTCGTGACTCCCCGGGTAACCCCGGAACCGTAAAAATACCAGTTCCCTGACCCGGAATCGGCTCCTAGGGAATCTTCTCGCGTACTATGAGGATTCCGAGTGACAGAGCGCTCTGGCGGTCATCTGGAATTCATAGAACCGTCGTTACATACGTAACTCTCATTCTATTTCATCCCTACTGACCGCCAGAGGCGGTGCTGAAAGCACTGGAATGACGAATACCAACTCAGTCATGAGGAAGCCAGGCACCCACCTTACTGAGACGCCTCTGTAGGGTCCAGCACCACTCGCAGCAGATGTGGAGGCACAACATCCAGCCTGTAAAACCGGGAGAAGGTGCCAGGCGTCATCCAGGATGCGGAGGCACACAGTTCCTCCAGGGGCACCCCCTTCAGGGTGGCCCATGACGTAGACACCGCCCTGGTGGAGTGGCAGCGCACCCCCTGGGGCACAGGCCGGCCCGCGGCCTGATAAGCGTGACGTATAGTGTCCACCACCCAATGGGACAGGCACTGTTTGGACAGCGCAGAGCCCTTACGACAGCCACCGTAGCAGACAAACAATTGATCTGACACTCGCACATCTGCCGTAGCTGCCATATAGCATTGCAGGGCTCTGACTGGGAAGAGGAGTTCTGACCGGCCCCCCGCGTCGTCCGACGGGGGGTCATATCGAGCGAGCCAAATGGGCTGGCCGGCTCGCCGTGACAACACCTTAGGTAAGAAGGTGGCGTTTGGCCAAAGCGTGACGCCCACCCCATCCGGGTGCCACCGGAGGCACGTCGGGTGGATAGACAGTGCGTGCAGCTCCCCTACACGCTTCGCTGTAGCAATGGCCAGCAGAAACGCCGTCTTGCGGGACACCCACTGAAGCTCCGCTGTCGCCAAAGGCTCAAAGGGAGGCAGGCACAAAGAGTCCAGCACCAGATGTAACTCCCAGGCTGGTGCCCGTGGAACCCTAGGGGGCCGAAGACGCAAGGCCCCCCGGAGGAAGGCCGACACCAGCGTGTGGCCCCCAACCGTGCCGCCTGCGACCGGCACATGGGCAGCCGAAATTGCTGCCACATACACCCGCAGGGTGGACGGGGAGCGGCCCCTGTCCAAGAGGGACTGCAGAAAGTCCAGAACCACCGGAACCGGGCAAAGCACCGGGTCCGCCCTGCGGCCGTTGCACCACTGCGCAAATAACCGCCACCTGCAGGCATACAGCAGGGGAGTAGACGGCGCCCTAGCATTGAGAATGGTGTGCCGGACCGGCCCCGAACAGCCGCTCAACATCGGCTCGGTCCCCTCAGAAGCCAAGCGCAAAGGCAGAGATGGTGAGGGCAGGGATGCCAGATCCGGCCGCTGTGCTGGGACAGCAGATCCCTCCTGCAGGGAAGGCACCATGGGCTGCTGCGAAACAGCCTGTGGAGCGGGGGGAACCACGCCCGGCCCGGCCAGAAAGGGGCCACAAGGAGCAGCATGTGTCCCTCCCGTAGCACCCGGAGGAGCATAGGCCAGATCAGGGGGATCGGAGGAAAAGCATAGAGTAGGGCCTGCGGCCAAGGGTGCGCCAGCGCATCCTGGCCCAAGGGCCTGGGGGGCTCTCCCTGAGAGAACCAGAGCGGGCAATGGAACACCTCTGAGGAGGCAAAGAGGTCGACCTCGGCCCTGCCAAAACACTCCCAGAGTGCAC
Organism: Salarias fasciatus; assembly: GCF_902148845.1. Taxonomy (NCBI): domain Eukaryota; kingdom Metazoa; phylum Chordata; class Actinopteri; order Blenniiformes; family Blenniidae; genus Salarias; species Salarias fasciatus. The sequence goes on from NC_043754.1 coordinate 21,855,291, forward strand.
ACACCACCTGTGGGTGGAGGCGCCACTCCCACGAGAACCCCAGGCAGGAGGGAGAATCCACCAGCTGATTGCGAACCCCTGGGAGATACACCACCCGCAGGCTGGCTAGGCGGGGGGGCCGCCCAGCGGAGCAACTGCCGAGCAACCTCCAGCAGGCGGGCAGACCTGGTCCCGCCCTGGTGGTTGATGTGAACACTGCCGAGGTGTTGTCGGACCACACAACCACATGCCGCCCCTTCAGGAAGGGCAGGAAATGCCTGAGGACCAGGTGTACAGCCCACAGCTCCAGCACATTGATGTGGTCCGCGCCGTCCCGGGCAGACCACCACCTTCGCACCGTGCTGCGGTGCCAGACCGTACCCCAGCCCGTGAGACTGGCATCTGAGGTGACGGTCTCGTGGCAGGCAGGGGCCGCGCCCAGCGGAACGCCCTGTAACAACCAAGCCCTGTCCCTCCACGGGGCCAGGGCGACAAGGCACCGCCATGACCCTCTGAGCCTGCGGTGACGATGCCACTGAGCGTCCAGGTGGAAACCGTTCAACCACCTCTGCAGGGGGCGCAACAACAGCAGGCCCAGAGGGACAACTGTCGTAAGGGAAGCGAGCTTCCCCAGCAGCTGAAGAAGGGTGCCGTAACGCATGACGACACCCCTTCGGAACAGGCTGAGAAGGTCAAGAACGTCGTCCACCCTGCGAGAGGACGGCCAAGCCCTCATGACTGTAGTGTCCCGTGTCACCCCAAGGAAGTCTATCCTCTGGACAGGAACCAGACAGGACTTCGGGCGGTTGACCCTGAGGCCCAACCGCTCCACGTGAGCCAGAAGTGTTGCAGTGGAACGGGCCACCTGCGCCTGCGACGGTGCACAAACCAGCCAGTCGTCTATATACGGGAGCACCGTCATACCCTGTGCCTGTAAGGGGTACAGAGCCGCCTTCACGACCCGGGTAAAGACCCGCGGCGACAGAAAGACCCGCGGCGACAGGGAAAGCCCGAAGGGAAGCACCCGAAACTGCCAGTGGCGGCCCCTGAAGGCGAACCGAAGGAACCGCCGGTGCTGAGGTGCAATGGGGACATGAAAATAGGCATCCTGTAGATCGACAAACATGAACCAGTCTCCCGGAGAGACGGCTCGCAGGACCTCCTTGAGCATCAACATGCGAAACGGCAGTACCCGTAAGCAGTGGTTGAGATGTTTCAGATCCAGTACGGGGCGAAAGCCCCCAGTCTTCTTGGGCACGAGGAAATACGGTGAGTAGAACCCCCCCGGGTCCACCAGGGGGTCCACAGCCTCGATTGCCCCCTTAGCCAGAAGGGAGGCCAGCTCCTGGTCCAAAGCAAGCACCTGCGGCGGGTCTCTGATGAAGGTCATGGTGACCCGGCAAAAGGTGGGGGGCCGGCGTCGGAACTGCAGCTTGTACCCCTGGGTCAGGACGGACACTACCCAGGGATCTGCGGCTGTAGCCACCCAGAGGCGAAGCTGCTGATGAGAAAAAGTTCTGACGACTGGCCCCCGGGCATCAGTCCCTGGTCCTCCAGTCCCTAGGGGCGCCAGAGGGGTGACCACTGGGGCCCAAACGCCGGGTGTGCTGAGATGCCTGTCCAGGGGGAGGGGGCCAAAAGGCCCCCGCCGCCCCCTGCGACGCCCATCTGGGGGTGTAGTCCGCAACGTGGTGGGGTCCTAGAGGCGGACGAAAACGGGAACGGCCGGAGGGACCCCCAGAAGCCCCGCGGGGGGCACGGTCCCTACCGGTGCCGACCAACTGTCGCCTAGTCTCACGCGCCTGGGCCGACCTCTCCAACACCTCCACGGCGGCTGAGCCAAAGAGCTGTCCGGGCTCCACCGCCAATCCCTGGAGAGCCCGACGAGAGGCCTCCGACAAGGGGGACTGCGCCAGCCACACCTGGTGGCGCGCCAAAACCAGCAACGACATCATCCGAGCCAGGTCCCGCGTGATGAGGGCAAAGGCCTGCAGCGCCGCATCAGAGAAGCTAACCACGGCAGCATCAATGACGCCTCCCTGCAGGGAGGCCGAGAGTGCAAGCATGAGGTGGGCCAGGGAATTACCCATCCGCCCAGCATGCGCACCCGCACTGTAGGCCCTTGTAAGGAGGTCGTCCGTGATCCGGCACTGAGGACGGGGGCACCGCACCTCAGACCGGAGGGACTCCTCCGCCAACACGATGAGAGCTGCCATGGCCGTCTCAACATCGGGCATCCGCTCCAAGCCAGCCGCCGCTGCATCGTGCATGGCTGCCAAGGCTCGACCATCTGTAGACACTCTGGAGGGGGTGGTACTATCCCTCCAGCAGGAGTGCAGTTCCCTCACAAAGTTCTCAGAGGGAGGGACAACGAACGCAGAGGGAGGGCGCCTGCGTCTAAAAAAGGCGCTCACTGCGGCAGGCTGGGTCGGTGGCGGAATCTGCAGCTGAAGACGCTCCAGAGCCGCACACAGAATAGACCGCATGGAGTCATCCCCCGTCTTGCCCGTAGAACTCTGAGACGACCGGGCAGACTCCTGACCTGACACCACAGAGACTTGGTCGCCGCCCACCTCACAAAGTGTGAGGCGAACGCCGCCAAGGACATCACGTCCTCCTCGGGGGGGGATGCAGTCTGCGTGAATGGCGTCCCTGCCCCCTCCTCCACAGGTGAGGCAGGCGCACGCTCCTGCAGGAGAGACCTCATCTCCTCCAGCTCCCGGTGCAGCTGAGCCACCTCCGTGGCGAGCTCCTGCTTGGACTTTGGTCTCTTCCCCGGCGGTTGAGGGGCAGGGAGTGGCCCCGGCAAGGAGGACTCCTGGCTTCCTCCAGCCGCCGCAGACACCTGTGCCAGACGAGCAGCTCGCTGGGCATAAGGCATGAAGCTGCAGTTCATACAGGGGTGGTCCGAGAGCGCCTCCCTGAGGTGAACAGGGCCAAGGCACCGCGGACAAAGGTCGTGGCCATCATCCACCTGCAGGGGAACCACACAGGCCACACAACGGGAGGAGCCGTCCATCACCAGGCACTTGGGTCGTCCTCCACCTGAAGCCAAGCCAGAATATGAAGGGTTGTGGGAAGAGGGCGTACGCCGCCTGCACAACCCACCGTGAAGCCAGAGGGGGGAACAGCCACCAGGCGGCCCCACTTGGCTTTGCGCAGCGCCGCTTGAGCGCACGCAGCGGGTCAAAAAAATAAACAACAGTGCAGTAGCCGAGGGAAGGGGGCAGACACCGCCTGCACGGCCACCCGCAACTGACCAATGCCTCTTAGTGCAGAAACCGAGGGAAGGAGGCATACGCCGCCTGCACGGCCACACGCACCAGACAAATGTCACTTAGTGCAGAAAACCAAGGGAAGGAGGCATACGCCGCCTGCACGGCTTGCACCACAGTAGCGAATCACACAGGGGCCTAGCCGAGCACACACGGGAGAGGGAAGCGGGTGCCTCGCGCACCCGCTCCCACTGCCGACAGCGGCGCAACCCGCCAGAAACAGCCGGGCTAGAGAGCCGGCGTCCCGACCAGCAGGCCAACACACGCCACAACGAGAAACGCAGTCACGGTGTGGAGCCCAGCGCCGCTTCCCCAAGCCTGCAGCACAGCCCCAGCGCTCACGGAGCGGCAGCGGGTTGCATGCAGCAGAGGAGAGCTCTCCAGCTAGTCCCACAATCCGCTAAGTCCAGACAGAAACAGCAACCTTACCGTGACGGTGATTGCACAGATCCTCCTGCCGAGGAAACGCGGCGCCTGGTAGTCGCCGTGGCATAGATGGAAAAGGTTAGCACGGTTGCAGCCTTTGGAGGGTGTCCGCAGCTCCGACCAACAGGGTCTCAAGGCTCCCAGCAACCGAGCAAAAATATGCCGAAAAAAGGCAAGTCCACTTCTTCAAGCCTCGAACAACATGAGAAGAACACAGCCGATTCCGGGTCAGGGAACCGGTATTTTTACGGTTCCGGGGTTACCCGGGGAGTCACGAGTGATGTGTGTTGGTATACATACTCGAACTACGCATGCGCGAAGGGAACATTCCAGTGCTTTCAGCACCACCTCTGGCGGTCATCCGGGATTCATAGAACCGTAGTTACATATGTAACTCCTCGACTGTCCGCGACTACAATGCCACGGACATGATCAGGACGTGGACCTCGGTCCAGTTATCATCTCTCTCCCACACATCACAGCCTCCAAGTGGAGCGCAAGCCCAAATTATTATAAAAAAGAAAAGAAAAAAGGAGAAAAAAAACCGCGAGGGAAAACGAAACTTAAAACCCCCTGAAAAAACCCCCCGAGCGTGCACAATTGCCTGACGTTTCGACCTTATAAGGTTTTCCTCAGGCACAATGCACGCTCCAAAGAAATAAAATACCGCATTTTTAATTTATCAGCTCCGATTGGCTTCTCTCACCAGGATCCTGTCGTCTCGGTGGAGCACGGAGCAGAATGAAGGACCAATGAGGATCTCCCATCAGCACGAGGACGAATAATGACAGACAATGCTCGGGCTGTACTCGGATTCGGAAAAAATGTCCTTCTTCTTCTTCTTCTTTTTAGAGTTTTACGGCGGTTGGCAACCAACTTAGGAGCATTACCGCCACCTACCGTACCGGAGTATGGGTCAGACTAGGCTCACAATCTAGTTCAAAAACAAAACAAAACAAAATAAATAAATAAATAAATAAATTTAATCAAAACTACACCCTACTATAAACCCCAGTCTCCTTTAATAAGGATACCAGTTCCCCCACCTGACCTCCACTTCCACAGCCCAGTATGCTCCTAAGAGAGAACACCTTCACCCCTCTTCTCTACAGCCTGTTCCTCAAGGCTTCCCGCTCCACACTGTAGCCTCCACACCTCAGCAACACATGCTCCACTGTCTCCTCCTCCTCCTGACACACCTCACACAGCCCTGTCCCGTGTTTCCCCATCATTTGCAACGTTTTGCTTAAAGCACAATACCCAAGTCGCAACCTTGTAATGACCACTTCATCCCTTCTGCTACCTCACTGAGCCCTGAAACCATTCACATCCTTCTTAATGTGGTGCAGATGCCTTCCCTTAGCCCCAGCATCCCATCGCTTCTGCCACTCCTTATTGATCTTTCCCCACACCACACTCTTTGCCTCAGACTTGCTACTATTGATACTCATGTCTATAGATCTTTTACTTAAGGCTAACTTTGCCATTTTATCAACCTTCTCATTACTGCTAATTCTCATAAGAGCTGGTACCCACAGAAAATTAACCTGGCTACCACATTGAGTTAGCGTGGATACACACAGCAAAATATCAAATAACATGCCTGGTCTGGTTTTTGGTTAAAGGACTGTAGGCTTGAAAGAACGGAGGATGAATCAGAGCACACCAGCACCCGTCTCAGTTTTGCTGTCTCTGCCCACTTTAGAGCTACCAAAATGGCCGCCATCTCACAGTGTACACCCCGAGGGCATCAGAGGTCCGTCAATTAATACTTATGTTCCTGGAAGGGACGGTCACTCCAAATCCTGTTTTATTGGTATCTGGGCTTTTTGCCCCATCTGTGAATGTATGAACGAAGGTAACATACTGCTGCTGGACATGGAAATGAAACGCTGCAACAAGATCAGTTTTCCCTTTCGTCTTCCCTTTCAGGTCAAGAAGATGCCAGTCAACAACCGGTGACACAAGCAGCCAAGGAGGCACTGCAGGAAAAACTAGAGCAGGACAGATGTTTAAATCAGCTACACAACACTCCTGGGCTAACTGGTTTCCCGTCTTTCCAAAGTGATTCCTCTGCCCTTTCCCATAGTCCCAGCAATCCAACAGCACCTCCTTGGTCGAGTGTGCCTCACCATGACTTCTGAGATGAATCCAATAATTAACAGAAATTTGTTTCCGTCTCAGGTCCAGTGGCATTTCTCCCATAAAATCTCTGATATAAACTGCTGCAGCGGTGAAATGCTTGCTGGGTAATGTTCCTAAACCAAACCCAGGCTCATTTTCATCAGTCAGGACGAGGACTGAGCGGACGGGATCCACGGCGTTGTTCCTACAGCTCAGCGTCTGTCCCGGCGTCGAAAGACTTCAGGTTCTCACACAGCAAGACGGCGATGCTCCAGATAAAAGGTTCAGACAGATCTCAACCTGTAGTACGTTGACTGGAGAAGTTTTAAAAGCGCCACAACACACTCTCAAAGCCTGAGCTTGCACTACATCCAGTCGTTTTAACACAGACGGGGCAGCTGAACCGTACGCCACACAACCATAATCAAACACAGATCTTATCAGAGCCTGATAGAGTCTTTTCAAAGCAGAGCAACTCGCCCCCCCATTCTCTCCCAGCCACACATCTCATGACATTAATTACATTTTTACATTTTGACTCAACTTTATCAATGTGGGCCCTCCACGACATCTGTGAGTCAAAGACAATACCCAAAAACTTGAAAGTGCTTACCCTTTCAATGTCCTCACCGTACAGTTTTATCTTTAAATCCTCACTCAACTTCCTTTTCGTAAAGAACATAAGTTTAGTTTTTTCCACTGAGAACCTGAACCCCCAGTCAAACCCCCACTCAACAACATAATTTATTGCCTCTTGAACCTTACCAACTAGATGCTCAGTGTTCCTGCCTCTCTTCCATGTAGCTCCATCATCAGCAAACAGAGACCTGCCAATGCCCTCAGGAACAGCAGAAAAAATATCATTAATCATGACGACAAAAAGTAGTGGACTAATGGCACTGCCTTGTGGTGTCCCATTATCCACTACATACTGACTAGACAAGGAAGACCCTATTCGAACCTGGATTTTCCTACCAATGAGGAAATCCCTGGTCCAGTTGAATGCCCTGCCTCCAACTCTCAGATTATGGAGCTTAATTAATAGACCCTCCCTCCAAAGCATATCATATGCCTTCTTGATGTCAAAAAATACGGCGAGAACAGATTCTTTACTTGCCTCTGCTTTACGAATGATATTCTCAAGCCTAACAACAGTATCACTTGTATTTCTTGCCTTCCTGAAGCCACTCTGATAATTAGCCAATATACCCCGTTTTTCCAATTCAAAAGTCAATCTCTCTGTTATCATTCGTTCCATTACCTTACAAAGATTTGAAGTCAAAGCAGTAGGTCTGTAACTTCCTGGCTGGGATGGGTCCTTACCTGGCTTTCTGACTGGAATTACCACTGCCTCCTTCCAGACACAGGGGAGCTCTCCCTGGATCCATACTCTGTTAATTAGACACAGCAACTTCAACAGTGCTTTCTTACCAAGGTTCTTCAGCATCACATAACAGACTTGGTCTTTCCCTGGAGCCGTTGACTTTGTTGTTTTAAGAGCCCTGAGCATCTCCTCCATTGTAAACAATGAATCCATGTCATGACCAACACTGGCCTTCTTTCGTAACGCTTCAAGATGTTGCAGCTTAGTCTGGTCGATTCTCTCCTTTGCCATCTCTGACAGATTCTCAGAGCTATGAACCCTAACAAAGTTTTTAACCATTACTTCCGCCTTTTCCTTATCAGAAACTGCTGCCCCCTCTGCTGTGGACAAAACAGGATAAACCCACTCTCTCCTGTCTCGTCCCATCCTTTTAATCATCCCCCACACCTCACCCACAGGAGTAGTTCTCCCTATTTTTGAGCAGAAGGTTCTCCAGCTTGCCTTTTTCACTGTCCTTTTGACCACTGCTTGTGCTCGTCTGTACTGGATAAGGTTCTGCATGGTGAGTGTCCTTTTGAGCAGCCCAAGTTTCTGGGTGTGCACATCTCTGAGGATCTTTCCTGGAACACCAACACCACATCACTGGCTAAAACAGCTCAACGGCGGCTCTACTTCCTCCGTAGACTGAGAAGAGCGAGAGCCCCGACCCCCATCATGACCACCTTTTACAGAGGCACTGTAGAGAGCATCCTGACCAGCTGCATCACGGTGTGGTACGGCGCCTGCACCGTGTCCTGCTGCAAGACCCTGCAGCGCATTGTGAGAGCAGCAGAGAAGATCATTGGTGTCTCTCTCCCCTCCCTCTCCTCTATTTACAACACCCGCCTCACCTGCACAGCCACCAGGATCGCAGGTGACCCCACTCACCCTGCCCACAGCCTCTTCAGCCTGCTGCCGTCGGCGAGGAGACTGCGGAGCCTCCGGGCCAGAACCAGCAGACTCAAGGACAGCTTTTTCCACCAGGCAGTCAGGAAGCTAAACTCCCTCCCTGCTCTGCCTCCACTCCCTGTCTCTGCCCCCCGCCACTGACCTCAGGCCTGAACTTTTCTGTGTTTTACTGTGTTATTAGTAAATTATTTTATTTATTTGTTTTGTTGCACCGTGGGTCCGAGAGGACTGTAATTTCATTTGTGCTGTATGTGTTTATGTATGGCATATTTGACAAATAAACTGACTTTGACTTTGACTTTGACTAAATGCTCTATTGTGGTTCTTTATCGCTTGTTGGCACTGATCTGACCACCAGGGAACAAGTACTCTACTACGTTTGTTTTTGCTCACAGGAATAGAGGACTGAGCTGCTCCTAATATGGCTTCAGTCATCTGATTGTTCATGCAGTTTATGCTTTCATAATCATTAACAGAACCCATAGCTTCTTGACAAAGAGTCTTAAACTTTTCCCAGTCAGCTCTGTGAAAGACCCATTTATTAATTCCTTCACTAGGAGTTACCTGCACCCTGTCTCCAACTGAAAAGAAGACTGGATAATGGTAACTCCCTAGCTCCCTCACTTCTTCCCATGTCAGTCCTCCAAACCCCAAATGATTAACTGCTGCCTTAACAATAAGCTGAATCTTTTCATTTTTTTGACTGTACACCAGCTGTGGTGTTCATTACTCCTGCAATGAATGTAACTAGTGCCTTTTTGTCTATGACAAGGACATTTTGGCTCATCTGGGGAGCTCTCTGAGCCTCAGCAACCCCCTGACTACTGACCAACTTGTTCTGCGCACATTCTTTTGTGATTTTTGCTGCCTCTGCATATGAGATTTTCCTCTCCACTCTCACCTTTTGAATGGTTTGCTCTTGTTTCATCATCACACAGCCAGCATAGGCAACACTATGGGCTCCACCACAATTACAGCACTTTGGTTGGACCCCTGTTCCACACTTCCCATACTCGTGGTCCCCCCCACAGCGAGCTCATCTCCTCTTGTCTTTACAGTTTTTAGCTATGTGCCCAAACCTCTGGCAGTTGTAGCACCTCAGCGGTTTTGGGACATACGCCCTCACTGGGAAACTTATAAAACCCAAGAAAACTTTCCGAGGTAGAACATCTTCATCAAAATGGATCAGAATGCTCTCACTGTCCACTTTTACTCCATCTTTTGTGGACTTCATTCGTTCCAAGTGGGCGACTTTGCCTCCTTTAATCTTTGCTTTAAGCTCATCTATCTTCACCGCAACAGCTACTCCCGTGATCACTCCTCTGCACCCACTGCCCCTCTGTGCCCCCACTTGTCCCACACTGTCCACTCTAAACTTGCCTAGTTGTTTTAAATCTACAGCCTTTTTAAGCTGCTCTTCATCAGCACACTGCACAAGCAAATTTCCATCCAGGAGAACCTTTGCTGATACAATATCACCCAGCTTGTTACTTAACTCAGGTGTCAAAACAAAAGGACTTAGCTTTTTGATGCTGGCTTGTGTTTTTTCACTGAATCGCAACACAACAATCAAGTTGACTGATGCTACTTTAGGTCTGTCAATCATTGAAAACAGGTCAGTATCACCATTACTGTCATTTCTAAATCTCTTCTTAGTGTTCACAAACCTGCTCTCATCTCTCTGCTCACTTGCCTCCATGCTCACTGAACCATCGTCTCCCAAATCGATGGGATCCTCTCCCCCCCAGCTGCCAGCCTCTGACCCACTCACGGTACAGTTGTGCTCAACCGCCTGTAAGGAAGGATAGTCATCCAGATTCGGATTCCCCGCATTTTTCCGCAAGCTGCTACGCGTTCTGCCAGCCGATGACGCCGCCATCCCGCCTCCTCTGCACCGCCGCCTGACAGCTCTCCAACAACAGTCACGTGAGTCCAGAGTCAGCTCACAGCCAACACACGCGTTCTCCGTGTCACGTCTTGCCCAGCGGATTATCCGTAACGAGTACTCGTTTAAAACGAGTATTCGGGTCATCCCTAGAAAAGAACATAAGCAAAGAGTCTGCC